>NC_136504.1:76766776-77114276 GCF_053919585.1 Euprymna scolopes
GAACGGAAACTTAAATTTCGCTTCATTTTAATCTTTCTTAATTTTTTAATTGTGCCCCCCCCCCCAAATGAATATAATCAAAGCAGTAACATTCAATAATTGTACTTTACGTATATATAACACAAAATATTTATTAAAAAAAAAAAGTTTTAAAAAAAAAGTTAATAAATAATTCCATTTTTAAATGAAAAAGTCACTTTACCTAACTTACTGTATTAATGCTATTTTTTTTAAGCAAGAAAAAAAAAAGGTAAATATCCAGATACGCTACTACAGATCACCGACCACTCTAATTTGTTTTTTTATAGGTAATTGAGGTCGCTGACAACGAATCTGATAGTCAAACTTGGGGCAAATTTACCGTTTGCATGGTATTTACCCCTGAACCCACGAACTTCTTTCCACTATTTTGCAGCTTCCGTTTATGCTACGCGTATGCACGCTGTAGCATAAACGACGGCTTCACCAAGCAAACTACTAGGGGATTTTTTTTTTTTTCCAGGCCATAGAATTTTCTAATTTTCAAAAATACATTATAGCGCTTTTTGGGCGGAAAATTTAAAATTAGCTGACAAAAGAAATAAAATAAGAAAAGGAAAGCACACCAAGTTGGAGTGGGGGGGGGGTTAATTTATCTGTTTTTTTTTTTTTTTTTACCTGGAACATCGAATTTTCAAATTTTCCGTAAGTAACGCACTGACATTTATCAATTAGAACACCATTTAACATTTTCCAAAGATTTTACTTTGTACATTGGGGGTGCGAGCGGGGAGGGGGAGTTGTGATGTTGGGGTGCGCACGCCCCAACATCACATTCCCCCCCCCCAACAAATTGGAGTGGTCGGTGTTCTGTAGTAGCGTATCTGGATATTTACCAAAAAAAAATATTTAGGTTTGGCTATAAATTCCTAAACTCATTTCACCTTAAATAATTTAGGTGACTGAAATAGGAATCTAATTGAATCTTTAATTTCCTGAATAGTATCCGATAATTCATTTTTCTTCGAGTTATATCGAATACATTAATACGGACTTTAGGGGCTTTTTTCGTAATGTTACTGTAAAAATTATTTTTTATTGTTACAAATTACGATGCTTTAAAAAAAGCAAAAATAAATTCTTGCGTTTTTTACTTACTACTGAAAACCATAACTTTAGTAAAGGTATTTTTTGTTTAAACAAAATAAAACATTTTCACCAAGAGTTAAGTAAAAATAATTAGTTCATTATATTCTGCGATCATTATTTGAAAAATACTGCAATTTTCATTAAAATTCGTTAATTTCCTGATTTTTGGTGAATTTTTAAGTAAAGGGAGGAGTCAAAATGTGTATACACTTTGAGCGTCGGCATTCATTTTTCGACCACGTGTGGTTAATTTAAATTAAAGTTCAATCACATGGTTACATTATCAATAATCATGTAATTAAACCCATTGAAAAGTTACCGATATTGTAAACACATTCTGTTTACATTAAGCCTGTGGTGTTTTTTTAGTGATGCAATGTTGTCAACTGAGATTTAAAAAAAACCTGCGAGATCAGGAGAAAGAAATGTCCAGAAAATCGCTAGATTTTTAACTTATCAGGGTTTGTATTACTGTACACATAGATTTGTAAAAGTTGTCAAAAAACAAATATATAACAAATAAATGTTATCAAAGGCCAGATAAGTTACTTTTCTACCTAACTGGATATATTTTTCGTGTTTTTATTCAATGTAACATGTTTATTCAGCTCGAAAACCATGCAGTGTTTACCGATGTATTGGAACATTCAAGATGGAGTCTGATTCTCTCTTTAACACGGTAAGTTTGGGAAAAGATGTTATAAATAAAAAACCGGATAAAATACTGTTAAAAACTCGCTCAATACATGTTACTGTGACATAGGTTGACATATATTCGGCGGGTTTTTAATAGTATTTTGTATAGTTTTTTATTTATAACACCTTTTTCTAAACTTACGGTGTTAAAGAGGGTGTGAGACGCCATCTTGAATTTTCGAATACATCGGTAACACTGTATGTTTTTCGAGCTGAATAAATATGTTACATTGAATAAAAACACGAAAAATATATCTAGTTTGGCAGAAAAGTAACTTATCTTGCCTTTGATAACATTTATTTGTTATATATTTGTTTTTTGACAACTTTTTCGAATCTATGTGTACAGTAATGCAACTCCCTTCGGAGGTTTGAATGCCCCCCCCCCCGACCTAAAATGTACTTGGAAAAATCGATTTTATAGTGAGATTTAAGAATGGTTAGTCGAAAAAAACAAAACTAATAATCAATAAATAATTGTTACCAAAGGCAATAAATGCTACTTTTTTTTTACTTACATGAATGAGTTTATTTTATGTTTTAAAGTATTTTCAATCGCTTTTCGGGTTTTCTTTATTTTTTAATAATCTAATGCGGGTGTGTGGGTGCCAAATATCTCCAGATTTTCTAGAATTCCCTGCTAGATTGCAAACGAAATCTCCAGATCTAGCAGGAAAACTGCTAAATTGTAACACTGGTCACGTGACAGGAAGCGGTAATAAATAATTGTCCCTAAATAAAAAAATGGCCTATCGGTACAAAGAAAAACACCTATTTATCATAGAAAAATTAAGTATAATGTTATAATTAAAAAGAAATATATAAAAACACACATGGATATAGTAAACATATTATACCAAAACGTGGAAGCCATCCGTCCAGTGGTTTTTTAGACAATTAATTCTGAACGAACCAACAGTTACATTTTTATATATATAGATGTATGCACATATATTTACACACATATAATATATACATATACATATACATATATATATACATACATATATGTACACATATATACATATATATATGTACATATATATATGTACACATATATGTACATATATATATCAACATATATATATACATATATATATATGTACATATATATATATATATATGTATATGTACATATATATATATGTACATATATATATGTACACATATATGTACATATATATATCAACATATATATATACATATATATATATGTACATATATATATATATATATGTATATGTACATATATATATATATATATGTATATGTACATCTATATATATATATATATATATATATATATATATATATATATATATATATATATATATATATATATATATACATATATGTACACATAAATATATATAAGAAAGATCTTTCTTATTTATATTTATGTCTCGGAAGTAGAATGAAAAGCACATCTTATTTTTCTTTTATTATTATTATTGGAATCTTTTCTTTTTTTTTTTTTCCTTGTACACATTTTTGTGAATTATTCCATGAATTTCTGCCTTTGGATTATTATGCACCATCTTCTTCCAATTACGGGATTTCCTTGCATTTTACTCGTACAAATGGAAATTCTTTTAACTTTCTTAAAGATTTACATATGGATTTTACCGTCACTGGATTTTTTTTTTTCCACCAGACCATCCATTCGTGTGTAATCTCCTTTTTCTTTACCATATTCCCTCTGCTTAACTTTTTTGTTTTCAAGTAAGATCTTTGACTTACTTGTTGTTTCATCAAATACTTCTGCATCTATTTTGCTAATTCCTACCCTTTGATGAGAAGGAAAGTATTTCTTCAAAACTCTGCGGATTTAGGACTATCCATTTATCGAGTGTTTCCTTTTAAGATTAAATATGTTTTTAACTCATTTCAAAGTGTTTTTTAACATATTTTATTAACTGTTTGCTCGTATTATAAGCTCTATTTCCTATTTGGTTTTATCGAGCTTTTATATCTGGCTGAGATTATTTTATAAATATTAATTCTTTACTATTTATAATTTATTTTAATTTACCATCTTGGATCATTTTGGTAAATTCAATTGTAATTTTCATTTTATATATACATATATATATATATATATATATATATATATATATATATATATATATATATATACTTATACATATATATACATGTATATATATATACACACATATATATACATATATATACATATACATATATATACATATAGATATACATATAAATATATATATACATACATATATATACATACATATACACACATATATGTACATATATATACCTATATACATATATATTTATATACATATATACGTATATATATACATATATGTATATATACATGTATATACACTTATATATATATATACACTTATATATATACTTATATATATACACGTATATATATACATATATATATATAAATATATATATACATATATGTGCACACATATATATACATATATATGTACATATACATATGCACATATACATATATATATGTATGCATATATACATATATATATGTATATATATGCATATATATATGTACATATATATGTATGCATATATATGTGTATATATACATAGATATGTACATGTATATACATATATATGATGATTGCAACGTCTTCTTGTCAGACTAGTGCCACTCCCTCAGACATTTAAAATCCATGAGCCCCAATGTCTGAGGGAGTATCTATACAAATATGATGTTACAGAGTCTTAGCTTTGTACGACAGCTAAGTCTCTCTCTTGGTTCAAAATGTTGAGATCCAGCAACAAGCAAGAGCAAGATAGCCAGAACAAATTAAACTGCAGACCAGCTTAATGCGGGTACTGGTCTCCGGCTTTATGGCTTTTTAAATCAGAGATTTGCTTCTCCTAGAAAGTTTGCCTTCACCGTGTCTTACTGGAGCCCTCTCTACCCCAATACACATATACACACACACAAATATACACGGTGCTAGTTGGCTGTTGACCCAGAAAAAGAGTTCATTCGTCCTTTGAATGTATATATACATATATATATATATATATATATATATATATATATATATATATATATATGTACATATATATATGTACGTATATATACATATTATCTGTTTGTCGATGACTAAAATATATTTTATAAAGCCCCCCTCTTGGGTTGAGCACTATCGTAAATAATTTCACTCGCCACTTTATTTAGCTAAAAAAATGCGAAGCTCACGGTTTGTTTACAAACAAACGTTTGAGCCCTCTACGAGCGGCGGACAGATGTTTATTTAAATAGACATTCGGACAGATTAATTTGCGGCCACCGCTTCCGTAGTCAGGGGGTAGAACTGCCGACTATCATCACGACGGTTCTAGGTTCGATCCTCGGCTTGGGATAGGTGTTAGTCTGGCGACACTGATGAGTTGTGAAACAACGAAACAGATCTGTATGTCGATGACTAAAATATATTTTATAAAGCCCCCCTCTTGGGTTTAGCACTATCGTAAATAATCTCACTCGCCACTTAATTTAGCTGAAAAAATGCGAAGCTCGCGGTTTGTTTACAAACAAACGTTTGAGCCCTCTACGAGCGGCGGACGGATGTTTATTTAAATAGACATTCAGACAGATTAATTTGCGGCCACCGCTTCCGTAGTCAGGGGGTAGAACTGCCGACTGTCATCACGACGGTTCTAGGTTCGATCCTCGGCTTGGGATAGGTGTTAGTCTAGCGGCACTGATGAGTTGTGAAACAACGAAACAGATCTGTATGTCGATGACTAAAATATATTTTATACTTATATATATACGTATATATATACATATATATATACATATGTACATGTACACATATATATATGTACATATATATACATATATATATATGTACATATATATATACATAAATATATGTACACATATATATATACATATATATATGTACATATATATATAAATATATATATACATATATATACGTACGTATAAATATACATATATATGTACATATATATACATATATATATATACATATATATATGTACACACACATATATATATATACATATATATGGTCATATATATATATGTACATATATATACATATATATATGTACATATATATATACACACATATATATATATGTATATATATATACATATATATATGCATATATACATACATATATACATATATACATCTGTATACATATATATATACACATATATATGTACACATCTGTATACATATATATACACATATATATATACATATATATACATACATGTATATGTATACATACACTTGTGCCCGATATTATTCATACCCCTCGGATCTTTGAGATTTCTATAAGAATATTGCTCGAACCAGAAGGTAGACAATATTAAAGGGATTTCAAACAATAAATCAAGCATAAGCATTTAATTTAAACTCAACAAATAAATAAATTATGCAAGTTTGAAACATTATACAAAGAAAAACAATAATGGCACTAGTTCAAAATTATTCATACCTCTCTTACTAATAGTCAATAGCATGCCCTTTATTCTTAATAACTGCCTGTAACCGTTTTGGATATTTATCAACAAGGTTTTTACAAGCATCAACACTGATTTTTGACCATTCTTCAATGCAGTAGTTCTCCAAATCCCTCAAATTTCTAGGTTTCCGCTTTTTAACCTCAGTTTTCAATATGTGCCAGAGGTTTTCGATAGGGTTCAGGTCGGGACTCTGGCTAGGCCATTCCAAAACATTAATTTGATTATCCTCAAACCATTTCTTGACTATTTTAGCAGTATGTTTTGGATCATTATCCTGTTGAAGGACCCAGTTTGGTCCTAAATGGAGCTTCTCCGCATCCTGTCTAATGTTTTTCTGGAGTATCTCCAAATATTGCTCCTTCTTCATGGTTCCATCTATCTTGACCAAACTACCTGGACCACTAGCCGAAAAGGAGCCCCAAAACATTAGGCTACCACCACCATGTTTCACCGTGGATATGGTGTTCTTTGGATTGTAAGCTTCTCCTTTCTTCCTCCAAACGTAAGAAGCATCCATATGGCCAAACAATTCAATTTTTGTTTCGTCAGTCCACAAAATACTTGAGAAAACGGACTCTGGAGAATTCACATGGGTCCTAGCAAACTTTAGACGTGCTGCAAGGTGTTTTCCGGTGTGCAATGGAGTCCTTCTTGGTCTTCTTCCTTTCAGACCATTTTCATGCAGAGTCCTTTGCAATGTTTGTCTTGATATTTTTATGCCAGAAGACTTCAGATTTTCTAAAATGTCCTTAGTAGTGGTGGTTGGATTTGCATTAACACTTCTTACAATATTCCTGGTGGCTCTAGCAGACAGTTTCCTTTTCCTTCCTCTACCAATCAAGTTGTTTGTTGTGTGGTGGCTCTGGAATTTTTGGATGATGCTCTGTACTGTTGCTGTAGGGACCTCAAATTTCTTGGAAATTGACTTGTAACCTAAACCATCCTTATGTGAATTCACAATTTTAGTCCTAAGATCATTACTAAGCTCTTTTTTCTTCCCCATTCTAATAATTTTTATTCTTTTATTGGTTTTCAGTTGATATAATATTAATTTCTGAAAAATGCAAAAAACGAAATGAAATTAATCAAAGGTTGTATAAAAGCATTCAAAATAAGAATCAAACAGGAAACAAACAGTCAGAAACTCGATTAATACTGAAAAAATAAGGGAATATGATTATTTTTGAACATTGCAGATTTTATAAATAGCTGTATATTTCTTTTATTACAAGTATCCCAATATTTTAAAATGACGAAAATGATCAGAAGAGGTTTATTAAAAATATGTATCAATATGGACGTAAACAATAGATTCTTACAAAGTTACACCTAATAAACTCAATTTTCAAGGGGGGGGGTATGAATAATATCGGGCACAAGTGTATATATACATATATATATATATATATACATACATATATATGCATATATATATATATTTATATATACAGATATATACATATATATATATACATACATATATATACATATTTTTATATCTGTGTACACATATATATATATGTACACATGTATATATATATATATGTACACATATATAAATATGTACACATATGTATATATATGTATATATATGTACACATATATATATGTACACATATGTATATATATGTATATGTACACATATGTATATATATATATGTACACATATATATATATATATGTACACATATATATATATATGTACACATATATATATGTACATATGTATACATATATATATATGTATATATATACGTACATATATATGTATATATACATATATATATGCATATATATACATATATATGTATATATATATCTCTATATAAATATATATTTACATATATAAGTATATATATATGCATATACATATATAAGTATATATATATGCATATACATATATATACATATATATACATATATATACATATATATACATATATATACACACATATATATATGTATATATACATATATATATGTACATATATACATATATATATATATATGTACGTATATATCTACATGTATATATATGAACACATACACATATACATACATATATATGTACATATATATATGTACGTATATATACATATATATATAGATATACATGTACATATGTATATGTACACATGTATATATATGTATATATATATACATGTATATATATGTATATATGTATATATATAAGAATATATATATATGTATATATATGTATATATGTGTACATATATATACATATCTATATGTACATATGTATATACATATATATACATATATATATATGTACATATATATATAAATATATATATACATATATATATGTACATATAAATATACATCTATATATATGTACATATATATCATATATATATATATACATGTATATGTACATATATAAATATACATATATCTAAGTACACACATATATATACATATATATGGATATATATAGATATGTACATATATATGTACATATATATACACATATATATGTATATGTATATGTATATGTACATATATATATACACATATATATGTATATATATACATATATATATGTACATATATATATACATATATATATATGTACACACATATATATACATATATGTACACATATATATATATACATATATATACATGTATATACATATATATATATATTTATTCAGATATATATATACATATATATACATACACATATACATATATATACATATATATATACATATTTTTATATATATGTGTGCACATATATATATGTACACATATATATGTATATATGTATACATATATATATTTATATATATACATACATATATGTATATACATACATATGTATATGTATATATCTATATATACATATATATGTATATATATATATTCATATATGTATATATACATATATATATATAAATATATATGCATATATATACATATATATATACATATTTATATACATTTATATATACATATATGTACACGTATATATATACATATATATACATGTATAAATATATATATATATGCATATACATATATACTTATATACATATATACATATACATATATATGCATATATATATATACTTATATATATACTTATATATATACATATATATACATATATATATATATTCATATATATATACATATATATATTCTTATATATATACATATATACATACTTATATATATATACTTATATATATACATATATATATATACTTATATATATATATACATTTATATCCATACATGTATATATATATACATATATATACATATATATATATGTACATATATACATAGATATACACATATATATGTATACATATATATATTCATATATACATATATACATATATATACATATATATATGCATACATATACATATATATACACATATATATATACATATATATGTGTATACATATATATATACATAGATATATACATATATATATACTATATATACTTATATATACACATATATAAACATATACATATGTATACATATATATATATACAAATGCATATATATATATACATATACATATATATACATATATATATATATACATATACATGTATATACACATATATATATACATATATGTATACATATATATACATAAATATACATATATATGCATATATATATACATATATATATACATATATATTTACATATATATACATATATATATATGTACATATATATACATATATATATACATTTATAATCATATATATACATATTTATATACATATATATATATATATATACACATTTAAATACATATGGTTATTGTCACTTCTTGACAGAAGAAGACCATCTTTACCTTGCTTATTTGTTGATTACTCAATTATTTTCATGTAATTTTGAAAATATATATATATATATTTGATTTTTTTTTATGGTAATCATGTAGACATATATACACTTATACACACACACATATATACATGTGGAGATGTGATCAAGAATGCATCAACTCCTATTTTCTGTTTTAACGAAGGTGGCTTTTCAGACCAGCCCTGCTTTTACACTCTGTTGCAAAGGTCACACTTAAACTGAGATAGAGGGATGCAATCCGGTGCTGCTCTATTGTGGACGCTTATATGACGCTTTAGGCCTCCACTCGATTGACAGACCACAGAGCAAACAGAACATCTGTGCCCTGCAAAGTTTATTCCCATCAAAGAAAGATGTATCTCCATGTGAACGCTTGTGGCTAGCCAGGCCAGCTCCGGATAAAGTCATTTTACCGCATAAATCGCAGGTGTGGTTCTGCATGAAATCCTCCGGCAGACCTGATATATCTGACAGATTTTTCTTCCGGATATTACGCTTCATTTTTGCATGCTCATATTTTTTTCTTCTCAAAACTATCACAGTCATGATAGACTAAGGAGCGCCACTTTTTACGATCATTGGAAGCACTTTCCCAACTGAACACGTCAATACCAAGAGCTTTAAGATTATCTTTGATGTTATCCTTAAAGCGTTTACTCGGTTTATGTTGTGGACGCTTTCCTTGTGTAATTTCACCATAGAACAGGCGCTTTGGCAATCTATCATTGTCCATCCTTGTCAGATGTCCAGTCCACCTCATCTAGTTGCATATAATCAACTTCTCGATACAAGATACATCAGCTTGCATGAGAACATCCACATCAGATATGAAAGTGCTCCACCTGATGCCCAGAATGTGTCTTAGGAATTTCTGGTGCACTCTCTCCATGACTTTTATGTGTCTATCATAAGTTTTCCAGGCCTCAGAAGCGTAAAGCAGGGATGGTAAAATACAAGATTTATAGACACTGATCTTTGTATGAATAGTTATACCCCTGTCAGACCATACTCGCTTCTCTAAGCCACCAAAAGCCTTAGTAGCACGCTGTATCCTATAGTTGACCTCAGCATCCAGGGTTCCATCACTGGTGAGAGTACTACCCAAATACACAAATGTGTCAACCACGGCAAGTCTCTGGTTGTTGACAAAAATATTTGGTTCCACATACAAACTACCGGGTGGAGGTGCGAACATGACCTTAGTCTTCTTAAGACTAATAGTAAACCCAAAAGACGCACAGGCCCCCGAAAACAGATCCATGATACCCTGCATATCCCTCTCACCATTGGCCACGAGATCGGCATCATCCGCATAAAGCAATTCACGAACTAGGTGCTGAAAGGTCCTTGTAGAAGCATGAAAACGACGAAGATCAAAGACCCTACCTGTGGTTCTGAAACGCAAATAAACACCTAGAGAACATTCCCTAAAGGCATACGATAACATAGTTGAAAAATAAATTGAAAAAAGTGTAGGTGTTAGGATATCACCCTGCTTCACACCATTGTCAACCGATATGGGTTCCGACAGGCATCCGCTGAAGTTCAGTCGAGCCTTCATATTAGTGTGAAGCTCCCTGAGTAATCGTAGAAATTGAGGTGGGCATCCCAACTTCCCCAGAATTATCCATAGGGCACTTCTGTTCACCATATCAAAAGCCTTAGTCAAATCAACAAAAACCTGATAAAGCAGAACACGGTGTTCAGTACATTTCTCCTGCAACTGCTGAGCAGAGAAGATCATATCCGTGGTTCCTCTGCCCGGACGAAAGCCACTTTGGCTTTCTGGAATGACGGATGGACAAATATACTTTAAGAATCTATTGAGTAGAACTCTGGAAAATACCTTGTCAACTGCTTCCAACAAACTTATCCCACAATAACTTCCACGGTCGGTCCTGGGCCCCTTTTCCTTGTACAGTGATATAAGAATTGCATCAACCCAATCCTGATGGACGGGAACACCCCTCCAGACATCAGTGATAAGATGAAGAATTTCATGAACAAGTTTATCACCCCCATGTAAGAGGACTTCCACAGGAATACCATCAAGCCCTGGAGCTCTCCCAAAGTTCACTTCCTTGATTGCATCTCTAATTTCATTCTCAGATGGGAACACGGACATTTCATGGATAAGCTTCTGTTCTGATAAAAATTCATTGATGACGTCCTCATCAACATTAGAGGGGTTGTCAAAGAGATCAGAATAATGCTCGGTCCAACGAAGGAGAATCTTGTTAGGATCCTTTATAAGGGCAATTCCATCACTTGAGAGTAGGGGAGATGTAGATAGTGTTTGAGGACCAAAAGCTTTTTTAAGCAAATGGTACATGCGTTTGAGGTCTTTACAATCAAAAGCCATCTGGATTTGGTTGACGAGTTTAGCCCACGACTGATTCTTCATTTGCCGGAGTCGCTTTTGGAGAATACCCTTGTTTGCTTTAAGTGGCTATCTGAGGGACTCTCGACCTCCATGAGAAGCAGACAACATCTTATGGTGCAACTCATTTTTAGCACTTAAGAGTTGAGTAATTTCAAAATCATTATCATCAAACCAATCTTGATGTTTTGATTTGCGGAAGCCAAGAACATCTACATTTATTTCATAGATTGTATTTTTAAAATGCGCCCATGACCCATCAAAATCAGCAGAATTAATTACGGATCGAAGCTTTTCACGTACACTTGGATCAGCCAGCCTGGACACATCAACCCGCCTGGGAATCCCAACACCACCCAACCTACACTTCCTCCTTATACAGACCTTCAACTTCCCGCGTACCAAAAAGTGATCTGTGCCGCATTCAGCTCCATGCATAACATGCACACTACATACGTCCCGCAAATCTGCCTTCCTGGAAATAATGTAATCAATCAAGTGAACTTGTTTTGAACGAGGATGGGTCCAGGTAAACCTATGGACCTCTTTGTGGCTGGAGAAAGTGTTACAGACAGCAAGGTCAAACTGAGTGCATAGATGGAGATGCAGACCATTACTGTTGACCTTACCTACACCAAACCACCCGAGTGAGTCACAAGTGTGATGATCCTTGCCAACCCTTGCATTTAGATCATCCATGAGTAAGATCTTCTCAGATAAAGGAATAGAGGAAATGGCACGACTGAGATCTCGGTAAAACGCAGTGATGGTGTCTTCATCATGACCCATGGTAGGGGCATACACAGATAAAATCGTCATATACCTACTGTGTGCAAGAGGGAGGGAAGTGCATCATCATAATTCTGTCACTTACACAGATTGGCTGCTCAATCCTCTTCACCAAATCAGAACGCACTGCAAAGCCAATTCCACCCTCTCGTCTCAGCCCCGATGGTTTTCCTTTCCAAAAAAAGGTGTATCCCAAGCCCACTTCCACCAATTGATCTTTAGCACCCAATCGTGTTTCAGACAATGCCGCAATGTCTATGCTGTACCTAGCGAGCTCTCTTGCAACAATAGCTGTCCTACGCTCAGGTCTTTCATTATCCAGGACATCTAGCAAAGTTCTCACATTCCACGTAGAAACAATTAGGTTATTCCTCTCCTGATAAAATTTCGATTTTCCTTGTTTATTATTGTTTCTCCTGCAAATATAGAGCAGCCGCCGACCGCAGGAAGCCGACCAGCTAATAAAAGGGTAGACAATTTTTAGGTCACCTTTTCTAGACCCTTCCCAAATGCATGGGTGAGTAGTGTATCCCTAGAAAAGGCTGCTCAGCCGCCAGATCATCCACCGAAGTTGCTTCCACCCTGTAAGCGATTTAGTCGACGATGTTAGATAAATCACTGCGCGCCTATGTGCAGATTTGCAGCTATGCACTACCAGCCCGCTAAGCCTGTGCACGTCGCCACTCACCTATCGCCATAGCACTTTTACTTTTTTTTTTTTTTTTTCTTTGAAAGATTTCTGCACATAAAGATCGCGACACAACATGCTTGTGCTACAGATATTGTACCCTCTCACACCCTACCACTGGTTGCACAGTGACAAACTGAAATAGTGAGATGACTAAGCAGTGGCATAGTGTGCATGTTTTATTATCACAGAGTGTTAACCTCTCAGGCAGCTGGACACATACACATAAGCAAGCAAACATGCATATGTATATATATATCCCTAGTTCTCACAATATAGTAACCCTCCAAAACTTGAGAGGGAGGCTAACAGGTACTACACCTTGCCAAAGGGTGACCTGAAACTAGGCAAGGCAGAGGCGTTCATCTCCCTGAGGTAGTAGGTTACCCGCATACCCAAATACATATATATATATACATATACATACATACATACATATATATATACATACATATATATACATACAAATATATATATACATATATATATACACATACATATATATATGTACACATATATATGTACATATATATATATGTGTACACATATATATATGTACACATATATATGTACATATATATATGCATATATATGTACACATGTATACATATATATATATGTATATATACATATATATACATGTATATATACATATATATATACATGTATATATATACACATATATGTACATATATATATACATATATATATACATACATATATATATACATACATATATATATACATATATATACATATAGTAATTTATAAAATATATATGGCGATTAAGCTACACTGAATATTCCGCGTTTCATCCACTTCAGATATCTATACATATATATATACATATATATATATATATATATATATATACATATATATATACATATATATACAGATACATATATATACATATATATATATATATATAACTATACATTTATATATGATGATTGCAACGTCTTATCAGACGAGTGCCACTCCCTCAGACACATGAGCCCGAAAAAGACATACAGTCCTGCCAGCGAATTCACATGCTCAAGCAGACATGACACTAAAGACGGTCATTGTTATACATACATATATATTCACGCACGCACACATACATATGTACACATATCACACACATATATACATGCGTACATACACAATACGCACACATACATATACATACACACACACATGCAAACATAAACAAGACGGTCATTGGTATACATACATATAAATATATACATGTATACATACATGTCTATAAGCATACGCTCATATATACCCATATGCATACACAATGCATAATAAACAAACATACATATACATACCCACATGCATACATACTCATATACATACATATACATCCACATACACAAATACATAAACACATATACTTACACATACATATACGTACACATATGCACACATATATATATACATACACTTACCTACATATACATACACATCTATATATATGCATTCATACACACATACATGCACACATACATATACATACACACATGCATACATACACATACATGCAATATACACACATACATGCATACAAACATATATAAATGTATATATACACACACAAACATACATACACATACATGCAATATACACATAGACACATATACATACATATACTCATAGATATAAATACATATAAACTCATATGTACATATATAAATATGAAGACACATACATATATAAATATACATACACATATACATACATAAATAGATATAATGATGGCAGATTAATTGTTACATACATCCAGCATTACAGGCGTACACACGTCACAGCTTTTTTATCGCCACAGGACATTTTTTTCTTTTTTTTTTTTTAATAGACAAATACCTGAGGGAGTATCTATACAAAGATGATGTTACAGAGTTTTAGCTTTGTACGACAGCTAAATCTCTCTCTCGGTTCGAAATGTTGACATCCAGCAACAAGCAAGAGCAAGATAGCCAGCAACAAGTAAAACTGCAGACCAGCTTAATGCGGGTACTGGTCTCCCGCTTTGTTGTTGTTTTTTTTTTAATAAAAAATATATATACATACATATACACATATACATACACACACAACACACACACATATACACACATACACATACATATTAAATTCCACAGCCAAACAAAGTTGCAGCCCACAAGAGCCATGACAGTCAAACAACCGGAAGTCCAATAAATGTATACATATATATGCATATATACATGCATGCACACGTACACATATGCATGCATACATGCATGCATACGCACACACACATGCACGCATATATATGTTTATTATCGTGTGTTCATTGAATTGTAACATCATCACTATCGTCATGACCATTGAGGAATTATACGGTTTTTTTTGTTTTTTTTAAACGCTTCTCTCAATTTAAAAAAAAAACAACAGAAAGAAAAACATCGAGATTCAAAACTGCTCTGTTTTACGTTTTGCATCTGTGGATTTGTTTTCATGTTTATTATCGTGTGTTCATTGAATTGTAACATCATCACTATCGTCATGACCATTGAGGAATTACATATGCATATATATGTGTGTACGTGCATGTGTATGTGCGTGTATGTGTACGTATACATGTGTATATACATATAATTATACATATATATATGTACATATATATATACATATATATGTACATATATATATATATATATAATATATATACATATATATACATACATATATATAAATATATATATATATACATATATATACATATATATGCATATATATATACATATATATACATATATATACACATATATATATGCATAAATATATATATGTATATATATATTTAGTAATGTGATTGATAATTTAAAAATCAAATTATAATTAAATTAAAAATCTGTTTCATAAGAAGGAACAACAACAAAATCAATTATTTGTACGATCGTTTCGGAAAACAGTGTTTTTATTGTGGTAGACATCAAGTTACAGACAATAATTATTACATATAATTTTTTAATAAACAAGGTTTCCTCGTCAGCAAATATTGTGAAGGGTTTTTATTAAATGAAAAGACAGCATAAATAAACCTAGCATTAAAAGTTAGGCAGATGTATCTGGAAAAAATTTAAAAAAAGGTATGGATTTAAACTTGATAAGAAAATTAATATGGGTTAGAGATAGAAATAAATAGAGTAAAATATAAATTTGGTTTAAGTACCATATTGTACATACATACACAAATATATACATGCATATATATGAAAAATAGACACTTTTACTCCACCAACTGAAATCAACATTGGATATATTAACATTAAAATAGAAACATATATTCCCAAACCACTTTGCTGCCTAAACTATCAAAAATTTGGCCACTACAAAGAATACTCCACCAGGAAAACAGTATGCCCAAAATATAGCAGTAACAAACACCAGGAAACAGAATGCCAAGAAAACATAAAATGCCCAAACTGTGGATCATCCAGCATACTCACCTCTCTGCCAAAACTGGATCAAAGAAAAAAGAATAAATAAATCAAAATATACATAAACCTAAGCTTTAAAAAAATCATTGAATCAACCTCCACGACAGAACCAGCTAGATTGTATGCAGATGTAACCAAAAACATAGAACTAAAGGAAATCAACACCCTAATAAAAATACTTCAAGAACTAGTTGAGACATTGAGGGTCAATTTACGGCAACTACCATCAACTCAAGCTGTACTTGAAAATAACTCCCAAATAACTGAAAGTAAAATCCCACCAGACCTCAAAAACTGAACACAACTTTCAAATGAAACACTCACAGAAACTAACAACATCCCAAAACCAAATGAAAAAATTCCCCGGAAAAATCAAATCTTTTACCAAACAAACAGAAAATAAATGGAACATCTTAAAAAGACAGATCCCACTCCATGTCAAAAACAAGAACTAGAGACCAGAATAAATTTAAAACCTTGGAAGCAATGGAAATAGATGACAAAACCTCCACCCCACCCCTAATCAAATAGTAGAAAAAGCATTCCTATTCTCAATAACACAAAAGGAAATCAAATACATAAAATTAAACTATGGTCAACAAAATAATCCAATGGAATTGCAGAGGTATAAAAGCCAACCAGAATGAATTACTTCTACTAATATCCAATCTGTGCCCTACAATAATATGCCTACAAGAGACCTCTTTAAAACTATTTGAAAATATCAATCTCCACAGCTTCACTGAATACAACTACACAACAAATAACCCAAATAGAGTTTTTGGAGGAACATCCATTCTCATTAACAAAACCACAGCACAAAGCCAAATAAATATACAAACTAACTTAAAGTCAATTGCCATCACAACATAGAACGGTCACAATCTGCTCCATCGATCTGCCTCCAAAAGACCCTATAGACGAAACAGAAATAGAAAAACTTATCAACCAATTCCCTGGACCCTTTTTATTATTAGGCAACGTTAACAGTCATAATCAGTTATAATGCTAGTTGGGGATGCTCAGACGCAGACAGAAAAGGAATCATTATAGAACAACATCAACAACAACAACCTATGCATATATAACAAAAACAACCTTTATTCATTTATTTATTGCAGATTATTATCCTCATCTTTTCTTAGTTGTTGTTTCACATTTCAGCAAACTATTTCTCTGGTCTTCGTCAGGTGATAACCGCGACAGGATAGGAACTCCAAATCTCCTAACTGCATTCTCAGTAATTACTGCCATCCATAGAAGGCCAGAGGAATAGTTGGCCGAAACGTCATAAAACAACAAACTCGTTCTTAGCAATTGACTTCTCTATAAATGATCCTAGCATCTTTATGGATTACAATTAGACAATGCACGTGGATGCTTGTCGAAGTGATCACTTCCCAATAACATTAGAACACTTTCGTTCTGAAATAACCTCAAAAATTCCTCACTGGAACCTTAAAAAAGCTAACTGGAATTCAAATGATTTTGCAAACACAAACTCCTACCTGGAAAACATGTGAAAGACCCAATCACTCACTTTACAGATACCATCATCTCAATAGTTGAGGAATGCATACCGAAAACAAAGGTATCAACCAAGTATAATCGGCCCTGGTTTAATGATGATTGCAAAAAGGCTATCAGGCTATGACGTGCTGCATTAAGAAAATTCAACAATCAACCAACTACTCAGAATTTAAACAACTTTAAAATATGCAGAGTTTAAGCACGCTGAACAATAAAAGAAGCCAAATGGGAATCATGGAATGTTATGTTGTGAGTGTTATTTTTGATGTACCACATATGCGTGTATGTTTCGTTGTTCTTATTTAGATGACGACTTCTATATTTGTTGTTGTTCATGTTAGTAAGAGTCTTAGTGTGATCATGTGTTGATCATGTTGTTGGATGTTCGATATTATATATATTCATTGTGAGTGTTCATATTGTCTTAGGATGTTCATGTTTGTGGAGATAACATATGGAGACATAAACAGGGTATATATAATGAGACAGACAGTTCTGTATATATGAGAGACAGCATACATATAAAGAGAGAGAGAGACGGTTCTTATATATATAATAGACAGTGTACATGTTACTACAAGAGCACCAAGCCTGTAATTCAACTAGAAGAGATTTTGAATATCTTGATAGATAGACTGAGAGATAGTTTGACATTTACGTTTGACAGTTGTACATATAATATAAACACGTTACCTTTCTCGTTGTAATGATGAACACAGAAAGACAGCAGTTATAAAAACATGATGATCGTTTATTTCTTCTTCGACCTGTCGGACATGATTTTGTATTTCAGGGATTCAAAGTTGTTGCATGGTTATTTCTAAAATCCTCCCGCTTCCAGAGGGAACCTTGACTCTAACCGAGAATCGGTCTGAACCTCTCTGATCTGACTGATCTAACTCCTTCTAACTGACTTCGAACTCTTTCCTATATTGAGAAATTACATGTATGTCTGGTCAACGTGACCATAACTCACATGTTATCAACATGCACGATTTGCACGTTTTTTAAACCATTTCTAACGACCAGGAAATTTCCCATTCTCTTTGTTGTTTTACAAAGGAAGTTAACCTACTTGTCTAATTCTGTAACCCATATTTTATTATGCATTCTTTCTAAGAATGTGAATAGTTTCCAGCCAAATTTGTATTTATTAAATATTTTAACAGAATCAACAATTTACTGGACATTCCATTTATAATAACATTCTGTATTTATTTTAACTTATGATTGGAATTCTCAATTCCAAGTCTAGCTTCGCAAGTTCAGATCCTTGACTATCCTATTTCATATTTACATTTAACTAATTCCCTATTTTTTACTTACATGAAAAGGGGACAGCCCTTATCAAGAATTTGGTGTCCAAAATCAATAATAACACAAAAGACAAAAGCGTATGGAATATGATATGGAAAATATCAGGAAAAAACACCAGTTCCCCTTTCAACCACCTCTGTATAAACAATAACAAAATAACCAAAAAAAAAGAACATGGCCAACATGCTTGGAGATACTAGTGCAAATAGTTCATCATCCAAAAATTACAATAAAAAATTCTAGACAGAAATCAGAAAAAAACAAACTGAACTTTAAAAGTAATAATGAGGAAGAATACAACAAATCTTTTACCATCCATGAACTAAAGGCTTCATTTAAAAAAAGCCAACAACACGGCTGAGGGACCTGATAAGATAACACATGAATTTCTAAAACAACAACCAGATGAACCATTAAGGTATTTACTTTCTATTTATAATGACATCTGGCTCAGTGGCAATCTTCCAGCCATATGGAAATAATCCACAGTCATTCCTATACCAAAACCAGGAAAGGATGCATCTGACCCCTCCAATTATCGCCCCATAGCTCTAACAAGCTGCGTGTGTAAGGTCATGGAGAGAATGGTCAACACCAGATTAATTTGGTTTCTGGAAACAAATAAAATAATAACTAATTTTCAGTGTGGCTTCCGAAAACATGGGAGCACAACAGACCATTTAATTCTTTAGAAACTTTCATCAGAAATTCATTTATACAAAAAAAGCATATGACTGCTATTTTCTTTGATCTTGAAAAGGCGTACGATACCACATGGAGGTACGGCATCATGAAAGATCTCAAAGAAGCTGGAGTGAAAGGAAGACTACCCATCTTTATCAGCACCTTCATCAACAATAGACTATTTAATGTCTGTATAGGAACATGCCTCTCGGACATCAAGGAACAGGAAATGGGAGTCCCACAGGCAAATATTTTGTTGGTAACATTATTTAACCTAAAAAAATCAACAATATCATTGGATGCGTAAACCAATGTGTGGATTGTTCCCTATATGTCGATGATTAATTGCATACAGCTCAAGGCATATCCACATAATTGAGCATCAACTTCAACAATGCATCGACAAAATAAAAAAAATGGACAACTGAGAATGGATTCACATTTTCCATTAACAAAACAAAATGCATGCACTTAGAAAATTGCACCCAAATCCTCTTTTAAAACTGGATGATATCCCGATTCCTGTTGTAAATGAACATAAATTCTTAGGGCTAATATTAGACAAAAGACTTACATTCATCCCTCACATCAAACACCTTAAAAATAAATGTAACAAAAACTCTCCAGCTAATGCGGGTCATTTCCCACACAGATTGGGGAGCAGACAGACAAACCTTATTGAAATTATATAGATCATTAGTGCAATCAAAACTAGATTATGGCAGCTTTATTTACAGTGCCACCAGAAAGTCATGCATACAGATATTAGACACCATTCAACATCAGGGCCTCAGACTTGTACTGAGAGCATTCAGAACTTCCCCCATCAATAGTCGCTATGCAAAAGCCAACAAACCCCTATTATCAATTTGAAGCAACAAACTAGCTTTACAATACTTGACCAAAATTCTCTCTTTCAATACAGCCTACAACTGTATTGCAAACTCACTAGATCACTCTTTCTATGATAAGAAAAAAATCACAACCAACAAATCTAGCCCATAACTGCATCTTCAATCCCAAATATCCAAACTTATTTGACCAATAAGTAAAAGCTATAAAACCTTTTGGTCTCCATACAAAACCACTAGTGGAAGACGCAGGTATCATAATCAAGAACATCCATGATGTCAACCAACTAAGCCTTCCACCCTGGCTACTAAAACAACCTGAAATTATCTTTGAACTAAGCAAGCTCCCAAAAAATCAAACTCATCTACTAACCTATCAAGAAAAACTTCTTAACATTCAGGAACAATATCCAAACCATCAGCATATCTACACAGATGGTTCCGAAGACAGCAACAGAACTGAATGTGGAGTAGTATCCAATACTATTCCCTTATAATAGTGACTACCAGACTATGCTTCAGTTTTTAGTGCTGAAGCCACAGCTATAGACCTAGCTCTAGACCTCATTACTGACCTTACCCACAACAAACTTATAATTTTTTTAAACTCCCTATCAGTACTCAAATCCTTAAAGAACCAAAACTTAAATAACCCACTACTAATCTTTTAGAAAGAATACACACTCTTTCACAAAACAAAAATATCAAATTCTGTTGGATCTCCAGTCATTTTGGAAAAAATGCATTAAAACTCAATATAAGCAATATAAAAATTCCACACTCGGACTACAAAAAAATGATTAATAATCTCATTATGAAGAAATGCCAAGAACAATGGAATAACTGTCCAAATAACAAACTTTTCAAAATCAAACCCACAATGGAAGAATGGTTACCAGATTCCAGACAATCACACAGGGAGGAAGTGGTTTTATCCCACATTCACATAGAACATACACACATAGCCCACTCCTTGCTAAAAAAAAAAGAAGACCCTCTAGAATGTTTTGCATGACAAGAACCTTTTACAGTAAAACACTTTCTTTTGGATTGTGGCGATCTCGTGTATATCCAGCAAAATTATTACAATGTCAACAATATGAAAAAAACTATTTAAAAAAATAAATTCCAACAAAATACTAACATTTCTGAAAAAAGTAAATTTAAGTAAATTTATACAAAAGAATATAATTTTAACTCAATCCAACTTTACACAAAAAATAAAAAACACACATCACCTAATGATCCAAAAAGACTGGCTTGATTTACAGAACAAGTTAAAATATCTAACCCATGACAAAAAAAAAAATCCAAATTACGGAACTGGGCATTAAATAACCAAAAGAAAAGGTTGATATGCCGTAAAACCAAAGCATTAAATAACTCTTAGCTGGTTGATATACTGTAAGACACATCAAACTCAAAAAGTGACAATCAAAAATTGCCTCAATTTAAAAATGATGCACCAATGTAATGTTTTTAATATTAAAATATTTATTTTGATTTTTGTATAAACTAATATCAAGAGTAAATCATACAAAATTGATAAAAATAAACACAAACTTTTTTGGTTAAAATCATAATTGTGAGAATGGAAAATCACCATAAAAAAAATTAAGAAAAGGTCATCCTCAACAATATTAGTCAATCTGGTTCTTTTAAAAATCAAAACCTTATTTCTCCAGGGCACCCTTTTTCCTGCATTGAATTGCTTATCCAATAAAACTTCTCAGACTCATCTAAAATTTACCCAGAAAAAAATAAAAATAAAATAAATAATATATATATATATATATATATAGGGTGGCCGAAAAGTCCCAGGACACTGGCCGAAAAGTCCAGACAACTCATTATGGGGTTTAATTAAAGGTCAAGTTTCTGGTATTAGATACGAAACCATTGATCAGCTAAAGCATGCGATTATTGCAGCTTTTGCTAGCGTATCAAGGAATTCTCTAAAAAAAATGGCACAAAGAACCTGGAGGCGAATGGAATTGTGCAAGAACAACGAGGGCCAACATACTGATCCCCTAGACCACTAAATTGCTCTAGTTGTTTTCTGCTTTGTTTCTAATAAAGTTCTCTTTTTTTTGTTGAATATATATGTTTTCTGTGTGTTTCATTAAAAAATACTGTATTTTATTAAAAATACATGTATAGTGTCCTGGGACTTTTTGGCCACCCTGTATATATATATATATATATATATATATATATATATATATATATATATATATATATAAAGCATTACTGATAATTTGAGTTAGTTCTAACACAAGTTTCTAAGTAAATTTTAGGGCAAATATAAATAACACATATCTTAAATTTCTTTTATGGTAAATGAGTTTTAGGGAAAGAAAAGGAATTCTAATTGTCAGATTATCAAAACGAAACTTTGAAAAAATTTATGTTTTTTAATATTTTGCAATTGTAGATTTCACAAATTTTTGGCCATTGTTTAATTCAAACAGTATTTTAGAAATTCCACAGAGAGGGCATGTTATTCTAAACTCAAATTCATTAGCTAGAAAAATGGTTGAATCATTCTGATGCACTCCTCTACTTGTACAAGAGTCAAATACATCCTCAGTAACATAGAGTAATGTTGCCACATCTGAGGAGTACCATTTGACAGCATTTTTTTAGTTTGGATAGCATAATACAGTAACATAGGTGATTATTGACAGATGGTAATATTTTTTCTGCTTGAAACAATCTTTTTATTCTATACAACTAGATGATCCATTGTAACAAAAAATATTTGTAACAATTAGATTCTCAAAAAAAATTGTTCAGGTCAGGATTATAACAACTAAATTCTCAAAAAAAATTGTTAAGGTCAGAATTGTAACAATAATATTCTCCAAAGAAAATTTGGTTAAGGTCAGGATTGTAATAATTAAATTCTCAAAAAAAAATTAATTAAGGTCAGGATTGTAATAATTAAATTCTCAGAAGTAAAAATTTGGTTACGGACAGGATTGTAATAATTAAATTCTCAAAAAAATATGGTGAAGGTTTCGATTGTAATGATAGGATTCTCAAAAAAATATTTATTCAGACCAGGATTGTAATAATTAAATTTGAAAAAAAAAAATTGTTAAGGTCAGGATTGTTACAATTCAATTCTCAAAAAAATATTTGTTCAGGTCAGGATTGTAACAATTAAATTCTGAAAAAAATTGTGTTAAGGTCAGGATTGTAACAATTCAATTCTCAAAAAAATATTTGTTCAGGTCAGGATTGTAACAATTAAATTTTCAAAAACAAAAATTTGTTCAGGTCAGGATTATAACAATTAAATTCTCAAAAAAATATTTGTTAAGGTCAGGATTGTAACAATTAAATTTGAAAAAACAAAAATTTGTTCAGGTCAGGATTGTAACAATTAAATTCCTCCAAAAGAATTTGTTCAGGTCTGGATTGTAACAATTAAATTCTCAAAAAAAAATTGTTTAGGTCAGGATTGTAACAATTGAATTCTCAAAAAAAAATTAATAAAGGCCAGGATTGTAATAATTGAATTCTCAAAAATAAAAATTTGGTTAACGTGAGGATTGTAATAATTAAATTCTCAAAAAAAATTTGGTTAAATTCAGGATTGTAATAATGAAATTCTCACAAATAAAAACTTGGTTAACGTGAGGATTGTAATAATTTAATTCTCAAAAAAAAATATTGTGAAGGTTTGGATTGTAATAATGAAATTCTCAAAATTAAAAATTTGGTTAACGTGAGGATTGTATTACTTAAATTCTCAAAAAAATAGGGTGAAGGTTTGGATTGTAATAAGAAAATTCTCAAAGAAATTTGAAAAAAAAATATTTGTTCAGGTCAGGATTGTAATAATTAAACTGTCAAAAAAATATTTGTTAGGGTCGGGATTGTAACAATTAAATTTGCAAAAAAAACTTTGTTAAGGTCAGGATTGTAACAATTAAATTCTCATAAAAAATTTGTTCAGGTCAGGATTGTAACAATTAAATTCTCAAAATAAATTTGTTCAGGTCAGGATTATAACAAATTCTCAAAAAATATTTATTCAGGTCTGGATTGTAACAATTAAATTCTCCAAAAAAATTTGTTCAGGTCAGGATTGTAACAATTAAATTCTCAAAAAAAAATTGTTCAGGTCAGGATTGTAACAATTAAATTCTCAAAAAAAATTTGTTCAGGTCAGGATTATAACAAATTCTCAAAAAATATTTATTCAGGTCTGGATTGTAACAATTAAATTCTCAAAAAAATTTTGCTTACGGTTAGGATTGTAACAATTAAATTCTCAAAAAAATATTTGTTCAGGTCAGGATTGTAACAATTAAATTGTCAAAAACAAAAATTTGTTCAGGTCAGGATTGTAACAATTAAATTCTCAAAAAAAATTTGTTCAGGTCAGGATTATAACAATTAAATTTTCACAAATAAATTAATTAAGGCCAGGATTGTAATAATTGAATTCTCAAAAATAAAAATTTGGTTAACGTGAGGATTGTAATAATCAAATTCTCAAAAGATTTGGTTAAGGTCAGGATTGTAATAATGAAATTCTCCAAAATAAAAATTTTAGTTAACGTGAGGATTGTAATATTGAAATTCTCAAAAAAATATTGTGCAGGTTTGGATTGTAATAATTAAAATTCTCAAAAAAATATTTGTTAAGGTCAGGATTGTAATAATTCTCAAAAATATTTGTAAAGGTCAGGATTGTAACAATATAATTCTCAAAAAAACATTGTTCAGGTCAGGATTGTAACAATTAAATTCTCAAAAAAAATTTGATTAAGGTCAGGATTGGAACAATGTAATTCTCGAAAAAAATTTGGTCAAGTCAGGATTGTAACAATTAAATTCTCAAAAAAAATTTGATGAAGGTCAGGATTGTAACAATTAAATTCTCAAAAAAAATTTGATTAAGGTCAGGATTGTAACAATTAAATTCTCAAAAAAATTTGGTTAAGGTCAGGATTGGAACAATATAATTCTCAAAAAAAATTTGGTCAAGTCAGGATTGTAACAATTAAATTCTCAAAAAAAAATTTGGTTAGGGTCAGGATTGTAACATTATAATTCTCAAAAAAAAAATTGTTAAGGTCAGGATTGTAATGATTAAATTTGCAAAAAAATATTTGTAAAGGTCAGGATTGTAACAATTAAATTCTGAAAAAAAAATTCGTTCAGGTCAGGATTGTAACAATTAAATTCTCAAAAAAATATTTGTAAAGGTCAGGATTGTAATAATGAAATTCTCAAAAAAAAATTTGTTTAGGTCAGGATTGTAACAATTAAATTCTAAAAATATATTTGTAAATGTCAGGATTGTAACAATTAAATTCTAAAAAAAATATTTGTTAAGGTCAGGACTGTAACAATTAAATTCTCAAAAAAAAATTTGTTATGGTCGGGATTGTAACAATTAAATTTGCAAAAAAAAACTTTGTTACGGTCAGGATTGTAACAATTAAATTGTCAAAAAAAAATTGTTCAGGTAAGGATTATAACAATTAAATTCTAAAAAAACATTTGTTCAGGTCAGGATTGTAATAATTTAATTTGAAAAAAAATATTTGTTCAGGTCAGGATTGTAACAATTAAATTCTCAAAACAAAATTTGTTCAGGTCAGGATTGTAACAATCAAATTCTCAAAAAAATATTTGCTTACGGTCAGGATTGTAACAATTAAACTTGAAAAAAAAAATTGTTCAGGTCAGGATTATAACAACTAAATTCTCAAAAAAAACGTGTTCAGGTCAGGATTGTAACAATTAAATTCTCAAAAAAAAAATTAATTAAGGTCAGGATTGTAATAATTAAATTCTCAAAAAAAAAATAATTTGGTTAACGTGAGGATTGTAATAATTAACTTCTCAAAAAAGATTTGGTTAAATTCAGAATTGTAATAATTAAATTCTCAAAATTAAAAATTTGGTTAACATGAGGATTGTATTACTTAAATTCTCAAAAAAATAGGGTGAAGGTTTGGATTGTAATAATAAAATTCGCAAAAAAATTTGAAAAAAATATTTCTTAAGGTCAGGATTGTAATAATTAAATTCTCAAAAAAAATATTTGTTAAGGTCAGGATTGTAACAATTAAATTCTCAAAAAAAATATTTGTTCAGGTCAGGATTGTAATAATAATATTTGCAAAAAAAAATTTGTAAAGGTCAGGATTGTAACAATTTAATTCTAAAAAAAATTTTTGTTACGGTCAGGATTGTAACAATTAAATTCTAAAAAAAATTTTTGTTTAGGTCAGGATTGTAACAATTAAATTCTCAAAAAAATATTTGTTAAGGTCAGGATTGTAACAATTAAATTCTCAAAACAAATATTTGTTATGGTCAGGATTGTAATAATAATATTTGCAAAAAAAAATTTGTAAAGGTCAGGATTGTAACAATTAAATTCTCAAAAAAATTTGTCCAGGTCAGGATTGTAACAATTAAATTCTAAAAAAATATTTTTTAAGGTCAGGATTGTAGCAATTGAATTCTCAAAAAAATATTTGTTAAGGTCAGGATTGTAACAATTAAATTCTCAAAAAAATATTTGTAAAGGTCAGGATTGTAACAATTAAATTCTCCAAAAAGTATTTGTTAAGGTAAGGATTGTAACAATTAAATTCTCAACAAAAAACAATTGTTAAGGTCAGGATTGTAACAATTAAATTTTCACAAATAAATTAATTAAGGCCAGGATTGTAATAATTGAATTCTCAAAAATAAAAATTTGGTTAACGTGAGGATTGTAATAATCAAATTCTCAAAAGATTTGGTTAAGGTCAGGATTGTAATAATGAAATTCTCCAAAATAAAAATTTTGGTTAACGTGAGGATTGTAATATTGAAATTCTCAAAAAAATATTGTGCAGGTTTGGATTGTAATAATTAAATTCTCAAAAAAATATTTGTTAAGGTCAGGATTGTAATAATTCTCAAAAATATTTGTAAAGGTCAGGATTGTAACAATATAATTCTCAAAAAAACATTGTTCAGGTCAGGATTGTAACAATTAAATTCTCAAAAAAAATTTGATTAAGGTCAGGATTGGAACAATTAAATTCTCAAAAAAATTTGGTTAAGGTCAGGATTGGAACAATATAATTCTCAAAAAAAATTTGGTCAAGTCAGGATTGTAACAATTAAATTCTCAAAAAAAAATTTGGTTAGGGTCAGGATTGTAACATTATAATTCTCAAAAAAAAATTGTTAAGGTCAGGATTGTAATGATTAAATTTGCAAAAAAATATTTGTAAAGGTCAGGATTGTAACAATTAAATTCTGAAAAAAAAATTCGTTCAGGTCAGGATTGTAACAATTAAATTCTCAAAAAAATATTTGTAAAGGTCAGGATTGTAATAATGAAATTCTCAAAAAAAAAATTTGTTTAGGTCAGGATTGTAACAATTAAATTCTAAAAATATATTTGTAAATGTCAGGATTGTAACAATTAAATTCTAAAAAAAATATTTGTTAAGGTCAGGACTGTAACAATTAAATTCTCAAAAAAAAATTTGTTATGGTCGGGATTGTAACAATTAAATTTGCAAAAAAAAACTTTGTTACGGTCAGGATTGTAACAATTAAATTGTCAAAAAAAAATTGTTCAGGTAAGGATTATAACAATTAAATTCTAAAAAAACATTTGTTCAGGTCAGGATTGTAATAATTTAATTTGAAAAAAAATATTTGTTCAGGTCAGGATTGTAACAATTAAATTCTCAAAACAAAATTTGTTCAGGTCAGGATTGTAACAATCAAATTCTCAAAAAAATATTTGCTTACGGTCAGGATTGTAACAATTAAACTTGAAAAAAAAAATTGTTCAGGTCAGGATTATAACAACTAAATTCTCAAAAAAAACGTGTTCAGGTCAGGATTGTAACAATTAAATTCTCAAAAAAAAAATTAATTAAGGTCAGGATTGTAATAATTAAATTCTCAAAAAAAAAATAATTTGGTTAACGTGAGGATTGTAATAATTAACTTCTCAAAAAAGATTTGGTTAAATTCAGAATTGTAATAATTAAATTCTCAAAATTAAAAATTTGGTTAACATGAGGATTGTATTACTTAAATTCTCAAAAAAATAGGGTGAAGGTTTGGATTGTAATAATAAAATTCGCAAAAAAATTTGAAAAAAATATTTCTTAAGGTCAGGATTGTAATAATTAAATTCTCAAAAAAAATATTTGTTAAGGTAAGGATTGTAACAATTAAATTCTCAAAAAAAATATTTGTTCAGGTCAGGATTGTAATAATAATATTTGCAAAAAAAAATTTGTAAAGGTCAGGATTGTAACAATTTAATTCTAAAAAAAATTTTTGTTACGGTCAGGATTGTAACAATTAAATTCTAAAAAAAATTTTTGTTTAGGTCAGGATTGTAACAATGAAATTCTCAAAAAAATATTTGTTAAGGTCAGGATTGTAACAATTAAATTCTCAAAACAAATATTTGTTATGGTCAGGATTGTAATAATAATATTTGCAAAAAAAAATTTGTAAAGGTCAGGATTGTAACAATTAAATTCTCAAAAAAATTTGTCCAGGTCAGGATTGTAACAATTAAATTCTAAAAAAATATTTTTTAAGGTCAGGATTGTAACAATTGAATTCTCAAAAAAATATTTGTTAAGGTCAGGATTGTAACAATTAAATTCTCAAAAAAATATTTGTAAAGGTCAGGATTGTAACAATTAAATTCTCCAAAAAGTATTTGTTAAGGTAAGGATTGTAACAATTAAATTCTCAACAAAAAACAATTGTTAAGGTCAGGATTGTAACAATTAAATTTTCAAATTCTGTTACAATCCTGACCTGAACAAATATTTTTTGGAGAATTTAATTATTACAACCCTGACCTGAAAAAATATTTTTTTTCAAATTTTTTTGAGAATTTTCTTATTACAATCCAAACCTTCACCCTATTTTTTTGTAGAATTTAAGTAATACAATCCTCACGTTAACATATTTTAAATTTTGAGAATTTCATTGTTACAATCCAAACCTTTACAATATTTTTTTGAGAATTAAATTATTACAATCCTGACCTTAAACAAATTATTTGAGAATTTGATTATTACAATCCTGAATTTAACCAAATTTTTATTTTTGAGAATTCAATTATTACAATCCTTGCCTTAATTAATTTTTTTTTTTTGAGAATTTAATTGTTACAATCCTGACCTGAACCATTTTTTTTTTGAGAATTTAATTGTTACAATCCTGACCTTAACAATTTTTTTTTTTAGGATTTAATTGTTACAATCCTGACCTTAACAAATACTTTTCGGAGAATTTAATTGTTAGGTCAGGATTATAACAATTAAATTCTCAAAAAAAATTGTTCACGTCTGGATTGTAACAATTAAATTTGAAAAAAAATATTTGTCTAGGTCAGGATTGTAACAATTAAATTCTCAACAAAAATTTGGCTATGATCAGGATTGTTACAATTAAATTCTCAAAAAAAAATGTGTTCAGGTCAGGATTGTAACAATTAAATGCTAAAAAATAAATTAATTAAGGCCAGGATTAATAATAATTGAATTCTCAAAAAATAATATGGTTAACATGAGGATTGTAATAATTAAATTCTCAAAAAATTTGGTTAACGTGAGGATTGTAATAATTTAATTCTCAAAAGAATATTGTGAAGGTTTTGATTGTAATAATTAAATTCTGAAAAAAATTATTTGTGAAGGTCAGGATTGTAATAATTCTCAAAAAAAATTTGGTTAAGGTCAGGATTGTAACAATATAATTCTCAAAAAAAATTTGTTCAGGTCAGGATTGTAACAATTAAATTCTCAAAAAGAATATGGTTAAGGTCAGGATTGTAACAATATAATTCTCAAAAAAATTTGGTTAATGTGAGGATTGTAACAATTAAATTCTCAAAAAAACTTTGGCTAAGGTCAGGATTGTAACAATATAATTCTCAAAAAAAATGTGTTAAGGTCAGGATTGTAACAATTAAATTCTCAAAAAAAAACTTTGGTTCAGGTGAGGATTGTAAGAATATAATTCTCAAAAAAAATTTGGTCAGGTCAGGATTGTAATAATTAAATTCTCAAAAAAAATATTTGTTAAGGTCAGGATTGTAATGATTAAATTTGACAAAAAAAATATTTGTTAAGGTCAGGATTGTAACAATTAAATTCTCAAAAAAAAATTTTTTCAGGTCAAGATTGTAACAATTAAATTCTAAAAAAAAAATATTTGTTAAGGTCAGGATTGTAACAATTCTCAAAAAAAAAGAAATTTGTTATGGTCAGGATTGTAACAATTAAAGTCTCAAAAAAATATTTGTTAAGGTCAGGATTGTAACAATTAAATTCTCAAAAAAATATATGTTAAGATCAGGATTGTAACAATTAAATTCTCACAAAAAATATTTGTTCAGGTCAGGATTGTAACAATTAAATTCTCAAAAAAATATTTGTTAAGGTCAGGATTGTAATAATTAAATTCTCAAAAAAAAATTGTTAAGGTCAGGATTGTAATAATTACATTCTCCAACAACATTTGTTCAGGTCAGGATTGTAACAATTAAATTCTCAAAAAAAAAATATTTGTTAAGGTCAGGATTGTAATAATTAAATTTGAAAAAAAAATTTTGTTCAGGTCAGGATTGTAACAATTAAATTCTCAAAAAAAATTTGTTCAGGTCAGGATTGTAACAATTAAATTTTCAAAAATAAATTAATTAAGGCCAGGATTGTAATAATTGAATTCTCAAAAATAAAAATCGGGTTAACGTGAGGATTGTAATAATTGAATTCTCAAAAAAAATTTGGTTAAATTCAGGATTGTAATAATCAAAATCTCAAGAAATTTGTTTAAGGTCAGGATTGTAATAATGAAGTTCTCAAAAATAAAAATTTAGTTAACGTGAGCATTGTAATAATTTAATTCTCAAAAAAATATTGTGAAGGTTTTGATTGCAATAATTAAATTCTCAAAAAAAATATTTGTTGAGGTTAGGATTGTAACAATATAATTCTCAAAAAAAATTTGTTCAGGTAAGGATTGTAACAATTAAATTCTCAAAAAGAATTTGGTTACGGTCAGAATTGTAACAATATAATTCTCAAAAAAAATTTGGTTAACGTGAGGATTGTAACAATTACATTCTCAAAAAAACTTTTATTAAGGTCAGGATTGTAACAATATAATTCTCAAAAAAAATATGTTCAGGTCAGGATTGTAACAATTAAATTCTCAAAAAAATATTTGTAAAGGTCAGGATTGTTACAATATAATTCTCAAAACAAATTTGGTCAGGTCAGGATTGTAATAATTAAATTCTCAAAAATATATTTGTTCAGGTCAGGATTGTAACAATTAAATTCTCAAAAAAATATATTTGTTAAGGTCAGGATGTTAATAATTAAATTTGCAAAAAAAAATTTAGTAATAGTCAGGATTGTAACAATTAAATTCTCAAAAACAATTTTTTTCAGGTCAAGATTGTAATATTCTCAAAAAAAAAATTTGTTCAGGTCAGGATTGTAATAATTAAATTCTCAAAAAAAAATTTGGTTAAGGTCAGGATTGTAACAATATAATTCTCAAAAAAAAAGTGTTCAGGTCAGGATTGTAACAATTAAATTCTCAAAAAAAAATTAATTAAGGCCAGGATTGTAATAATTGAATTCTCAAAAAAAAAATTTTTGTTAAGGTCAGGATTGTAAGAATCAAATTCTCAAATAATTTGTTTAAGGTCAGGATTGTAATAATGTAATTCTAAAAAATAAAACTTTGGTTAACGTGAGGGTTGTAATAATTAACTTCTCAAAAAAATATTGTGAAGGTTTGGATTGTAATAATGAAATTCTCAGAATTAAAAATTTAGTTAACGTGAGGATTGTATTACTTAAATTCTCAAAAAAATAGGGTGAATGTTTGGATTGTAATAAGAAAATTCTCAAAAAAATTCGAAAAAAAATATTTGTTCAGGTCAGGATTGTAATAATTAAATTGTCAAAAAAATATTTGTTAAGGTCAGGATTGTAACAATTAAATACTCAAAAAAAAAAAATTGTTAAGGTCAGGATTGTAATAATTAAATTTGCAAAAAAAAATTTTGTAACGGTCAGGATTGTGACAATTACATTCTCAAAAACAAATTTGTCCAGGTCAGGATTGTAACAATTAAATTCTCAAAAAAAATTTGTTCAGGTCAGGATTGTAACAATTAAATTCTCAAAAAAAAAATTGGTTATGGTCAGGATTGTAACAATTAAATTCTCAAAAAAAATTTGTTTAGGTTTGGATTGTAATAATCAAATTTTCACAAATAAATTAATTAAGGCCAGGATTGTAATAATTGAATTCTCAAAAATAAAAATTTGTTTTACGTGAGGATAGTAATAATCAAATTCTCAAAAAATTTGGTTAAGGTCAGGATTGTAATAATTAAAATTCTCAAAAATAAAAATTTGGTTAACGTGAGGATTGTAATAATGAAATTCTCAAAAAAATATTGTGCAGGTTTGGATTGTAATAATTAAATTCTCAAAAAAATATTTGTTAAGGTCAGGATTGTAATAATTCTCAAAAACAATTTGGTTAAGGTCAGGATTGTAACAATATAATTCTCAAAAAAAAATTTGTTCAGGTCAGGATTGTAACAATTAAATTCTCAAAAAACATTTGGTTAAGGTCAGGATTGTAACAATATAATTCCCATAAAAAATTTGTTCAGGTCAGGATTGTAACAATTAAATTTGATAAAAAAAATTGGTTCAGGTCAGGATTGTAACAATTAAATTCTCAAAAAAAAATTAATTAAGGTCAGGATTGTAATAATTGAATTCTCAAAAATAAAAATTTGGTTAAATTCAGAATTGTAATAATTTCATTCTCAAAAAAATATTGTGAAGGTTTTGATTGTAATAATTAAATTCTCCAAAAAAATATTTGTTAAGGTCAGGATTGTAATAATTAAATTCTCAAAAAAAAATTTGGTTAAGGTCAGGATTGTAACAATATAATTCTCCAAAAAAAATTGTTCAGGTCAGGATTGTAACAATTAAATTCTCAAAAAAAATTTTGTTAAGGTCAGGATTGTAACAATATAATTCCCATAAAAAATTTGTTCAGGTCAGGAGTTTAACAATTAAATTCTCAAAAAAAAATTTGTTAAGGTCAGGATTGTAACAATTAAATTCTCAAACAAAAATTTGTAAAGGTCAGGATTCTAACAATTAAATTATCAAAAAAATATTTGTTCAGGTCAGGATTGTAACAATTAAATTTGAAAAAAAATATTTCTTCAGGTCAGGATTGTAACAATGAAATTCTCAAAAAAATTGTGTTAAGGTCAGGATTGTAACAATTAAACTCTAAAAAAAAAAATTGTTCAGGTCAGGATTGTAACAATTAAATTTGAAAAAAAGAATTTTTTCAGGTCAGGATTGTAACAATCAAATTTGAAAAAAAAAATTTGTTCAGGTCAGGATTATAACAATTAAATTCTCAAAAAAACCTTGTTCAGGTCAGGATTGTAACAATTAAATTCCCCCCCCCCCCAAAAAAATCAATTAAGGTTAGGATTGTAATAATGAAATTCTCAAAAATAAAACGTGAGGATTGTAATAATTAAATTCTCAAAAAAGTATTGTGAAGGTTTCGATTGTAATAATTAAATTCTCAAAAATTAAAATTTGGTTAACGTGAGGATTGTATTACTTAAATTCTCAAAAAAATATGGTGAAGGTTTGGATTGTAACAATTAAATTCTCAAAAAAATATTTGTTAAGGTCAGGATTGTAACAATTAAATTCTCAAAAAAAAAAAATTGTTATGGTCGGGATTGTAACAATTAAATTTGCAAAAAAAAAATTGTTCAGGTCAGGATTGTAACAATATAATTCTCAAAAAAATATTTGTTCAGGTCAGGATTGTAACAATTAAATTCTCAACAGGATTGTAACAATTAAATTCTCAAAAAAATTTGTTCAGGTCAGGATTGTAACAATTAAATTTTCAAAAATAAATTAATTAAGGCCAGGATTGTAATAATTGAATTCTCAAAAATAAAAATTTGGTTAACGCGAGGATTGTAATAATGAAATTCTCATAAAAGTATTTGGTTAAATTCAGGATTGTAATAATCAAATTCTCAAAATTTTGGTTAAGGCCATAATTGTAATAATGAAATTCTCAAAAATAAAAATTTGGTTAACGTGAGGATTGTAATAATTTAATTCTCAAAAAAATATTGTGAAGGTTTGGATTGTAATAATTAAATTCTCAAAAAAAATATTTGTTAAGGTCAGGATTGTAATAATTAAATTTAAAAAAAAAATCTGGTTAAGGCCAGGATTGTAACAATAGGATTCTCAAAAAAAATTTGGTTAAGGTCAGGATTGTAACAATATAATTCTCAAAAATATTTGTTCAGGTCAGGATTGTAACAATTAAATTCTCAAAAAAATGTTTGTTAAGGTCGGGATTGTAACAATTAAATTCTCAAATAAAATTTTGTTAAGGTCAGGATTGTAACAATTAAATTCTCAAAAAAAATTTTGTGAAGGTCAGGATTGTAACAATTAAATCCTCAAATAAAATTTTGTTAAGGTCATGATTGTAACAATTAAATTATCAAATAAAATTTTGTTAAGGTCAGGATTGTAACAATTAAATTCTCAAATAAAATTTTTTTTAGGTCAGGATGGTAACAATTAAATTATCAAAAAAGAATTTGTTCAGGTCAGGATTGTAACAATTAAATTTAAAAAAAAATATTTGTTCAGGTCAGGATTGTAATAATTAAATTTGAAAAAAAAATTTTTTCAGGTCAGGATTGTAACAATTAAATTCTCAAAAAAAAATATTTGTTCAGGTCAGGATTGTAACAATTAAATTCTCAAAAAAAAATTTGTTCAGGTCAGGATTGTAACAATTAAATTTGAAAAAAAAAATTTGTTCAGGTCAGGATTGTAACAATTAAATTTGAAAAAAAAAATTGTTCAGGTCTGGATTGTAACAATTAAATTCTCCAAAAAAAATTAATTAAGGTCAGGATTGTAACAATTAAATTTAAAAAAAAAAATATTTGTTAAGGTCAGGATTGTAACAATTAAATTTGAAAAAAAAAAATTTGTTCAGGTCAGGATTGTAACAATTAAATTTGAAAAAAAAAATTTGTTCAGGTCAGGATTATAACAATTAAATTCTCAAAAAAAATTGTTCAGGTCAGGATTGTAACAATTAAATTCTCAAAAAAAAATTAATTAAGGTCAGGATTGTAATAATTAAATTCTCAAAAAAAATTTGGTTTAATTCAGGATTGTAATAATTAAATTCTCAAAAAAGTTGGTTACGGTCAGGATTGTAATAATTAAATTCTCAAAAAAAAATTTGTTAAGGTCAGGATTGTAACAATTAAATTTGCAAAAAAAACTTTGTTTAGGTTAGGATTGTAATAATTAAATTCTCAAAAATTTGTTCATGTCAGGATTGTAACAATTAAATTCTCAAAAACATTTTTGTTAAAGTAAAGATTGCCTGTTTTTTCCCGTAAAGTTTCTCTCTGACGGAAAGACAATGATAAGCAACATATGGTTCCTTTTTATTAATGATTATCTTTCTATCAGATAATGTGAAAGACCGACTTACTCTATTTTAAAAAGAGCAAACAGTCTTGACTATTACCAAAATTTCATGCAAATTTTTCTTATTTTCAAACATAAATTATATGATTGTTTTGAATGGAAAAATTTAAATACAATTGCTTTTTTAGTTTTTACTTCCCTCTCTCGCCCTAACTCTAACCCAACCGCAGGAAGTTGTGACACAAGATGCAAAAATATATCAAGTTTTTTTGCACTAATGAGTAGTTTTCATGTAATACTGTTTCAATTAATGCCAGTAAAAACAAATTCATAGCTTAGTTATAATATTCATGATGAGAGGTACGCATATTTTTGAAACTCCACGAATTAAGGACATTTCAATATAGCTTTTTTGAGTATCCTGTCGAACAAGAAATTAATGTAAAATATACTTTTACAGGCTTTAATTTTTTTTTCTTATATATATAGTAACTGTCAACACAATTCTTTGTTTTTTTTAATTTGTTCTACTTGGCCTTTTGGGCAAGATCAAAGTGTAGTATCTGTTCTTCAGATGCTGCACTTCTATTTCTTGTTCTCTTTCAGTGGAGGAGAAATCCTTCACGACTGAGACAATTTTTATTTTTGTACCTTTTCTCCACATTAAAAAACGACCCTGGTGTCTAACTCTGTCCTGTGGGGAGGCATAGTAAATAGGTAAATAGGTACTTCATATTGAAGCCTTGCCTATGGCATCAATAAGAATCAGATATTTTACATGTAATGAATGAAGTCAAAAAATGATTTTTTCCATTTACAGCGGCAAATGCCATCTCGTGTTCATTTTAAAATCAATTCGTTTTGCTTCATTTTTCTTTTTTCCTGTTTATGTATTTCTGTGAGTAGGAGTAACAAGAAAACCCAAATACAAAACTCCAATTGCGATTCTTTTTTGCTGTCCTCATCACTATTGAGATTTCTATTTCAGCAATGTTGAGCATTTTGACGTTTAGTGTTAATGTGATGATCACTCAAGTGATTGCCGAAAGTGTGAAATGAATGTTCATATTACCCATTGAATTTTTACGTGGTGTGACCTTAAAAAATTAATAAATAAGACAATACGGTAGTATATTTCCAAGAAGAAAAGATGACTGCTGATATTTACTTCCTTCTTTTCCCATTAGAGGAAGAATGTGGCACAATGGCAGATGGGGAGAATCAAGCCAACGTGCCTAAAGATTGAGCACTATTAAAAATTGCCTGGGCAATCCCTCAAAATTCTCCAGTTGGGGCATCTCAAGCAGAAAATAAGCTGAATCCATCCCAAAAAGTGGAGGCAAAGTCTTTTAGGATTACCCAGGATGAATACCTTAGCCGCAGACAAAGAGTTGATGAAATCAGACTGATTGTCGAGGACATATGCTTGACTGGTATTTAACAGTTCTGGGTCTCAAAGCAACAAGTTGTGGCTAGATCACTTTGAGACTTTGTTATAAGCATAATGTCTTAAGGGCCTACATTCAATTTTGAGAGACAATGGATACCCTCTGTAAGGGTACCCGCACATGTAATTATGAAGCAAGGGTTGCACAATCCCTAATCACATCTCTCCTGAATCAGCATTGCTTGATTCCAGTGGCAAGGAGAAGTCCAAAACGACTGTAAATAATGCCAAGATTAGCACATACAGCACATGGTATTCCTAAATAATCATTCATTTAGGATTAACTAGGCTCAATTTGACTTAACTTTGATGATTTAACTTTGATGATTTAATTGGAACCGATGTGTTGTCAACATGATCATGCCGTATACATAATGTCTAGAAGAGTCGATATAGTCACAAAATATGGTAGATGACCATCACACCGTAAGATTAATTTGAATATTGAATTTTAACGATGTTGACTGATATTTGTGGAAAACCCCATCATATAAGTGGAGGTTTTTTAAACTTCTTATTTTGCAGACAAAACCATAAGTTGTTTCAGTCAAAAACTTTTGTATATTTATAAAGATTATCTATTCCATTGTCACTTCATTTGCTTATCTGTACTTTTGAACTAGACAAAATTAGCTTTTGAACTAGAAAAAACCGATTTTGAATGACACAGAAAAATGTAAACAGCCAGAAAAAGGTAAAATGAAAATAAAGAAAAACATTCAAAAAAACTTATGTGATATATAATGCGGCATTTTCATAGATAAACAAAAGTAATAATTGTCTCCAAATCGAAAATGGAAAAACCTTTTTACTTATTTTGTCCAGGAAGAGTAAGCATTTAGAATATTTAAAAAATGTATTCAAAGTGTTGATTTAACACAAAATAAAACAGGACAAAAAAACATTAAGAATTTGCATGTTTTGATGTGTTCAAATAGTGCATAGTACCCCAAGGGTTTACGATTTGTGTATATAGGTTATTCCCATCTTAAACAGCTGTAAGGAAGGAGGAGGGGGAAATTCCTTATCTTTATAAGATAAAGATGAGGTTCAAACGAGTCTGTTGCTGTAATAAAAGAGTTATCACTTGTCTGGCATCGTTCTAGCAGAACATCGGTTTTGTCAAAGGTCAAAGGTTACTTTGTTTTGTTTTTTATTTGAAGTGTCACCACTGATCAAGGCCCAGAGGCTACTCTAGTATAAAGGTTAAGTGCTATGTAGATGGTGAGACAAGATCAGTCACTGTGAAACTAAATTATCTAAATGGACAACTCAATAGGAATTTATTCACATTAGATTTAAAGATGACCATGTTATAGTCAGCCGGGAAGCAAACACTCGATATTGCATTCCACAGATGGACAGTTCTAGGAAAAAAGCTCTGTTCATGGAATTTTCATTTAGTTTTGGACACAGATAAAGAGTGAGGAAAGTTGTTGGCGGTTGTTTCAGCTAGGTATTTGACGTTTTACAGGGAGGGACCATAGATTGGAGCTCAGTCGAGCGCCTAACCTTAAAGTATCGATAGACTCAGAATGTCTCTTCCGTAAGAAAGTAAGGAGGAGGAAAAGGTCATAGACCACTAATTTTTGAAGACAGTTCTGCATTCCAGGTGTGGCAACAGTACTCCATCTTAGGGCATATTTGATTCTTGTACAGCGAGAGTATTGCATTGAGAGTTAAGTACTTTCTGGAGCAGTGGAACAATCCCACCATTTTTCCAGTGATTTTAGCCACGGATCTAATGAATCTCAATTTCTAATGTAAGTCTTCGATTTGGGGCCAGGGGTTAGTCTCAGAAGTTTGTCAAAGTCAGGTGCTTTATCAAGGTGAGAGCTGTTCACTTCAACTGGGGAAAAGTGAGCATATGAGTGTTGGTGGTGAAAAGATAGAAGTTTGTTTTGGATGTATTAAAGGTTACTAGCCATTCAGATTGTTTGAAAGATAGATTAAAGCACCCTCTACAAAATGTTAAACAGAAATTTTCACATTAAAATATTTGTTAGATTTAATTTACTCCAGATTTTCTTAATGCAAAACAGCTCCACGTAATGGACATCATCCAAATAATAAATTCTTTAGCAAAAGAAAAAAGAAACAATTGCTTATCATTTGAGTTCATCATTTATAAAGAGCTCATCCTGAAACGATTTGATTTTCAAACACAGAAAATCTGATTGACGAAGCAAGAACATAATTGTATTGTGTTCTAATAGTGTCCAATTAGTCTAACACATGTGCAGAAAAAGTCAGACAGTAGCACATACACACACTTTCAAAAATATCTTTTCACATTCGGAATTGCTGAGACACTAAACAAACTGCTTACATCACTTGTTGCCTGCTGAGACTGATATTTTACCTCCCTTCCACTACAGGAAGATTTGACACAAGGTCCAAAGGTGGGATTTCTTCGGCCATCTCACTAGAGGTAGTGCACACTAGATCCACAAAAAATGCCTGGGCAACCCCGTTGGCATTCCCCAATCTGCCTGTGACAGTTAACTAACTCCACCCCAAAGAGGAGAGGCAAGGCACACACTGTATACAATGATTTAAGTCATTTTTAAATAAGAACTTTTTTTTTTTCATTAAAAGTTAAAATTTCTTTTGCAATCACTTTTTATATTAATCTATTTTCTTATTGATAAAATCTTTTTATCAGAAAAAAATTATTGATTTATACCCCCTCCCTTTTTTTTAAAACTTTGCATTATGATTTTTTTTAAGTAGTCACTGGAAAAATGGTGGGATCGTTAAGTATCTCACTGCTGATGCAATTCTCTACCTGTATAAGAGCCAAGTACATCCTAGGATGGAGTACTGTTGCTACATTTGGGCAGGAGCTGCTCGGAGAACTTATCCAGCCTTGACAGAGTTCAAAACAGACTTTGTAATCTAGTAGACAATGCCTTTTTCTTTTCTCTGCAACCTCTTTCTCACAGAAGAGACGTTGCAAGCCTGTTCCTGCTCTATTATTATTTTTATGGGAAATGCTCGTTTGAGTTCCAATCTATGGTCCCTCTCGCCAATCAAAATCCCCGCTCGCCAATCAAAATCCCCGCTCGCCAATCAAAATCCCCGCTCGCCAATCAAAATCCCCGCTCGCCAATCAAAACACTCGTTTAGCCAAAATCACTATTAATGAATTCCCCTACTCTCTATTGATGCCTAAACCTAAATATGGATTCCATCAACAAAGCTTCTGCTCGTCTGAGGAACTTTGTTCTGGTGGTTTGCTTTCCAGCTGACTACAATATTGCTGTCTTCAAGTCCAACGTAAACAAGTTCTTATTGAACCATTCTCATAAATAATCTGATTATATCAAATTTCCACTACTAACGCAACTGTCTCAATGACTACAATATGCACATTAACCTTTATCCTTGAGTGGACTCTGGGTCTTGATATGGTGTAACCAATTTGTAAAAACAAATTTTATCTTGATCCCAGATTTGCTGAAATTAGTTTCAAAATTATCTTTTTTCCTTCTGTCAATTACTTTTGCACTAAGAGTCTTCATCTATTCTCTTATTGCTTCTGAAAATCTGAAGACAAACAATTCAGTGTTGGATTTTTAATCTTTTAATGTAATATTTCATCTTAGTCTTCCTGGTGGCCTTTCAAAAAGATGGCCTTCCTTCTACAATTTTAGTTTGTTTATTTTTCTACCTCACCTCTCCAGTTTTCAATGAATTCAAAACTAACCAATAAAAACCATTTTCTTTCTACCCCCACCCATCTCGTCGCCATTACTAGTTTTCTGTAGATGTGTAGATAACCCCATGAAGTTGTTGCTTGTATCTTGTCTAACACCAAAACTTCAACATTCGCCCCACATATACTATCCGTCCTCTTCTCCATCCATTCCTATTCAAGTTGGATACTGGAAGACATTGTTGTGCTTGGATCGTTTAAACCTTAAAACAGGATCCCATTGTGACTATTTACTGTCTTTTCTGTCTTACTCTGCCTTTTTTTTTTTTTACAGTCCATGATTAATGAGCGTTGCAAGAGAAAGAAATAATGTGTTTGGGGTTTGAGCCATGAAATATGATCGGATCGTATGTAAAGTAGTAGTTAAGTTGTTTTTTACATTTTTTAACATTTTTTAACAGAATCTATGATTTTTAGTTGCTGTGTTATTGGTTGATTAAGAAGTTCTAAGATTGAGAAGAGATACTACACTAGCAAGCCACCCGAGCATTGAATGAATGAAGACTTGTTTTACTAGGCATGAACCCCATATTACCATTTTTTTTTTACTTGAAGTGTCATCTTTATTGTTTATACATGCCTGGTACAAGCGCAGACCACACAATATTATTGATCCCTTCCCTCCACCCCATGCAAAATGAATAACACCATTAGGTTCCTTGCAATATTTTATTTGAGAAAATTTGTTTGATAGGACTTTGGTTTTTATCATATCTCTGACAGAAAGACAGACTAAGTGTTTGTCAGTCGGAAGGACTTAAAGAAATAAATATTAAAAAAATTCAAAAATAAATAATTCAAAACATAGTTATGTTTAATTTTTAAATTATGATTTTTTTAATTCGTTCCAGTTTCCCATATTTTATGTTTTTATTTCAATAAATATTTGAAAATAATATTTATTACATATAGGTAATAAATATTTGAAAATAATATTTATTACATATAGGTAATAAATATTTGAAAATAATATTTATTACATATAGGTAATAAATATTTGAAAATAATATTTATTACATATAGGCAATAAACATGTAAATCTTATAGCTATAGAACATTATTTCTACTCATAGTGGAACTCTAGAGACCCCAAAAAGTCAAGTATTGTGTGAAACAATGAAACATGAATTTTTCCAACTTTTCTTTTCGACCCCTCTCTCGTAATGATATGTTTAATGTAGATGGAAAGTTTCCATTTTACTTGCAATTAATAGTTTTTTATTACTATAAAAAATAAACTTAAAATGGTTAAACTTATTTGGATGTGTTCAGAGAATGTTTGAAATTTGATCCAATCAAAACGCATCATTGTTTCTCATATTCTCTTGCTTTATCTTTTTCATTATCGGTTTCTCTCTATCTCACTATATATGCCTTTTTTTTTAATAAGGAGAAAAACAGAAACTATTTACTCTCTCTCTCTCTCTCTCTCTCTCTCTCTCTCTCTCTCTCTCTCTCTCTCTCTCTCCCATTCGATATTAAATCTCGAAATATATAAGAAAAGTTTGAAAATATGGTTAAAGTGTATTTAAAATAGAGGATATAACGAAACAAATTAGAACCTACATTTCGCATAGTATCATATGTATATTAGCAGTTTATTTTTTTCCAATCGGAACGTTTTGCTGTCAAACTTTTTTTTCTCCCACCTTCTCAGTCTATAATCATTTATCTTTATCACTGTTTCCCTGGTGTCCATATGAAACGTGGAGAGATAAGAATGATAGAGAATAATAAGGAAATGGTGATTATTGAAACTTTATCCTATTTAAGGTTTGAGAGAGTGAACAGTCCTCATGACTAAAAGAAGATTAAATATTGGTCAGGATTAAGTATAAAAACTTTAAAATCGATCAAAAATGAAATTTGTCTTTGTAACAACACTGAACTGCGCCTTAAAACATTGACAAAACAGATTTCTGTATGTAAGTTGCAATAAGAAAGTTAGTAAGAATTAATGAAGAGGGGGGAAACCGACTGAGAGAAAATTCCAAGATTCAATGCTTAAATTTCCATTGGAATTTGCTTATTATAATCATCGATAATGTTATTAAAAATAAGACATTGGAACCAAATATCTGTAAATATATATCAGATGCTCACTAACAATAACCAGTGATAACCGGTGACAATAGCCTCTTAAAATAACCACTGCAAATGATTTGCATTATCGTAATAGCTTATTACTATTGAGTTTTTGCTGACAATGGTCATTTGGGAGTTGAATGGCAATGAACCTCTCCAACTGTCCCAGTACTCTCTACACCCTTCCTTGGGGGTCTTGGTTAACATCCTGACCCCTTCTCTTTTCTATCCTCCTTGATCCTTCATGGCTATAGCTTAGGATGGTGCAATTACATTGTTTTTTAACGTTTGTTTTTGTTGTTGTTGTTTTTTTTGTCGAAGGGGGGGGAGTGTGAAATTTTTTGCAGTCTCAGTTCCTTTGGGTTCATCTGGTGTTCTATGTTTTATTTCTATCGCAACTTCCATCTAACTGATTAGTGTTTGTAGTTTATGCAGGTTGATTTCTGAATTCAATTTTTTCCTTAAGATTTCATCTGTTTTTGTTCTTGCCATTCTTTTATGGTTTCCGTCTTCCCTTTGATTCCAATTTTGTATTCATGTTCCATATTCTTTTCAGTTCTCTGGTAAGTTCCATATATTTGCTTTTCTGTCTTCTTGGTCACCACATCCAATCTCTTTGCTTAGATGAGTTTGTATAAGATTTTGTGATTTTCATTTCCTACTACTGCTTCCGGTTTGTGTCTGTACCATTTGTATGCATGCTCACAATGCAGTCGCTTGCAGAGTTCCAAGTGAACTGTCTTTCCCACACAGTCGTGTATGTTTTGGTGTCTTTTGCAGGACTAGTTTACTGCATTTATTAATATAGTTTACTGCTTCATATCTTTGTTCATAGAATCTGTTTTATTTGCTGTTATTCTTTATTGCTCTTATACAGAAATAAAGAGACGTGTTACCATCTAATTTACATGTATGTGATGTATACAAAAATGTAATATGTAAATTTTTTAACAGCACTTTTTCTAAATATTCAGGTTGAATCAACATAGAGTGAGAGGGGCAAAAAATATACAATTAAGAGATATGGATGACTTGTTCAAGTAATTATAAATTGCAGATAATCAGAACAATTAAAAAAATTTGTTTGTCAAACATAACTCAATCCTAGAATTAAGGGATATTTTGGCATGTATAGTGTTTTATAGGAAAAAGTCCTTAGAGAAACTCACATTGATGAACTCACATTTAGTATAATACTATCCATATGAAATATTCTTTTATTCATAAACATTTGTTTCATCATTTTTATGGCTAATCAGTGTGGCTAGAACTACCGAGATTCAAAGCCAGGACCCCAGTATGCTGGGGTCAAGTACTCCACCAACTAAGCTAAACGAAACTGCCAGTGAAAGTGAAAGAAATTATATTGTATAGAAACAAAACTATTGATATTTTTAACGATACTGATAACTAAAAATACTCAATTCCTTTTCCAAAAGAATATTTCCATAATAAAATTAAATGTGTATATATATATATATATATATATGGCTGGAAACAAACAAAAACCACAAAGTAAAAAAAAATGAAGCTTGTATATGATGTGACTTTGAAGGAAAAAACGCGCGCGCGTGTGCCTGTGTGTGTGTGTGTGTGTGTGTGTGTGTGTGTGTGTGTGTGTGTGTGTAAAATATGTAAAAACCTACATTTGTGTTGACGTTGTTTTTTATTAGGATGAATTTCTTACAGATAATTTTGTGTTTAATCTTTTTTTTCAGATTTTTTGTTTTCTGATTCTTTTTACACTCAATATTTACATTTACTGATTTACTTAAAATTTTCTCAAGGCGATTTTAGTAAAAATATGTGGAAGTTTTTCTATTTCTTTTACTATTTCCTGAAAAAATATACTCAGCAAGATTAAAACAAGATAACTCATGCATTGAAAGTATTTTCCATGTATTTCAAACATAAATAATTCTAAATAAACTGCAGAAATATACAGATTTGACAGATTTAATCCTTATGTAATAAAGATTTGTCGTTATGGGATAAAGTAAAAAATACTGACAGAGAAGAATGGTGGAGAGTAAGATGACTCAATGGGCGACAATGGCCCCTAAATAAACCGAGTATAGTATATAATACAATAGAAAACTAGTAATCTTAATTAATAGATTAGAACACCAACCCAGAAAAGATGGATGACACTTCATTATCTAAATACATATTGTTCCTACAGATGAACAATTGGGACCTGTCCTGGAATGGAGTATTTTGAAGAAGGCCTCAACACACAGTACACAACCTTACATGTTTTCTCTATATTAAAAAAAAAATGGTAATTAGTAGATTCTTAACGATAAATTGTTACATCAAAGAGATGGAGTGGGTTGGTTGTAAGAGAGTGGGAGTTAGTTGTAAAAATTTCAAACAATTCCTCTTGGATAGATATAGTACCGATCAAGATAATATATTATAATTTCCTTTAAATAAAATTTCAGAAATCATCATTAGATACTATAAACATATAACTAGAGGAGTAATAAATATTATTCTCTTTTATTAAATGTAGTTAATATGAAATAAATAAAAATTCTGCATTAAATCCGTGTTACCTCTAGTGTTACATATACAAGAAAAGCTAATTAAAAGTTAAGAATTTTTGAGTCTTCAATTTTGTAATATTTTATTATGTGGTTTTTATCTTTGTGCATGTGTGTTTACATGTACATTGTGTAAATATAGTTATGGATATGTTAGTGTGCTTGCATAGACTTTTATACAGTTTTAGTTGTGTCTATGTCGTTACTTTGATACATCTAATTTAATATGTAAGCTCATAGTTCATTGTGTAAAAATATATATTAACGAGCAATACCGGCGTTGCCCAGTGGAAGCATGCCCCCCCCTCGAATCAATTAAATTACAGTTGTTGCTGCTACTGCTACCCAACCCTCAACCTCCTCATGTTACAAACGGCTTTCGGAATAGACACCCCCAACTCCTCATGGTAAGAACGGCTATCAGAATGGATACACCCAACCTGTCCATGGCAAGAATGAGCGGAGAGAGGTGGTGTAGTAAGAATATTGAACAACCCTCAGCCCGCCGCCCCCTCGCCGCCGCTGCTCCTCCTCCTCCTCCTGCTGCTCGGATTTTATGCACTAATGCTCCTAGCCTTGAACCTTACATTACCATCTTACTATATTTAAAAAATAAAAAATATTACCATCTTACTATATTTAAAAAATAAAAAATGTTACCATCTTACTATATTTAAAAAATAAAAAATATTACCATCTTACTATATTTAAAAAATAAAATTATTACCATCTTACTATATTTTAAAAATAAAAAATATTACCATCTTACTATATTTAAAAAATAAAATATATTACCATCTTACTATATTTAAAAAATAAAAAATATTACCATCTTACTATATTTAAAAAATAAAATATATTACCATCTTACTATATTTAAAAAATAAAAAATATTACCATCTTACTATATTTAAAAAATAAAATATATTACCATCTTACTATATTTAAAAAATATTACCATCTTACTATATTTAAAAAATAAAATAACACATCACCTTTACAGATGATTACTATTTTTAACCCGTTAATCACGGTGGAAACATTTTCATAACGTGTAAGATTAGATATACAGACATTGTATGATTCTCGCAAATTTATCGATAAAAATTGTTTATTTACAGACATCGCCATTACTGAATGGTGACGTCACGTCACGTGACATGACTAAGCATTTTTTTAATTACTTATAAATATCATTAGATCATTCCATTATTACTACTTAAATACATTGGAAAAACGAAAAAAAGTGTCACTTTTTTGGGGGGCCCCCTGCAGAAAAACACCCAGCTAACACCCTTAGACTAGTCCTAATGGACCAAAAATTCGATATTTGTTGTCCGGATGGTGGGGCTTTAATATGAGACCAAGTTCGTTAATTTTTGTTCTGTTTGTCGAAAGTTTTTAGCAGACATACAAACAAACACACACACTCACACACATTTTGCCTTTTATATATTAGACTAGCGGGGGGTACCCGGCGATGCCTGGGTGTCTTGAGGTAAATCAAAACTCCGGGGGGTGGGGTTAAATAATAATAAAAAAATGTTTTGGTAGGTGAGTATGAGAATCGAACCCGTACCCTTGAGTTGGAAATTAATGTGTGAAAAAAAAAAAAAGTGCGATGTTACCATTGGGCCACCGCAACATACAGCGTAGACGTGTTTGAATTTATTTATCTAACTATAAAAACAGGCGTGCGTAATAAAAGTTAACTTTGCTGCTTCCATTTGACCTAATTAAGAAGGTCAAATAGAAGTCACGCAGCGTCTGAGTTTGTTTATCCAAATTTGACTGTCTGATATACAAGATTGATCAAAACTGATTGCTTCTGGACGTTTTTCCCGGCGCAATGCCGCAAACACGTCTGTTTGAGTTTAGTTTCACTTTATTTATACTAAAAAGCCCAATCAACACGCGAGAAGCCAAAATAGCAATAATTTTGTAAAAATCGACGTAAATAAATCTATACGCTACGCGCTTTCCTAATTCCTAGATATTATTATATAGGACCTACATACACAGTTTTAAGCGATAGTAACGACCCCGGGAGCGTGTGCGAGAAAAGCCTTTTGAAGACATACACGAAATGGTCACATACATTTTGCCTTTTATATATATAGATAATAATAATTATAATACAAAATAATTCCTCATAAAATGTTACTGCAAATGTTCCGTTTGATCTTGGTATAGGTCTTTGTTTTCAATTGTATTCCCAGTAAACAATAACTGGAATGGTTAATTGGACTATTGTGACCTTAGGTGGAATCAAAGGAAAATTATAGATGGTGTCTTGAAATTCTTTTAAAAATATTACTATTATTATATATTACTAAAATAAAAATATTACTATTAGATATATCTTAAGAGTTTGAATCCAAATCTCTATAAATCCAATTTGTTTAAATTGAGACCTTAAACCATAAAAGGACAAATAAATCTAAAGGTTGACTAAAAGCTTATTTTAATTGAAAGCAAAAAGAAATTATTGATTTGGCAATCAACTTTTTCAACCCTAACCAGTTCTTTTGCTTTTCTCAACATGCTACTCAGCATATGATTTGTGCACTCTTTTTGATCTATACTTTCAAAATTATGTATGATTTGTGCACTCTTTTTGATCTATACTTTCAAAATTATGTATGATTTGTGCACTCTTTTTGATCTATACTTTCAAAATTATGTATGATTTGTGCACTCTTTTTGATCTATACTTTCAAAATTATGTGGCAATTTTCAGACTGACTTAAGAATTGAATTCTCTTCAAAATCGTTGAATCCTTTTGTGTTTTTCTTAATTTTGTTGTTAAGTTTTTAAAAATCTTATTCTTTTTTTCATCCAGGTGAGGTTCGTTATGTAAGAAATACGAGTCAAATGACAACATTGATGCATGTCGACCCAACTCTTCCATTATGGATGTTTTTCGATGTTTATGGGAATGTCCAGAAAATAAAGATTCTTGGTAAGTTAACCCTTTATTTACTGATACTTTTATTAACTTTATTTTTCCATTTGTTTCGCCAAAATCGATTATGTAGTTGGCTCATTCCATGTCAAATTGACAAATAGGGGGGGGGGGGGGCACAAATCATGTCCGACACGGATTTTTTTCAAATTTGCTACACTTATAGATCTCCATGAAAGGAATTGAATGGCACTTGTTACACATCTCAAGGTCAAGGGGTTCCTGAGATATGACCTTGACCTTTTACAAAAATGGGAATTTTTATGAAGAAGTGACCAACTTTAAAAGACGATATCTCTGTTGTTTATCGACCTACAAAGTTCATTTATATATCATTTTAAAGTACTTGGATAGATCTATAGTTTTATATGGAAATATTTTTTCCAAGGTCAAATTAAAAAAGTTGATCTTGACCTTAACTTTTAACCTGAATTATCTCAAAACCGTTCTTTCAATTTCTTTTAAATTTTGACAGAAGATTTGTCTATCTTATGACAGTATATATTCCAAATTTCATGATGGGCATTTCACTAGAACTATCGTTACAAGCGTTTTAAAGAAGTGGGCAAATTCAAAATGGCGGAACGTAGTACCTGCAACTTCATATAAAACATTTTGATATTTCCCAATATGGTAAAGTTTGATATCTTTGTAAAGCTATTTTTATACTGATTAATATTTACATAAAGACCATGGTCTAAAAGTAAAAAAAAAAATTTTGTTGACGAAACTGAATTTTCTTCATTTGTTTTTTAGTACTTGTGCACTTTTTGAACCATGCTGAAATAATAACGTTATTTCGGAAGCCATTTTTAACATGTGGAGAGGAGGGTGTTTTGTAACTAATGTGTACTTTCACCTAACAATTTTATAATAAAAAAGAACATATCATAAAACTTTAAATTAAGCTGAAAATACAATTTGAAAAATAGCGTGGTTCAAAAAGTGCATAAACACCGTTTTTGTTTTTTTTATGCACCACGAATTTTGTTATGGAAAAAGTGATATATAATAAAAAAAGAATTTTGAAAGGTGTTAAAGGTTTATTAAATTATACAATAAAACATGTGATCTCAATGGTCTACTAAAAAGAAATTTCTGTTGTTTATTGGTAATTTTTTTCAATGAAAAATTTTTAAAATGCATGTTCTTAAAAATTCTTGACATGTTGAATTTTATGCAAATTCTGGTTGTGAAGTCAAACTGTTTTATGACTTTCATACTTTTCTCATACAACACAGATTTTGATACAGAAAGTGATGTAATAAAAATTTCTAAATTGAGAATTTTATTAGGTTATAGTATCAAAAGAATAAACATTTGATGGCGATGGTAAACAGTTTCTTTGACATTTTTAGAAGTCTTAAGTATACACTATATACACAAGAAATCAACATGGGTTCATTGGGATACATTTCAAAATTAAAAATCTGTTTTACTGAAACATTTTTATAATAATGAACATTAAAATATTTATTTAGATTTTTCTTTCATAATCTTTCTTTCTAAAATATATGATGCATTTTTCATCTCATTTTTTGAAAGTTTATAAGATATTCCTGTTTCAGTTATTGGATCAACTGAGCTAAGAATATCAGAATATTTCAAAATTGATAAATTTGGATGTGATGGATAATAGAAAGATGGAGAGGGTCCATTTGGTTGTAAAAATGTCACTTCCACCTCACCATTATTTGGATTTTTGTCGAGTACACATCCTAACAACCAATTCCTCCCATAAAGTGCTGTCACAAATCCGTTAATGTCTTCGAACTCCATATTGTTCCGTTTTGTGATTTGAACTACTCTTCCTTTCTTTTGTCTTGACACTGTTTTTATTTCCACTTCTCTCTGAAAGACAGGAATGAAAGTTTGTCATTTTTGTGTTCCTATAATCGTGGAGGAATTACTAAATCTGTCTTCTAAGATGTTTGCTTCTTTTGTTCATTTTGCAGTTGAGGAATATAAGAAATGTATTCCAGAAATATTTTTTATTGCATAAAAATACAGCTGCATTGGCGTCATTATTTGTTCATTATAGGGTCGCTGCAGGCTAGCTTTTGCTGCTTACCTTTTTACAGTGCCACCTAACCCATCACATGGTCCTTTCCCATGAGAAGTAGCAAAAAAGTGCCAATCTGCATCAATACCAAAATCAGATTTATGGTTGCACAGATTTATAAAGTTTTTAAAATTTTTATGTGTAACAGCCCCATCAGAGAAATATATCATTTTTTGTATATTAAAATTTATAATTTCTTTTAATTTTTATATACCCTTTCTTTGAAACAAATGGACAGCTACTGCATCATGCTTAAGACAATCAGATATTATAACAAAATTAATATGCTCAAGGTCAATTCTATTTCTAGATGAATGGGTGCAATGTAGCTTAATCATTATTCCAGTGGAATCCTTGAGCTGAATCTTGCAAAATAAATGAATAATTCTGAGAAAAATTTGCTATTGCTAAGACTTCACCAAACTTTAAAGAACCTTTTCTATCAGAACAAAATTTTGATTGTGTTTTGGCAATGAAATTATGCTTCTTCAATTTTTGAAGGCCTGCAAGGAAAGTTTCAATAAATTCCTCTGTAGATTGTGATAGAGTTTGTAGAATGGTTCTATCAGTTGATAACTACTGTTTGTATACAAAATCATCAATTGAGTTTTTTTGATAAATTTCTTGCATAACAAAATCATCCATCAGTTTGTTGCAAGATGAGCAGTCACCCAAGTAACAATTTGTCGATGCTTCATTGCATGTAACAGCAAGTATGCATTCGTTGTAATCTGTCAAATGATGACTTTCTCCTTCAGTCAGTTTAGCCAGATGAGATCCTGTAATCATCAACTTTATATTCTGATGGATTGTGCAAATGCAAACAGTATGAGTCCCGGCACCACCTGCTAACACGCATTCTTTTGGCCTAAGCTCGGCGAATTTAGAGAAGCCTATTTTATCTTGGTGCTTTGATGTGAATAATTTAAATGCCTCTTTCAGGTTACAGAGAACAAGATATTTTTATTCCTGAACCTGTTCCCCATCCTTTAAAACAGTCTTGTAATCATTTTTCCCAGGCATCACTCGACTGACTTCTTGACTTTTGTAAAACTGCTTTACTTTATTAATTGTATCTTGTGGAAATCTAGTTTTTAGTGTATTTGGCAAAGATTCCTTCCTCATTCACAAGTTTAACGAAATATATTTAAATCGATCGAAATTGCTATTTATTATGAAAATAAATACAAAATACTTTTTTTACATTTTAAATGCACAAATTGGACAACAACTTACCTTGAATTTGGAATTAAAAAATTAATCCTTTTTTAAAATAAAGTTTTTTCTCCTGTTGAATTGCAAAGAATAAAAAACTTCCTAAAAGTTAATTTTTAAAAGATTAAAACTCCATTATTTCAAAATGTTCCATTACAACATAGATTTTTAAAAAAACTGTGTTTAAATTTTATTTTAATATTAAATTATAATATAAACATGACCCTTGCCATCTATTTCATCGCCAGATTAAAGACGATTGAAAAATATTATTGTGCAAGCCTTTTCTAGCCTCACACAAAAACACACGTTCACATTTCAAATCACTTTTCTAGTCATACACATATGCGCACACACATATACGCATGCACATACACACACGTACATATATTCACGTTCACGTACATACACTAACATTCATGCGCATACACGCACGCTAACGTACACACATGTACGCACACATACGCAGCTTCAGTTCCCCTTAAAGGAAATCCATACATGCGCGAAGGACACCAGAAACAACTACAAAAGCAAGACACCTAACCCTTTTCTTTCCTTTCTCGATTAGGCTCCCGACCTGAGCGGTCGACGGACTTACCGCTCCCTTCGGGGTGCACTTCACGTCCCCTGCTACTATGTGTGGGGCAAGAGCCCCACACATAGTAGCAGGTCGTTGTCTTAGATTTGTTGTGGTCGTTGTCTTAGATTTGTTGCGGTCGTTGTCTTAGATTTGTTGCGGTTGCAGAGGGACAGTACGTACACCTTACACGCTTTTTCTCTCCATTAGGGCAGGTCGATTTTGGAACCCCGGTGAGGCAATGGTGATGATAGTTGGGGTTTGACATAGAAAAGACCTACACAAAATATTTTTCTCAAAATCGTTATCTTTGCTTGAGGAAATGACTTTAAAAGTTGAAAAATTGAAACGATTAAAAGTTTTTTGGTGAATTATTAAGAATGTCCCGTCATCCAAACAATCCGTACTGTTAAGAAAATGGAATCATTATTTAGAATATATTTTAAACTGCATTTTTAAATAAAATGAGTGAGGATAATGAATTAATAAAATGAATATTAAGTGTAAAGGCAAAATTATGTTTTTTAAGTAATAGCAACCAAAGTTCGCTTTTTCATTTCAGGAACTTTTTTTGGATGGAAACATTTTAGATTTCACCGTCGCAAAACACGTTCGTTATTGATATTGAAAATTAACGTTTGTTTATTATTTAATTTGAAAACATTACGATTTAGGCTTAATTATTTCGAAAGGAAAAACAAAAAAGACTTGTTTAAAATATATATTATTATATTTCAAGTGTCTGTAGTGAATTTAAACATATTTGTTTTATCTTTTTTAATTTGTGTTTCTATTAGGTTGGTGCAAAAATAATGGCATCAAAAACATTATTTTTGCACCAACCTAATATTTCACATCAAATTCTATTTGAAATTTTTATTAAAATATGGTAATACTCCAGTTTTCTATTAAAGCAAAAAAAAAAAAAATAGTCCATACAATTTTATTCTACACATTCTTTACGAAACATAACCACGTAAATTTTCAAGTTTTTCTACTTAATATAAAATATTTTGCAGAAAATTAGTGTCAAATTTTAATTTCTTCTATTTTTAGAGAGCAATTGTTTGTAAGCATTGTTTTTCTTCTAAAATTATAGTTTCAAAATCAGATAAACCACAAAGATTAATACAAGTAAATAAGGAAACTCCTTTAAAGGTTTTTCGTTATTTGTGCATCTATGTTATTGTGCTAAAATTACTTTGTTATTTAGAAAGCCATTCTTAATATGGGAAGGAGGTTGCATTGTAACTATTCTGTACTTTCACCTAAAAATTTAATAAACATAAATTTCATAAAAATTAAATTTAACTTGAAAATACTATTAAAAATAGCAAAGTAACAGATGCATAAGTACTGGTTTTTCAAACTCTAAACACTCATTTAAAATGCCACAGCTACATACATTAAGAATGAATCTATGGATAAATTCATATTATCGAAGGAGGAGCTAAAATCTGCTAAAATGTCTAAACTAAACACTACTATGCCTCTGATTTGGTTTGGTCCTCTCTTCAATACATCTAATTCAACTCTACAAAGCTTTTCATTATTTCTTATAACTAGCACTTATTTTTTTACGTATGAAACTGGAAGATAGCCTAATAAAGTTTCCTTCAGTTATAATCCATTTATTTATTTTACTTTTCAGATTAGAATGTCAGTAAAAGCACGACGTTCAGTTTTAACCCGTGGTTCACAAAATTTGCTGGTCCACCTTGTCGTTTGGATGAAACAGCACCTCCAACTTCACAACAAGCCATCCAGTTTAGTTAGTTCCTCGAAAACAGTTATCCCCACTTAAAAAATAGTGAGATTTCTAAGTTAATTGCCAAAGAAATTAGTATTCAGCAAGCAGTCAATCCACAATTGCCCTTGTTAAGGTAACATTATATAGGACAGAAGGTCAATATATTTTGCTATAAGAGGGTCAAACAGTGGAACCTGAAAATTGGAAAATTTGCATGTTTAATTATAGAGCCAGATTACATAATAAATACCAAAAAAAAACGGAATGAGTTTATACCCTATCTTAATTTGTAATGAACACGTGCGTTCTCTCACTTGTACTTGTGAATTAATCGGACGATAGTATCTCAGATATTGTATTTTGTGTTGAAGTCTACCTAAAACTTGTTGAATTCGCATGTGTGTGATTACTTTTGTATTTTATTTAAAAAAAGGATTTCTTATACGTTGAAGATATTTATAAATTTTGATAGCGAGTTCATACCCATTTACTTGCGGACTGTGAATTTGTGAAAATACAAGTTTCCTTTTTCTTCGCCTTAGCCCGTATTTGCATTTGGTTATTTGGAATCATTCGAAGATACACATGTGACATAAGTGGCATGTACCCTCCCCCGACGTAGTTGTATATTTAAACTCTCTTCCCACTTTTTTCCTAGGTTATATTTCAGTGAGGATATTGCTGTAAAAGTGTTAAACGTTATTGATTAACGTTAGTCAATTAACTTTCACATAGAAGTTTTCATTTTAAATACACTTAATTTTAATTTTGAATCATAGGAACCCGTTTAATTTGTAACTGGGGATTGTATCCCTTGATATTTTCACGGTTCAATATGCTGTATTGGTCTTGTTTTGTTTGTGCCATGAGGAAGGAATTTTATGAAAATACCTTTGTAACCTTTGTGTGTGCCTTTCTTTGTGTATAATTTTTGAACGCCTATTTTTGTATTTCTTTGGATTTATTCCATATTTTTGGAAAAAAAACAAACGCTGCATGATGTTGGGCACTTGTTCTTCCGGATTCCTTGTAAGGAAATGAAAGTTTTATTTGGGGAAGATTATCGTTGTCTTAGATTTGTTGCGGTTGCAGAGGGAATTACCTAAGCTTTATTTTATGACAATGAAGGCCGATGTCGATGAATGATTGTCATCAGTAGATAATATAACAGAATTGTTGGGTGATCATTCCTTGCGTGAGGACGTGGACTGTTCACTAGTAGAAGCGGATGCTGTTAATGTTGTAGTGTTCTCGTCCCAGGTTCGATTCATTCTTTCGAGGTTGGCACATGGTGTGGAGAGTGATTCCTTGTGTAACCCTGTGATATTCAAAACTCCTAGGGAGATGCTTGGCGAGTTACCGACTACTAAGCCCGAATGTCCAGACTCTGAAAACTGTTTGCTGAGTGCTGGCAAGTTTGGATTGGAAAATGTTGCATCACGGTCTGAAAGCAGTGTTGTAAGTGCCACTTCAGAGGATCTGCGTAGTCAGGCGCTGAAGTTTGATTTTTCTGGCGGGCAGTTTGCCAGTAGTATTTTAAAGAAAAATGTATTGGGAGTGAAATTCCCAGGTATCATGAATGATACCACTCGTGTCCACGACTTGTTAAGTGTGGGCATGAATATTGTGAAATTTATGGAGGGATTTCCATGGGATGTTGGAATTGTTTTACTCTCTAAAAACGTGAGTTTGAAAACTCACATATGTAGTTATTCTCCGCAACTTTGTCAGAATAATGAGGAACTTAATCATGACGGGGAGATATTACTTAGGTCATGTAGTTCTGACAATAGCCAGTGGTTAAAGGACAGGAGTCTATCCTGTGTGAAAGTGCAAGCTTTGTGCACTTCTTTAAGTGCTAATGTTAGCACTGGGAGAGAAATTCTCCATCAAGGGTATAGGGCAAAAACATTATATCCACCTGTGAACGTGTAAAAACCAAGACGAGAATGGTTTTTGAAGAGTTACGTGAACTCAAGTTGGACTGGGGCGTCCAGATTCAGGTTGAGTGTAACTTGATAAAGAATCCCATGATGGATCCTGTCGAATTTGCTGACTACATGGTGTGTAGTTCAGTTTCTCCGAGTTCATACGAGAGTGTAGGATATGTTGTTCAGAGATCGCTTGCAGAACCTTCATTCTATGAAGTTGCTCCTTTAAGTAGAACGCTTCCTGTTTTGGAGTCACATGCAGGTGTTATCGTGTTTAAATGTTTTGTGAAGATTTGCCTTGGCGTAGCTTACGGTAATCGAAGTCAAGCTCGATTTGTCCAGGGGTGTTTCTGAGGTGCTCAGAACCATCTTATACTTAGTTAGAAGTGAGTTTTCTAATGCTGAGATGTTTGTTTCAGTGCTGAACACAAGAAGATTGGATCTCTCCTTGATAGGAGTCTTCCATAAATATTACATCTCCAGATACCTGGGTGTTTCTGACACCTATACTCAACTTTGTTTGTTTGGCTACATGTATATAGCTATACAAACGTTTAAAACTGTAATCGCCTTGCATAATTTGCGCAGGATTTGTGTTTCAGTTTTATTTTATTCCACCAAGTTGACGAACTTATCAAAGCATAGGGTTGATTGGATTCGTCCCTCTTATAGCACCGGTGTTCATCTCACTGGGCTCTTGTGGTTACGAGGGAGCTGAGATATTTGGGTGTTCGCCAGAGATAATATAAGGATGAGGAGGTTGGATGGTAGGTGAACTTCTCAATTCTTTATGCTCATTAATATGCCTATAGTTAATCTGACAAAATATTCTTGTGTTGCAACCTTGCATCTCATCATTAGTTTTAAATTTATGAATCTGGTTAGATACTCCTCCGTTCAAACCTAAAACATAAAGGTTTTCATGTGAATTTGTATAAAATAAGCCTATTTGAATTTTTCTGCTTTTTTGTTCTGATATGTGTTTCCTGAGTTCTTCTGACCATATGCTGTGTGGTATATGTATATATAAAGAAAAATGTTGTATTGTAAATTTTACAGGTGTCATCCAACTGTAGGTTGACTGCCATTTCCTGTTGGGGGAGAATGTTGGAATTTTTTTTGTACCAATAATAGTACCCCCCCCCCGTTTACATTTATTATTTTTTATCTGGTTCTTGTATTCGATTTTTTGTATTTGTATCTTTTTTGATTCTTAGTTTTGTACATTTTGGGTTTGTACGAAACTCCCTTTAATTTGGAGAAAACGGAAATGCTAGCTCCGTGATGACGTCACGAGCCCAGCGCGAGACTCGCTCTCTTTTGAAATTCCGCCAACTTCGTTTATTGCCCAGCGCTGAAAGTGGAATTTTGACGAGCCTCCTTCAAAGAAGAAAACCCAGCAAGAACACCCCGGATATGCGACGAGGCATACTTCTGAATACTATCTACGTGACTACGGTTTTGCACGTATTTTTGAAGGAGTGTAGTTATTTTTAAAAAAAGACTTTATTTTATGTGACAAGGAATTTTGGAACCTCCTACAAAGAAGAAAACCCGGCAAGAAAACCCCAGTAATGTGACACGGCCATACTTCTGAAATCCATCTGCGTGTCTACGGAGATGCAAATGGAGGAGAGAAAATTCTAAAAGAACTTTAAACAAAAAAAAAAGAAAAAGGCACGTGCCTGACTGGCTTTCAATTTGTGAGTATGCTCCTAAAATTTATTTCATATGAGAGTGTGATTAGGAAATACTATTTTGAATCTTATTATTGTATTCATTCATGGATACGACATCTTCATTATAAGAACCAATGTTATTTTTTCATTATATGTTACCTTGGCATTTCATAAGTTTAATGCCCGCAAAGGGAAAAATTTGCAACTAATTTTATTGTGAATAAAATCTCTTCTTCGTTTCAAAGCAAGACCTTTATATTTTATTCTTTAACCCCCCTCCTTTTTATTCCATGCTGTCATTTTTTTTCAGGTCAGGCATCGAATTTATCTGAAAGCAAGATAAAATTCCGATATTACAAATCATTTATAATTGTACGATAACTAGTCTTTTCCATGTAATTTGTGATGTAATCTCTTTTTAGAAAATATTTACATCTTTCGTTTCCTTTATTTACATCATTTAACCCTCCATCCCACAATGTATACAATGTATGAAAAGTCTGCACAGTGACAATCAAAGAAGGCTATCAAAGTTTAAACAGTATATCAACTTTCCGTATGTGTTATATATTATTCAATTTTTTTTCTCTTTCTTCCTCTCTCTCTCCCCTCTAAAGAAATATATATATATATATATATATATATATATATATATATATATATATATATATATATATATAAATATAAATATATATATATTGAGAAAGTTTTTTTTTTAATTTGGTCCCAAGTTCTACTATAAAATAAAAAATTACTACAAGTGCTGAAACAGAAGACCCGAGTTTGCTGGATTAGTCAAATCCATGATTTTCATCAGAGTCACTTTACCCAGGTTTTCTTATTCTTTTTCTTTTTTTTTTTTTTTTTACAAACGGCTCATCACTTATCAAGGCCCAGAGAGGCCACTCAAGGATAAGGGTTAATGAGTGTACAGTAATCAATGGGACAATATCATAGTAATCGTTAGTAGTGGAAATTTGGTAACTTGGATTACTTAAGGGGGAAAGGCTCATCAAGAATTTGTTTATGTTGGACTTGAAGACGATCATATTGTAGTCAGTTTGAAAGCAGGGAAATGGAAGAGAATTCCACAGGCGTGCAGTTCTAAAAAAGAAGTTTTTGTTTTTTTTCATGGAATGTACATTTAGGTTTAGGCACAGATAAAGAGTGAGGGAACTCATTGAAAGTGGTTTGAGCTAGATGAGTGTTTTTTGTGAAAGTTTGGCGAGGGAGGACTATAGATTGGAGCTCACATGAGCACTTGCCATGAAAATGACGATAAAGTAGAGACAAGCTCGCAACATTTCTTCTGTGGGAAAAGAGAAAGCTACAAAGTGTATTTTGAACTCTGTCAAAGCAGGATCTTTCTAGCATCTCCTTCTCAGTGCTTCATCCTTATACAGGTAAAGAATTGCATCAGCAGTTAGATATCTAGTATGATCCTGTCAAAACATTGCGCCATTCATTTCAATTGATTCCAGACGGGAAGCAGAGCATTGATGATGTAAAGATAGAAGCTTGGTTTTAGATGCATTACAATTAACCGGCCACCTCTTTTTCCATTGTACCAGAGGAAAGAGAATCAGAAAGAATTTGCTCACTTACCTCTTTTGAAGTTTGATATAGATGGTAATGTCGTCAGCATAAGTGTCTACAAATGATCTTAGGATGTGATTTGGGAGATCATTGATGAAGATCAGGAAGAGAGTTGGGCTCAGGATGGACTCCTGAGGATTTCAACATTAATACTGTGAGCTTTTGATTTCTGCCCATCAACCACTACTCTTATGAACCTATCAGAAAGAAATGATTTAATAATTGAGAAGACATTTCCAGCTATACCGCAGCTGAAGATCTTGTGGAGTAGACCTTTATACTATATCCTATCAAAGGCCTTTGTCAAGAGCAATTGCCCTAGAAAAGAAGCCTAATCCATCGAGAGATTCACTAATCCTATGAGATGTAATGGGTAATGTAATCTGCTATAAATCTAGCAGCACAGAAACCATATTGTATGTCATTAAGGAGGTTACTTTGCTGAGGTGTTTGACTACTTCTCTATTTAACATAGATTCCAGCAACTTACTCATTACACACAGGAGACTTATTGGTCTGTACTGAGAGAGGAAGATGACCGATCATTTGAATTCTTAAATACGGGGTGAAGTTTTCCAGGGTGTTGGGAAGCAGTTCTCCTTAAAACAACACTTAAACAGCTTTGTAAGTACGGGAGCTAATTCTGGTTGAATGCTGTCAGGGTCAGTTGCTTTACTGCTTTATTGCTTTACAAGGTTTTTGATTAACTTGGCAACATCACACTCAGATATTTGTATGTCACATTGTGTGTTTTCAGATACAGAAGGAAATACGGGGGTGCCAACCCCGTATTTCCTTCTGTATCTGAAAGCCTTGATTTCATAGGGTAGAATTGGCAGCAAAGTTCTTGGCCAGGAGTTTTGCTTTGTCTAATACGGACGAGATTACCTCAGGTCCATTGATGATGGTTGGAATAGAGCACACGCTTCTGTTCAGGACCCTGTTTGGTGTTTGGCAAAACTGGTGGGAACCAAGCCGCTGCTCAACTACTTTAGACTTATGGACTGAGCATATAACTCTCTCACGTTCTTTATTACTCTTTTACAGTGGTTGCTGGCAGTCCTGAAAGTGGCTTTAGTCTCAGTACATCTATTACATTGGAAGTAATGGAAAAACTGATTTCTGTGCACAATGGCAGCAGCACATTCTGGAGAGAACCACGTCTGGCTGTTAGGTTTTTGTTGGAATTTTTTGAAGGGTCTGAAGCGGTCTATACCTACAATCAACTATTCTGTCAGGTTTGATACTATAGAGGACACATTCTTTTGAAAAATGGAATGCAGAGGTAGACCCTATATAAATGTGTGTAAACTATCCCAGTCAGCCTGAGAGTATCGATATACTACACGATGGAAAGGTACACTTGAAAACTTATTACATTTCGTTTTTATCTTAACTGATACAAACAAGTAGTTGGAAGATCCCAGCGAAGACAGAACAGAGGATGTACATAGCTCAAAGCAAGTTGTGAGAAAAAGGTCTAGGTGACTTGCATACTGATGGTTAGTGTCGGGCAAAAACCAATTAAAAAGTTTGCTCTATGTCTGAATACACTTAATGTAAAGTTTCAAATGTTTAGACCAAAAATTGGCTGAGTAATTTGGTAGAGACCACAGAGGTCAATTTTTTTAAACTTTGACCCCAATTTTGACCACTTAACATTTATTGTTTTGGGCTCAAATCAAATTTAAAAGTTTGATCCATATCCAAGTCTCATGTGTTTAGACTCAAAATTGGCAGAGGAGTTATATAGAGTTTCCAAAGGTCAAATCGTTGAACTTTGACCCCTTGACAGGTAAATTTCTTGCCGAAAACCGATTAAAACGATTTTCCCAAATCTCGATACCCCTTATATCAGATTTCAAGTTTGTAAACTGAAAATTGACAGAATAGTTTGATAGGAAAATGTACACAGACAGGCACACACACACACACACACACACACACACACACACACACACACACACACCACTGCATTTATATTTGCTCTCTATCGCCCCCACTACAGTGGAGTTACTATCCTTAAGAGCATATCTGAAAAAATTGACCACATCCTGTCTGCTCATCCTTCAGCTAACGTCCACATTTGTGGTGACTTCAATGTCCACAATGCGGAATGGCTGACCCACTCTAACAAGACAGATGATGAGGGGAGGTTCTGTCATGATTTTGCCATTGCCTATAACCTTATCCAGATTGTCCACGAACCCAACCGAGTGCCCGATACTTCCGGTCACTATGCTAGCCTTCTAGACCTTTTTCTCACAACTTCCCCTGAGCTATGTTCAAGTTCTGTTCTGTCTCCTCTGGGATCTTCTGACCACTCGGTTGTATCAGTTAAGATAAAAATGAAATGCAATCAGTCTGGAGATGTACCTTTCCACCGTACTGTATATCGATACTCTACCGCTGACTGGGATAGCTTCCGTACACTTATATCCGATCTACCCCTGCATTCCATGTTTAAAAAGGATGTGTCCTCCATAGTATCAGACCTGACCGAATGGTTAATTGTAGGCATAGACCGATTCATACCATCCAAAAAATTCCAACAAAAACCTAACAGCCAGCCATGGTTCTCCCCAGAATGTGCTGCTGCTATCGCGCACAGAAACCACTTTTTCCATGACTACCAACGTAATAGATGCACTGAGACTAAAGCTGCCTTCAGGACTGCCAGCAACCACTGCAAAAGAGTAATAAAAAATACAAGAAAGCTATATGCTCAGTCCATTAAATCAAAAGTAACTGAGCAGCAGCTGGGTTCCCACCAGTTTTGGCAAATAGCAAACAGGATCCTGAACAGAAACGTGCATTCTATCCCAACCATCATCAATGGACCTGAGGTCATCTCGTCAGCATCAGACAAGGCCAAACTATTTGCAAAGAACTTTGCAGCTAATTCTACCCTATGCGATAATGACCATCAACTCTCTGTATTTCCTCCTATAACAGACAACACGCTATGCAACATACAAATATCTGTGCGTGAGGTCACCAAGCTAATCAAGAACCTTGATTCCAGTAAAGCAACTGGCCCTGATGGCATTCCAGTTATAGTGCTGAAAAAGCTACAACCAGAACTTGCCCCCATACTTACAAAACTGTTGAAGCGTTGCCTTAAGGAGAAGTGCTTTCCAACACCCTGGAAAACCTCATCAGTATGCCCTGTATTTAAGAATTCAGGTGAAAAGTCATCTCCCTCTCAGTACAGACCAATAAGTCTTCTGTGTGTCATGAGTAAGTTGTTGGAATCCATATTAAATAAAGAAGTAGTCAACCACCTCAACAGAAACAACCTTCTTAGTGACATGCAATATGGTTTCCGCTCTGCAAGATCAGATGTGCTAACGGTTATATCACATAAGATTAGTGAATCTCTTGACAAAGGTTTCCTTTCCAGGGCAATTGCTCTTGACATATCAAAGGCCTTCGATAAGGTATGGCCTAAGGGCCTACTTCACAAGATTTCCAGCTACGGTATTACTGGAAATGTTTTCTCAATCATTAAATCATTTCTCTCCGATAGGTTCATAAGAGTAGTGATTGATGGGCAGAAATCAGAGGCCCGAAGTATTAATGCTGGAGTCCCCCAGGGGTTCATCCTGGGCCAAACTCTCTTCCTGATCTACATCAATGATCTCCCAAAACACATACCTAAATCATTCGTTGACATCTATGCTGATGACACGACCATCTATGGCAACACATCAAAGGCTGTAAATGACAAAGTTCTCTCTAATTCTCTCTCCTCTGATCTTGAGCACGTGTTACAATGGCGGAAGAGGTGGCTGGTCACTTTTAATGCATACAAAACCAAGCTTCTATCTTTACATCATCAACACTCTGATCCCCCATCAGGCATCAATTGAAATGGATGGCTCTCATCTTGGAGAAGCTCCATGTTTTGACAAGCTTCTGGGTTTGACTTTTACTCCTGATCTGAAATGGAACACGTACATCAAATCTGTTGCCAGGGACACTGGGAAAATGGTGGGATCCTTCTACCGCTCCAGAAGATATCTCACTACTGATGCAATTCTCTATCTGTATAAAAGCCAAGTACATCCAAGTATGGAGTACTGCTGCCACATCTGGGCAGGAGCTGCTAAAAACAGCCTATCCTGCCTTGACAGAATACAAAATAGACTTCATTGTTTAGTGGGGGATGCCCTTTTCTCTTCCCTGCAACCTCTCTCCCACAGAAGAGATGTTGCGAGCCTGTCTTTGTTTTATCTTCAACTAAAATTTGCCCCATACTTACAAAACTCTTTAAGCGTTGCCTTAAAGAGAAGTGCTTCCCAACACCCTGGAAAACCTCATCAGTATGCCCTGTATTTAAGAATTCCGGTGATAAGTCATCTCCCTCTCAGTACAGACCAATAAGTCTCCTGTGTGTCATGAGTAAGCTGTTGGAATCCATATTAAATAGAGAAGTAGTCAACCACCTCAGCAGAAATAACCTTCTTAGTGATATGCAATATGGTTTCTGTTCTGCCAAATCTACAGCAGATGTGCTAACTATTATATCTCATAGGATTAGCGAATCTTTTGACAAAGGCTTCCTCTCTAGGGCAATTGCTCTTGACATATCAAAGGCCTTTGATAAGGTATGGCATAAGGGCCTACTTTACAAGATTTCCAGCTATGGTATAACTGGAAATGTTTTCTTGATCATTAAATCATTTCTCTCTGATAGGTTCATAAGAGTAGTGGTCGATGGACAAAAATCAGAGGCCCTCAATATAAATGCTGGAGTCCCCCAGGGGTTCATCCTGGGCCCAACTCTCTTCCTGATATACATCAATGATCTCCCAAAACGCATACTTAAATCATTTGATGACACGACCATCTATGGCAACACATCAAAGGCCGTAAATGACAAAGTTCTCTCTGATTCTCTCTCCTCTGATCTTGAGCGTGTGGTACAGTGGGGGAGGAGGTGGCTGGTTACTTTTAATGCATCTAAAACCAAGCTCCTATCTTTACATCATCAACGCTCTGATCCCATCTGGCATCAATTGAAATGGGTGGCTCTCGTCTAGGAGAAGCTCCATGTTTTGATAAGCTTCTGGGCTTGACCTTTACTCCTGACCTGAAATGGAACATGTACATCAAGTCAGTTGCCAAAGTCGCTGGAAAAATGGTAGGATCCTTCTACCGCTCCAGAAGATATCTCACCCCTGATGCAATTCTCTATCTGTATAAAAGCAAAGTACGTCCAAGGATGGAGTACTGCTGCCACATCTGGGCAGGAGCTGCTAAAAACAGCCTATCCTGCCTTGACAGAGTACAAAATAGGCTTTGTGGTCTAGTGGGTGATGCCCTTTTCTCTTCCCTGCAACCTCTCTCCCACAGGAGAGATGTTGCGAGCCTGTCTTTGTTTTATCGTTACTACCATGGCAGGTGCTCATCTGAACTCCAAACTTTGGTCCCCCCTCGCCAATCTTTCATGATAAACACCCGCCTAGCTTAAACCTCTGTCAAAAATTTTCTCCACTTCTTATTTGTGCTAAAATCAAAACGTAGATTCCATGAACAAAGCTTCTTTCTTAGAAGTGCACACCTGTGGAACTCTGTTCCGGTTGCCTGTTTTCCACCTGACTACAACCTGGATGTCTTCAAGTCCAATGTGAACAAATTCCTGATGAACCGCCTCCTTAAGTAGTACACTTTATCAAATCTCCAACACTAACGTACTGTACACACAATAACCCTTATCCCCGAGTGGCTTCCGGGCCTTGATAAGTAGTGACTACCTTGTAAAAAAAAAAGAAAAAAAAAGACAATTTCACTTTTATAGATATAAAGATTTTAATTCTTTCTTTGTTTGATTGAAACTATTGTAATTTATTCAATTTTTATTTTTATCATCAATTTTCTTATGATGATGATGTTTATCCATCTCTTGTGAAGATTACCATGATCATGCAATTGTTCTGTGGGTTTAGAGATGACTTGTCACTTCGATTGGAGCGCTGAAGTATCTCCCACATTTGGGACATCCGTGGGATGATTCTGTAGCAGAAATGCTGACTGCTCTGTTTTTCTATTAATACATTCCTCTTGTGTTCTTCATTGCATACAAATTCAGCAATTATAGCCCCTTGGTGGCTTGTGGTACGTCAGGAACATCTCTCTTGGACTAGGTTTTTCCACAAGCTGGAATACAAACCAAACTGTTTGAGGGAGACCTTCAGTCTGTCCTTGAACTGTTTCTGCTGTCCTCTTATGATTTTTTTTTCTTTGGACAGCTCACTATAAAGGAGCTGTTTTTGGATTCTTGAATCTGACATGCAACATATGACCCACCCAACGAAATTGACATTGCTGTAAGTGTGCGCTGACGGGAGGTTTGATTGCATCTGTATCTAGTATCTTGTCTTGATATTTTTACATTTTCATCAATATATGGAGGTAAGTCATGTGGAAATGGTTCAGTTTCTATCTGGTTCAAGTTTCACATGCATACATGAGAATGGAAAGAATCACAGCTCTACATTCATGAAGTTTAATCTGCAGCTAAATATCTCTATGCTCCCTGACAGTGGCTTGGAGATATCCAAGGGTAGCACTGCCTTTGGATATCATATTTCACTGAGGCCACCGAGAGTAAGTACAAGCCAATGAACATGACAGCGTGACATCATTACCAGATCATCATGGAGGTATACGGTGCCTAAAGTTTTGTGTTCAACCACGTGACCACGCTAATAGCCATAAAAAAATATTTTTCGTTGCCCCTTGTGGTGATTTAAACATATTTTTATTTTCTAAAGAGAAAGAACAATTCTTCATTTGGATAATTTTAATCTAACAAAATATAACAGTAAGTGAACCTGTTTTTTAATTTAAAATTTTCTTATATGTCTATCGAAGAAAATCGAATATTTCATTTTATTTATTTTTTTTAAGCTGCAAAACAAACAATATTTATATGAAAATATTTTTCAGTCCGTTCTTTTAATAATAAATAAAACTTTTCATTGAGTATTTTTTTAATTTTTAAATTTTAATTAAAAAAAAAATTTTTTTTAAGTTTTTAATTTTAATTTTTCATTGAGTATTTTTTAAAATTTTTTATTTTTAAAGTTAGAAGCATTTTTGCACAACAGTTTTTTAAAATTATTATTTAATCAAAACGATCGATGAATTCACCGGGCGTAATTTATTTCTTTAAAATATATTTAAAACTTAAACTTTGTTTGTTTTATAACATTTCAACTGTAAATAATTTACATGACTGAAATGGGAAATGAAATAGGAAATTCTGTTTATCGAGACATAACGAACACAAAATCATCTTAAAAGTTCATTAACTAATCAGTTTTAATTAAAGTTTTGATATGAACTAAAAATAAAGAGTACATTAAATTTTAGTTAACATATTTTCTTGTGTTTTATCTTATAAATAAGTGGGTACTTTACAGGGAATGGGGACCCTGCGTAAACAGTGTTTTTATTCAATGATTTCTCCCTGAAAGCGTTTTCTTTCACTTTCTTCGTATGTATCTCAGACTTTTTTTAAAAATTGTGCGTGTATTTATTCTTTTGAATTATTTTTCATTGGGGAGGGGGTGAAAAATAATTTAACAAAAAAATAAAAATCTTTAGTGGAGAAAATAATAAAATAATTAAAAAAAAAAAAACAAGCACAAAATAAAAGTATGAATCAAATGAATTTGATTCATACTTTTATTTTGTGCTTGTTTTTTTTTTTTTTTTAATTATTTTATTATTTTCTCCACTAAAGATTTTTATTTTTTTGTTAAATTATTTTTTCATACATATTCAAATAATTCCCCCCTTTTTGTCCTCAAATAGTACCTGCAAGTTTTCGTGATTAAATAAACCAAAGCAAACCTTTTGCGCATGCAAAAGGGTCAGGGAGGATGGAAAAGCCGAAGTGGAAAAGTACTAACCAGATCTCCACTGGAAGTGTGCAGTTCAAATCTAACAAATTGGGGGCGGCATTTTGTCACCCAAACCCCAGGAAACACCAATGGCTAATGCCAACGAGAAATCAATGGCAAATGGCTGTTGTGATAATGTGCAATCATCTGCACGAGTGGTCAAGAGGTGGAGAGCATTGGAAATCTGAGGAGACTTGTTGTCACGCGGTCTCCAGCGAATACCACAGGTTACTGCAAGTGAGTGATCACTCATGATGGTCTGTGAGACAACTAGTAAGTGAAGAAATGATGTCGTCGCCCTCCCCCCTCCGAAATTTACCACCACCCTTGTTTAATATCGTAGATGTTTACTATATTTTCTTAGTTTTTAACCAATATTCACATTATGGTATGATTCTCTTTTAGTATTCATGTATTCTGCACTGATATGAAAATGGTGACTATAGCGGAGTATAGGATTCCTAACCATGTAACTGATGAAAATATGCTACATATATTTGATGAAGAACATGGGGAAAAATGAACATAGAACAGAAAACCAAAACTAATTTCTGTATTAAAAGTAATAGTTATTTAAATATTTCAACATATAATCTTGTGGTTCCTCAATAAGGGGCACTCTGGATAGGAACAAAAATAAAAATTATCTCAGTCATGAAGGATTTCCCCTTCACCGGCCGAGGACAGACAAAGTGAATTATAGCATCAGAACAGATACTACTACACTAATCTTATCCCGAAGGCCAAGAATTGTTTGTGTTTTGTTTCTTTAATTGTTTGTTCCCTAAATTCATAATTCAGTTTTATCAGTATTAGATTGTATATTGCTTTAAAATTAAGTAATTTTACATAGATAATATTTATATTTTATAGTCAGTTTCATTATTAATCGAATTGGGTGCCTTTCTTTTTTTTAAACATGTTTTAATGCTCTTTTTAAAAATGCCGTCATATAGTATCGACAGTAACAGTTCGACAAATCTTACCTACATTGCCTGCAGGTATTTTTCAGTTAACAGACTTTCTATATCTCGATGACCGTGATTGGACTCACTGTCTTTAGGCTTTGGTTTCGATTTCAACTCAAATATTTATTTTTTTTTTTTACTTACACGAAGTGAACTGTTTAGAAAAAAACATAATATTCTCATGCTTGCCTCAGTTTCTTTCCGTTTTTTACTTCATTTTTTTTTAAGGAGTTGAACGCTGGGTATATCTGCTAATATATATATATATATATATATATATATATACATATATATATATATATATATATATATATACATATATATATACATATATATACATATATATATATATATACATATATATATACATATATATACATATATATATATATATACATATACATATATATATACATATACATATATATATATACATATACATATATATATACATATATATATACATATATATATACATATATATATATACATATATATATACATATACATATATATATACATATATATATACATATATATACATATATATATATACATATATATACATATATACATATACATATATATATATATATACATATATATATATACATATATATACATATATATATATATATATATATATATATATATATATATATATATATATATATATAAAGCTAGTATTATTCATTTTATTTCTTTATTTATTTCATTTTATTTATTTATTTATTTATTTTCCAAATACAAAAAACTTTGCATTTTGACGGACCGTTTTACACATAAATGATCATCCGGAAATTTATTAAACCAATTCAGGATCTTTTATCCATGTTACCCTTCAAAAATATTCTAAAAACACACACACACACACACACAGTAATAATTTTAGAAGGCCTTCTAATAGTAAAGGTACCTAAAAAATGATAATAATTCATAGTTTTTGTTTCGGTTAATCTGATTTTAGAATGACTATTAATTTGAAAACGTGATGATGATCTTCCACCCAAAAAAGGAAAGATTTAATAAATGTTGGACTTACAGATTATAGGTAATATGAGCCTGCCTAACTATGCTGATGTTGATAATAATATATGGATTACGTTTATAAACTTAATGTAAAAATTTGGGAAAACCATTCATATGTGTTAGGAAATATGAAAGATTATTACTAATTATAGTAGTGTGTGATTTTAATAAATGAAGTGTGCGATTGCTTTTATTGTATATATGTGCATCTTTATATTACATCTGAAAAAAAGGCTTACAAAAATTTGGAGTGTTTATTAAATCCTTCGCTTTCCCATAGTGTTTGCAATTGACGAATCAAAAATGAAGTATGGATGACATGCTAATGAAAGATAAAAAAACAAAAAACTACCACTTTTCTCTAAAAAATAAATAAAATATTAATCCGGACAAAATAGTGTAATCAATGAATGTAATTGAAATATGTTTTACAGTACAAGAATGCATAATAAAACACAACTTTTTCATGGAATATTTGGTTATTCCAGTTATTGCAAAGGAAAATCTCACAGCATTATAAAATGTAAATTAATTTTGATGTATAAAATTAATTTTGATATAAAAATTAATTTTGATATATAAAATTAATTTTGATATATAACATTAATTTAAGCACGAAAATGTTATCACAATAACAATTGTGGATTTTTTTTTTTGTTTTTATGTTTTTAAAATCTAAGCATTTTTTTTGTTTTTATGTTTTTAAAATCTAAACATTTTTTTTTGTTTTTATGTTTTTAAAATCTAAACATTTTTTTGTTTTTATGTTTTTAAAATCTAAACATTGTTTTGTTTTTATGTTTTTAAAATTTAAACATTTTTTTTGTTTTTATGTTTTTTAAATTTAAACATTTTTTTTATTTTCATGTTTTTAAAATCTAAACATTTTTTTTAGGTTCTGCTAACCCATCTCAGATAAGGAGATTACGTCCTGCCTCTGCCTGTCTCAGCAATAGTAGTGGCCTGACTGTAGCTTTGCCACCACGTCAGTGCACAACGGCTTCAACTCCTACCCAGTACCATTTAAGCCAAAGTGGACCTACCAACAATAACTCTTCCTCCTCCACCTCTGCATCATCATCAACATCGTCATCATCTTCATCATCTGCAGCCATGTCTACACTGGTGCTGCGTAGTCTAAGCATGCCTGCAACATCATTCCATCACACATCAGTAACTTCATCATCATCATTGTCAAGCGGAGCAGGAGGAAGCCAGCAGCAGCAGCAGCAAGCTTCAACCAAGGTTTATTCAGCACCTCCCATCATGCCTCCTCAGCTACACTTTAATCGAGGGAGTCTGCATAATCCTCACATCTTGTACCCATCATCAAGTTTTGATTCAGGTTTGAGTCCTTCAATTATGTCAGCATCCAATGATGGCAATGCTATCACAGACAATGAAAGCAATGAATGTAATGTCTGTTACGAACGGTCAATAAACTGTGTCCTTTATACATGTGGCCACATGTGCATGTGTTTTGAGTGTGCTATGGCTGTGAAAAAGGATCGCGGTGCCCTCTGTCCAATTTGCAGGCAGCACATAAAAGATGTTATCAAAATTTTCCGATCATGAGACAGAAAGAAAAAGTGCAATTGAAGATTTGACACAAAACATAAAGAAAAATTTAGTTTAGAGAAATGAAGAAAAAGCAATATTTCATATCTGGATTAAAGCCAACCAAACAACTAAAAAAAAGTTGATTCATGAAGCAAAAACTAGTGTGAAATAATTCCAGTCCTTTTCTGCTTTCCTCTCATTATTTGGAGGAAGTTACAATCTTACAAACAATTCCAATCCAGTGTCGATTGGATGGCAATGACCAAAAACTGGCCGACCGCATTATGCACTCAGCAATGGTTAGTGCTTTCACAGTAATAAAAAGGACAAGGCACAATGTAAACACAAATGATAACACGGCCTACACATTTATCATAAATCCAAGAATACATAAAACAATTGAAGAGTATTATTGCAAAACATAGATAAAATATGTTTTTCTTTTCAAGAATAAACTTACAAAGGCAGAATTGTATAGAAACGTTTTCTTTCATTCCTAATTTTATGTAGGAATTCTTGTATCAAGAGAAAAAAACACTATATTCCTTTTTTAATAATTCTATTTGGATTATTCTATAAAATGTATCTAATAGAATTTTTTTTAAAGAATTTGAAATGAAATCTCAGGATTTTTTTTAAACGTGGAAATGTCAGACTATTATTAGCTTCTGAATTTACAAACTCCCTCCTCCCTTCCCTCTCTTCAATTCTTCCTCTCTCTTATTTGTAAATAATAATTATTATAATGATGGTGATACTACAAAATATGAGGTATAAAGATTGCAGGGGCTCAATCTGTGTGTGTGTGTGTGTGTGTGTGTGTGTGTGTGTGTCTGTGTCTGTGTATCTGTGTGTGTCAACAAGTTGCTACTTCCTTGTATGAGTGTGTCTTACAAACTAATCACCATAGACAATGAAGCATTATCTAATTTTACAATCACCCACCCCCTTCGCTGTCAACGTGAGCACAGTTCAACTCTCTAACTGGGAATTATTTTTTAAATGTCAACTTCCTACAAATCTGCTACAATCATACAACTGGATATTTGTCAGTCATTTTTCTGCCAATTTAACTTGATTGAAGAATTTCTTGTAGAAATACAATTCACAGCAACAAATGATTTTCAAATGCAAATAATGCAAAATCTATTTTCTTTATTCTTTCTTAATCTTTTTGATTTTTTTTTTCGCAAAATCTCACTTATATAAAGGCAACAAATCAAGTGAACATGCCAAGACATTTGCCTTTAATAGGAATTATTATATTTCCTTATTTTATTTTCAGCTGAGGTAAAAGAAAATAGAACACATTCAACTGATGTTCACAATAACTTGATACCGCACTCTTTGTAATTCCTTCAACTACAGTCCTCATAAAGACACAAATAATTTTAAAAAAAGAAAGAAATATTCATAAATATATTTGATTATCAAATAAATCTATCTTTTAGTGAGGAATCAATTGTGGGCGAACCTTTTTGAAGTAACTGAATTCCTTGTGCATTTAGTGAAAAAATACTTTTGCTACTAATTTTAAAAATAAAAATACTTTTATGGGTTTTGGGGGTTTTGTTAAAACCTCAAATAAAAAAATATCTTGAAAATTTTCATAAAATTACAAAACCTATTTCAAATGAAGAATGTAATTTGTTCTGTCTTTTAAAAGAATGAAACATCTTCATAATTAGCTCGTTTTATTATGATTTTTGTTATTAGCTGTAACCTCATTGAATATTTAATTGTAAACCATTTTGCTTTGTGTTCAACAAAATTGAAACAACGACAACTTTTCTACAATTATTGCAGATTACTGAGTTGAAATAATTTGCAATTTTACCAAATTTTTAATTGATTTTGGAACCCGAAAATTATACTAGCAAAACCATTAAACAAGGTTCACTCAGGAGTCATATCATATTAACATGGTGAGTTTAGTTTTCATTTGAAAAACGAAAATCTTTGCGAACATGAAATTTTTTTCAAAGATTGCATTTTTCTGGTGTAATTTTCCTGTTACTAAAATAGAAAATCTTGTTTGGAGTATAGGTTTTCTTTAAAATTTCCTTCCATTTTACAAGGTTTACTTTTTAAATATTTTTATTAAGACAAACAAGAAATAAAATTTAAGCTGCAAAGACGCACACTGAAAGCTGCTTCTTTATGTTGCAGGATAAACACAGAGACACATATAGTTGTCACACAATTTCATAGATTAAATAACAATTTGTTGTGGATATTTTTTATTTCATGTATATATATTCAAGTGTTTAGAATTGAAATTCAATTGAATTTTTAAATTTTGACATTTGAATCTATAAACTTATGTGTGTGTAGTATTCAACCAACAACTTTGATAATGTAAAATAATTGTCTCTACTTTGTATCGTTTCTCCAATCGTAGATAAATAACAAAGAACATCAATAAGTCAATTTGAATTTTATATATTTCAATATTCCAAATGATTTTATGCCTTTAAAAAGTGATATGTCATCATCATCATCATCATCATCATGTAAAATAACTCATCTTTGTTTCTTTTTTACAACCATAATTCATTACCATCTCGGTAACGTTATAATGATATCGATATCTGATATTTAACTGATCTTCCTTTATCGTCTTCAAAACAAGAAACTTGCTCAGATCTTTTTTTTTTCGGAAGAGAAGTGAGTTAGGGTCTATTATTCAGCAATAAGCACAATATGTGTACATATTTTTTCTTTGAAACATGCTGTACAGTCCTCATTCGTTCATAAATAAAAAACAAATGTTCTTGACCATGTTTTAATGATTTGCAGATAATCTAATATTTCTCTTTGATTTTTTTTATTGTTTTCATTTTCAATCATTAAGCGTTTTTAATATTTTATTAAAAAAATAGAAAGGTTTTTGACGATATTTAATGATTTGCAGACAATATTTTTCTTTTGTTTCTTTTTTTCTTGAAAACAACAAAAACAAACGTAAATTGTTTGCAAATCGGGAGAACTTCTTTTTTACTTATCATAAATGAATGATGACCCTGAAATTGCTGCAGCATCTTGCCATTGTAAAGAAAGAGAAGAATGAGTTTTCACAATATTTCTGATTTTAAAAGCGTTTATAAAATAATTTTTAGATTATTTTATAAAATCTCTGAAGAACATTGTAAAGTAGTTTTGTGTGAAATTAATTATAAGTGAAATGAAGAATTTTGACTTTTGTGCTGATGCTGCTGCTCCTCCTCCTCCTCCTCCTCCTCCTCCTCCTCCTGAAATTGCTGTCTGTTATGGCACGAGTTATAGAGCTTGCAAGGTCAGCCTAGTTTTAACAGAAAATTTAAACTCAAAATCTATGTTAGCAAAATTTACTGGGTAATTTATAAAGGTTGTTACTTCCTCTGTAATGGCCCTTCTGGTCGTTTAAGGCAAATATTATTGAGCAATTTCTTCCCACAAATAAAAACTTAAAAAGTTTCATAATGACTGGCAGCTCATGATAAGACATTGGAGAGAAATAAAAAGTGCAACAATCCATTTTCATCATGAAAAATTTACTGACATTTAAATGTGTTCAATCTGTTTTTAGACAAACCACAAATGTATTCACAAAAAGAAAGTAAAGTAACTGTTACAATTGTGATGGTGGGGGTATTTCACACTTCCCACTGCCTCTTGAATTATCAGATTTTAATTTCCTGTTAAAAAAATTCCTTATTATGTATGGTTTCTATTGTTCAAACTATTTTAGTATTACAATCAGATCCAACATTTTATGTTTTTGACAATTGTAAATTTTCTTTTTTTTCAAGAATTATTTTCTTTAACTTTGATGTACAAAATGTCTCCTAAAACTGTTGTTCCCCCAACAAATAAAAACGCCTTTTAAACAAAACGTGCTGCACAACTGCACATTCCTGTTCTTGAAAAAATCACACACAAAAAAATTTAAATTTTTTATAAAAGACCCTAATTAAAATAAAATTCAGCCAAAATTTGATTGACAAACGTTTTTCAGCCATTTCTGGATGCTTTATATATATATATATATATATATATATATATATATATATATATATATATATATTATTTATTATTTATTATTTTTTATATATTTTTAGTAAATATTAAGACATTCATTTGATGTAATATGCACAATATGGTAGTAGCAATACAAATTGGACAGGATATATATATATATATATATATATATATATATATATATATATATATATACCATATTGTGTATATTACATCAAATGAATGTCTTTAATATTTGCTAAAAATATCTGGTGCTTATTTATGTTGAGGAACAAGTTCAAAATAAAATAACAGGAAAATTCCTGAATATATTTACTTATCATTGAAAAATATTAATGTACACCAAAAATTAGGGAAAATTATGAAGTAGAATTTCAATAAAAAAATAGAATCTACGAACGTTAAATCACATTTGCATCAATCCAGGCTTGTTGTAGATTATCTTCTACTATGAAGATGACACATTGGCTTGTCATTCAGATTTTGTGAACTTTAAATATTTATTTTTTATTAAAATTTTACTTGCTTATTTTTGTTGTACACAAATATTTTTCACTAATAACTATAAAGTTTCCTCTCATTTTATTTTTAACTTTCATATTTCACTTGAGTTCAATAAAAAATAAGCACTATTATTTTTTACTATTAAAAAATGTGATCCTCTTTTTCAACTTCTTGTTTTTTGAAATCATTAAATCTGTTGTTTTTGTTTTCCTTCTTAACTTCTTAAACTCTACTTTTATTGCCTTGTCGATTGGCATTATTTTGATCCCAAACAATAACGACCACTATGAAAAGGTGATTTTAATGTACATTTTGTAACTTCCATATTTTTTGTTCTCAATTTGATCAATGCTTGTAAAAAGGTTTGATTCTTTTTATGTTTTTTTCTAAAACAAATACCTCCTTCCCTCATCAATTTAGGATATGAATAACCTAATAATGATGTTTAGCTTTTCAGCAGCAATTATGACAGTGAATACATTTGATTGTAAATAAAATCTGCTTGTAAAAATCTAAACTTGAAGAATTCAATTTTGTTTTCATAACAACAATCTGAAAATAATTTATTTTCCAAGAAACCTTTTTACAAATGAGCAAACATTAATTGTTATCGAGTAAATTTGATGAATTTATGTTCATTTCGGTTTCTGTGGTCAGAATCTCAGAACGAACATTTTTTTCTCTGAAAGGTTGTTTATAATTCTGATTATCATCACCCAATATGTGCCTTACATTCATATAATGGCTGAAATAATAAATAAGGCCAACTGTTCTTTTGTACTTCATTTTATCTAAAAAATATGAAACTTTTTTGCTCATATTTCAAATTAGCAAAATTGCATGTCTTAAATTCTTTTCTGTAAAGGAGAAACAGCTGATTCTTTGTCTGACATATTGTTTATTTTCTAGGAACTGTAACATTGATTAAATTATGCTGCACCTACCCATGTCTTTTGGCTTTCATTTTTACTTTTTGTTTTTAACTATGCCATTATTTTAAGAAAAAAAGAATTATGGGCCTAAATTCTAACATATATTAAAAATTAAATTATTTTAGACTACTAAAATAATTTCCAATGCTATCAGTAATTTTTACCGATACATTTATTTGTTTTATTATTGTTTTGAATTCATATTTTTTTTATTATTGTTTATGTTTGAATTCATATTTTGAATCATAGAGTAAATCATAAAAAATCTATAACATTGTTACGATCAATCCAAAATATGGACGAGATGAAATATGGTTTTCAGAAAATATTTTCCTTTATTTTCAACAATAAGAAAATACACAAACAAGGTTTTTCACAAATATTTTCAACAATAACAAAATAAACAAAGTTATTCACAAATATTTACAACAATAACAAAATTAACAAATAAAGTTATTCACAAATATTTATAACAATAACAAAATAAACAAATAAAGTTGTTCACAAATATTTTCGACAATAACAAAATAAACAAATAAAGTTGTTCACAAATATTTTCAACAATAACAAAATAAACGAATAAAGTTGTTCACAAATATTTTCAACAATAACAAAATAAACGAATAAAGTTGTTCACAAATATTTTCAACAATAACAAAATAAACAAATAAAGTTGTTCACAAATATTTTCGACAATAACAAAATAAACAAATAAAGTTGTTCACAAATATTTTCAACAATAACAAAATAAACGAATAAAGTTGTTCACAAATATTTTCAACAATAACAAAATAAACAAATAAAGTTGTTCACAAATATTTTCAACAATAACAAAATAAACAAATAAAGTTGTTCACAAATATTTTCAACAATAACAAAATAAACAAATAAAGTTGTTCACAAATATTTATAATAATAACTAAATAAACAAATAAAGTTGTTCACAAATATTTATAACAATAACAAAATAAACAAATAAAGTTGTTCACAAATATTTTCAACAATAACAAAATAAACAAATAAAGTTGTTCACAAATATTTTCAACAATAACAAAATAAACAAATAAAGTTATTCACAAATATTTTCGACAATAACAAAATAAACAAATAAAGTTGTTCACAAATATTTTCAACAATAACAAAATAAACAAATAAAGTTGTTCACAAATATTTATAATAATAACAAAATAAACAAAGTTGTTCACAAATATTTATAACAATAACAAAATAAACAAATAAAGTTGTTCACAAATATTTTCAACAATAACAAAATAAACAAATAAAGTTATTCACAAATATTTTCAACAATAACAAAATAAACAAATAAAGTCGTTCACAAATATTTTCAACAATAACAAAATAAACAAATAAAGTTATTCACAAATATTTTCAACAATAACAAAACAAACAAATAAAGTTGTTCACAAATATTTACAACAATAACAAAAAAAATAAAGTTGTTCACAAATATTTATAACAATAACAAAATAAACAAATAAAGTTGTTCACAAATATTTACAACAATAACAAAATAAATAAAATTGTTCACAAATATTTACAACAATAACAAAATAAACAAATAAAGTTGTTCACAAATATTTTCAACAATAACAAAATAAACAAATAAAGTTGTTCACAAATATTTTCAACAATAACAAAATAAACAAATAAAGTTGTTCACAAATATTTTCAACAATAACAAAAAACAAATGAAGTCTTTCACAAATATTTTCAACAATAACAAATAAACAAATAAAGTTGTTCACAAATATTTACAACAATAACAAAAAACAAATGAAGTCGTTCACAAATATTTTCAACAATAACAAAAAAACAAATAAAGTTGTTCACAAATATTTTCAACAATAACAAACAAACAAATAAAGTTGTTCACAAATATTTTCAACAATAACAAAAGAAACAAATAAAGTTGTTCTCAAATATTTTCAACAATAACAAAATAAACGAAAAAAAGTCGGTTAATAAAGATACAGCTATTTTGGATTACTAGTATCAAATACAAAGGAAAAGACGGCTTGTTAAAACTCGAGGTCGAAAACTAGGACGAGGAAGTGGAGTGTTATGAGGGTCAGAGAGGTAGTCAAAATTAAGAACTGCAAACAGGCCAGTCTTCATGTGGTTATTCACTCTATTAACAACGAAATTCAATAACAATAAAATTTCTTTTTGTTTTTTCTTTTAAAAGTTTGGTCAATGAGAATATTTCAAAATTGTGTTTACCATTAGTCCAGGGGGCATTTTCTGCAACTTTCCATGGGTTGAAGGGATGTATTTTTCTTTTTGTGTTTTAGATTCTTTCGACTGGACTTATCCATGAATCATAGACAGGAGTTATCTTAATGGGTTCAAGTTGATAACTGATCTGTTTCCCTCTCCACTTTTATTTATATGGCACCTTAACCCATTCTAGATGGGGCCTCTAGATACTTCTGAAAACTTCTAATCCTTCTAAACTTTCTATTACTATACTCTGGCCTTTAAACTATCTCGTGAATTAAAAACTTTTGAGATTTGATCATTAGGGCTGCCTAAAATACGTTAGCACCCATTTTAAACTGGTGTATTGATTTTTTTATTATTATTATTTTATAGAAATACTTTCTCGTAACAATATCACACCAAATCTATACTTTTGTAAAGATAGTGTTTTAAGCTCTATAAAAAAAGTTCCAAATACCTCCAGGTTCCGACTTCGATTTTCAATCATGGCATCTATTTTATTTGTTGGGAATATTTATGACAATTAAATTTATTGTATTACGTTTGCTCATTTAACTGAACAAAATTATTATAAAACTATTTTTGTCATAATAATGTTTTAATTTCTTTTTATAAAATTACTGGATTTTTTTTTTGAAGCATCTGAATTCCTTTCAAATTCTTAAATAACTTTTTTCAACTAAGAAAAAACTAAAATGGCTGACTTGTTCACAAAGAAATTGAACTGCTTTCAGTAATTTTGTAATTAAATTTTCAAATGGAATTATTAAAGTTTCTTGACTGCATTTTTGATTTTCAATAAATATGATTATTAATAGTAAATCAAAAATGGTAATGTGTTATCTCGAGGAATAAACACAGTAACACATAAAAAGTGAATTCATTGATTAAATAACAATTTGTTGTGTATATTTTTTTTTTCGTGTTTTATCTTTTATTTTTGACTGGAAAAAAAATAATTTCTGTAAAAAAAAAACCCTGAAAGTTCTAATTCTAAGATAAGATAAAAAGCTTAATGTATGAAACTGTCATGAAAAAAGTTTTTTTGAACAGAACTGATCCAAGGAAGATTCTGATAAGCCTAGTTCTTTCATAAAAAATCTACTTTGTCTTATCTTTGCCATCAAGCCAGAATGTAACGGCTATTTTTAATCTGCCATAGGGGCATTTTAGCAATGGTTTATAGAATCCAGAGTTCAATGTCAGTTTACTGCCAGGATACTTGAAAGTCTCCCAATATGATAACATATCTCTGCTTGGAGAACATCTGGTTCTCTTGAAGATTGGATAAAGCTTTCAAATATACTGCTAAATGAAACCTAACTCTCTAAGTATCCTTTTTGTTGACCTCCTTTTGGTCAGTCAGATTTGATTTGGGCTTTTATAGTGATTGATGCTTATTCAGTAAGTTAGGTTTTCTTATTATTTGATTATATTTTAAGTTTGTGTCTCTTTTAACTTTGGCATTATTTAAGAATAATCAATGAACCGTAACCTAGTTCATACCAAAATCAGTCCGGCATTGATGAGGATGGCTTCTTATCTTGTCTGATATGTTATGTATGGTCATGTGCAGTTCTAGGAAGTCTACCTTTCAAGGCTTTACTTTTTCACCCTTTGAGAAGGGATTAGTTTATTGCTAATCACAAGAGGAATGCCGATAGGACTACCCAGGCATTTTTTTTTTTTTTTTTTTTTTGGCACAGTGCTCTTTCTCTATGATGCTGGCTTTTTGAATCCCACTTTCCCGATCTTGTGTCACATCTTTTCACCGTGAAAGAGAGGTAAAGCCAATGAGAAATGTGGAGAATGGAATTTTCCAGTCCAATTTTGAGACGTTTATTCAGAAATCTTTGTAAAATTCCTCAAATCTTTTGATCTTCTCAGTAACATATTCATTTAAAACTTGATTGAGTCTTTTTTATGTTTTTTTTTTACCAAATTATTATTTTTTAATTTAATTTAATAAAAGTTCAGTTTAATTATTCTGACATTATTATTAATTGCATCAAATTGTTATAATAAATAATTGTTACAGTAAAGTTGTTTTAATCTCTATATAATTATTGGCTTTCAAAACTTTCAATCTTTTAATATGAAGATTTGCTAAGAATTTTTAACCAGTTTAAATAGCTTTCTATTTGACCAATTTTAAATTCATTTCAAATTTCGAAAGGTCACTCTTTATCAATTATTTGTTAATATTTAAAAAGATTAAAATGATTTCTTTACAAAGAAGTGGAAATACATGGAGATCGATTTAAAATTAATTTTTTAATAAGATTTTTTTTAATTTGGCTATTGCAATTTTTTCTTTCATGAAATATTTGATTTATTAATTAAATATTTACTGTATAAAAAGAAGTCATTTTTGAAACCAGATGTTAGATTTTTTTTTTTATGCAATAAAAATTATTTTCAATAAATGAAAATAATATAAAGCAAATATTTCAGCCAACTTTCAACTAAAAATGATTTCATCAGTGAGTATTGTTTCGTTTTTCGGGTTTGTTTTCTTCACTGTCGTGAGCTATAATGCCAAACGCTAAAGATAGCCAAACTTTCCAGGTGTCAAATTAAGTTGGCTAAATTGTCTTAAATTTGTGTAGAGAAATGCCGGTAAGGTGTGTATATGTAATAGATCCAATTGTACATCGGTAAACACTGGCGAATATAAGAATATAAGAAATCATTTTTGAAAACAAATTCTATGCTAGAAGATTTGATTTTATTCTTTTGCAATTAATAGAAACAATATAAATGAAATATTTCGATCAACTCAGACCTTAATTGTAATGGACATTGTTTTATATTTATTGTCGAGCTTATAACAATAAACAATAATGTGTAAGTCATGTAGGAGAAGTACATACCATTTTATTAATACAGCAAAAGATATGTATCTCCATTACTATAAAAATGTTATAATAAATATATGAAAACTTTATTTTTAATAACAACAATCATATATTTTAATGAATTTTAGTTCCTATAATCTATTATTTACAGAAAACAAATTAAATCTTTGGAATATTGTAAATTAATTCTATTTATAGTTAAAAACTAAACCAATATTTTTTTCCAAAAGTATAACAAATTTAATAATATTTTTCTTATAAACTTTTTTTCCAATTGTTCAAGTTTCAATTATCTAAATTTTATTGTACCCAAATTTTTTCGTTGAACATTTATTTTTTTGTTGCTTTAAAATGTTTAAAACGCAAATGTGGAAGGAATTAAAACTAATATTTATGAAGTTTACTTCAATAAAAGGTGGAGCATTTTCAAGGCAATTGGTTTGTCTATTTTTATTTGTTTGTTTGAAAATACCATTACTACTACTTCTACTACAACTACTACTACTGCTACTACTACTACTACTGCTGTGCTGACACAGCAATAAAGAATTCACAACTTCATAAATATTATAACACTGTTCATATGTCAAAATTTCACTTAGTCTCATTCTTTCTTCTTTTTTAATCTGGGTCACAATCTTTGTCAGTCTGATTCTTATAAAGATTAAAGATTATTTTTTCTAAACGCTTCATTTTTATTTGAATATTTTCTTCCTTCACTCCTAGATTTAACCAAAGAAAATTTTTAAATGATGCATAATTTCAATTTCATGTCTGTTAATTATAGAGAACTAGCGTAGATGCCTGGCGTTACCCGGGTGTTTGGAGGAAAAAAAAAGTGTTAGTAGGCAGGCAGGAAAAGAAAGTGAAAGAAAAACTGACATCTTACCACTATGCTACAACGTGAGAGGAAGTGAAAAGCGTTCAAATTTATCAATGTCAATCAAGATGTCCACTTGCTAAGTGAATGAGTTCATGCAGGCGTAGAAATGAACGTTTGAGTTGAGGCCAGTTAAGCTTCTCGTCGTATTTGTTTCCCCACGATGTTGGGGAAAACAAGCTCATCAGCAAAAGGGGGGACTCTCAAATGAGTAGCAATTGTCTGATATGAAGGTTTTCCCAACATTGATCAAAGCTGATTGCCTTTCTGGAGATCCCAGCCAGAAAGCCAGACGGCCTACTTTGCTCCGATTAGTTTCGCTTTTATACAAAAACGACAAACAAACAAACGAACGAACAAACACGCAAAAGGATGGAATGGAGGGAATTTTATAAAAGTCAATCAAAATAAATGTAGAGACGACGTCCGTTCGCAAATCGTAGAAATTGTAATATAGGGAACATATAAATATATATTATGATTTATAAGGAAACTTCTAAAAAAAAAAGCCTTTCGCGGACATACAAAAATCGTAGATATTTATGATCTAGAAGGAAACTTCTAAAAAAAAAGAAGCCTTTCGCGGACATACAAAAATCGTAGATATTTATGATCTAGAAGGAAACTTCTAAAAAAAAAAAAAGCCTTTCGCGGACATACAAAAATCGTAGATATTTATGATCTAGAAGGAAACTTCTAAAAAAAAAAAGCCTTTCGCGGACATACAAAAATCGTAAGGAAACTTCTAAAAAAAAAAAGCCTTTCGCGGACATGCAAAAACGCGTGCGCCACTTTTGCCTTTATATAGATGGATTACCAAAAAACAACGGGTTTCAATTGTACAAAATTTTTATTTGGTGGCGTTTATTTAAATTATTATCTAAATTATTTTTGTTTTCAAAACCAAAACCATTCAATATAGAGCTATTACTACCAAACCGCAATATCTAAAGAAATATTGTGGAAAAAGTCATTGAGGTTTTAATAAAATTAAATGTTTTAGCATTTCTACCCTTGTACTTTAAATATTTACTGACTATTTTTAGAATAGTTATTTAACATCTGAAATCCATTTTTTCAAATGAAAGAAAAAATAGAAATGTGAATATTTCATGTTATTTCATTCAATTTAAAATTGTAAAACAATTTCATAAAACAAATTAGTGCTAGAACCCTATTTCTTTATATTTTCTGCTTTTGCTTATTTTATGAATGACTTTCTACTTCTCCTGTTGCCATTTCATTTGCATCGCCATTAAATGGTCTAACGTGTATCTTTGAACCATCAGCATACTTTAACAGATTTGTAAACTCAATGTTTTCTATTTTCATTGAAAAATTTAAATTTTTATTCGTTTTTCTTTTTGTAAGAAAAAAATCAAAAACGTGTGTATGCTTTTGTTGAGAAAATAAATTTATTAGATGTTTTGATTATGGCACAATCGTCCTAAATAAGATACAAATAAATAAGAAAATATAAATTTATATGCACGTGATATAATTTTTCTTCATATTTTTTAAAAATTCAAATAATAAACTCAATCAATTCAAGGCAAAAAACTCAAATTTTAAAAGACAGAATATATTGACGTTTCTGAATTTTTGAGATGAGGATTGGTTCTTTGTATTATTTGGATTCATTGGACTACTGCTCTCATCTTGAGTGTCATTTTCACAATGTTTCGGTCGATGTAACCTCCCACCTTCTCCAGTCTGCAAAGACCCGTGGCGCAGTAGTTAGAGTACTTGGAAAAATCAATTGAAAAGTGATATTCTCTTGAAGGTTGAAGGTTCAATTCTCAGTGTGGACGACTGAAAAAATACAATTGCGAATTACTTAGGACCTCTATCTAGTCATGGTTGATGGAACAAGAGCACGCTACCCCCGTGAAGTAAATAAAGGGTTCCGCTCAAAATTCCATCCAAATTCCCAAATTCGAAAGAAACATTCCCGAGTTCGACAAGATACACCTGAAGAAAGTCGGAGGTTACTTCAACTGAAACGTTGTGAAAATCACTTGACTACCACTGGACATCATGTTAGGAGACAGACTCCAGATTTATGAATTGAAAACACCAAACTAAAAGTGTCCAGACTTACTAATCAAGTCTAAAAATGTCGAAAGTACATTTAGAAGGTTTTTTGTCTTTTTGCAACATTTTTACTTAATAATTATTTTTAAGAACAACTATCGAATTATTTATTTTTCGTGCTTGAAAATGACCTCTGTTTCTCAGTCGTACAATGACCAATGCCAGAAAATTATCTGTGTGATCTTTGACAACAGGGGGTGATGGAACAGGACTCTTTGACCTTCATCAGAGCAGCAACCTTTTTGCAAGTAGATAGCAATGAACCCAGCAATGGCCAAAAATGGTGACGTCACTAGAAGCAGTAAAAGGTGCAACAAACTAATAATAATTTCTATTTTTAACATTGCTTTATTCAATTAAACTTTTAGAACAAATCTTATCACTTTTTTAATATCATGAGAAATGTCAAAAGAGCAGTTAATTTACTTCAAAGTCTTAACGTTTCACTAATTGTTTGTTTGTTTTTCTTTTGTTTGTGGTATGAGCCACCCCACAATGGGGGAAGGGATTTGATCAAAACGAAGGTTCAAAGTTTTATTCATCACTAGCTGACCTGTGTCCGAGCATTGCCCAGAAAAGTAGATTAACTCAAGAAATGTCATGCCTAACTTTGAATGAGTTGACAGAGATGACATGACTGATTGATTATGTGACTGCGTAATAGATTGTTCTAGAAAAAGTGCACTTAAAGAAGGTTGGAGGTTACATTGGCTGAAACGTTGTAAAAATGTAAAGATTATAAGAGGAGTCCATGTTAGATTAGTTTCTTATTAAAACTGCAAGGGAAAAACGACTATTTATGTCATCTGGTATTTATAATTTCAAAATGCAAATTGTTAGAAGAATTACTTGAAGTTTATGAACCATGCTAAAATAATGAAGTTATTATTTAGAAACACATTCTTAATATGTTAACTATTCTGTGCTTTCAATTTAATGAATGAAAGATACCGTACAAATTGCATTTAACTTGTAAATTCTATGCAAAAAAATACCAAAACATGTATATGTACAAATAAATGGAAGATGCATTTAATTTTTACTTTTTCTGCTATTTATAGACAATGCTAAATTTTAAACACCTCCACTATCTGGAGATGGGATTTATTCTCAAAAAAACAACGCGGAAAAATATGTTTAATAAAATAAAAGATACATGTATTTATTCTAAAAAATAAAAAGGGATAGAATGACACTATGTAAAATTGAAGAAATAGCACAGATTGATCGATATTTATTGATTGATTTAAAAAGGATTTACTAAAAATTGTTTACTAAAAATTTTATGTCATAAATAGGGTTTGAACATTCCTGAGGAAATCATTAGTGGGAGGAGGAGGAGGGTAATCATACATTTTTTTTTTTTAGATCAACATGTGTAGTGTTCAAGAATAAAAGAAATGGGCTGAATATCACCAATTTAGTTTAGTTTTTCTCCAACACGTATTAAAAAGAAAAAAAAAAATGGGTACTTCAACGGAATTTGAACTGAAGTTTTTTTTTGTTTTTGTTTTAACACTAACATTAGATTATGGTTTAGTTTAGCAAAAGTCGTTTTGGTTCTGTTCAAATTCTGTAGAAGAACCCAGAAATGTATCTGGATTATTTGGAGTATTAACTTCATCTACATTCAAAACATTTTGGTAAATGCAAGATTTAAAACGTTCTGGAATGCATACAGAATCTTGAACAGAACTCTTTATTTAATCCATGGATGTAGATTGTTCTAGAAAAAGTGTACCTAAAGAGGTTTGGAGGTTACGTTGGCTGAAACGTTGTAAAAATAACAATCAAGATAATAATAGTAGTCCGTGTTAGATTAGTTTCTTATTGAAACTGCAAGGGAAAAACGACTATTTATTATTATAATTATTGTTAAAATCTTTAATAGTCTTTAAACAGTTCTTTTGTTTTTCTTTAAACGGTTTTTTAAAGTCAAAATTGAAATACATTCAATAATAAGAGCATGCTTGAGTCGTACAGCAAACTAATGAGCATACTTCGATAGAAACCATCATGCATAAAAATAAATGGCTTTTTTAGAAAGACAAAATATTAAATACAAAACTGATAGCAAAACTAACATTGTCAAAAAGATTTTTTAGAAAGACACAATATTAAATACAAAACTAATAGCAAAACAAAAACGGTCACAAATATTTTTAGAAAGACAAAATATTACATATAAAACTGATAGCAATACTAAAATTGTCAAAAATATTTTTACAAAGACAAAATATTAAATACAAAACTGATAGCAAAACTAAAATTGTCAAAAACATTTTTTAGAAAGACAATATATTAAATACAAAACTGATAGCAAAACTAAAATTTTAAAAATATTTTTTAGAAAGACAAAATATAAACAACAAAACTGATAGCTAAACTAAAATTGTCAAAAATATCTTTTAGAAAGACAAAATATTAAATACAAAACTAATAGCAAAACTAAAATTGTCAAAAATATTTTTTAGAAAGACAAAATATTAAATACAAAACTGATAGCAAAACTAAAATTGTCAAAAAAAAGTCTTTAGAAAGACAAAATATTAAATACAAATTCGATAGAAAAATTAAAATTGTCAAAAATATTTTTTTAGAAAGAAAAACTATTAAATACAAGACAAAATATAAACTACCAAAACTGATAGCGATACTAAAATTGTCAAAAATATTTTTTAGAAGGACAAAATATTAACTACAAAACTGATAGCAAAAGAAAAACGGTACAAAAATTATTTTTAGAAAGACAAATTATTAAATACAAAACTGATAGCAAAACTAAAATTGTTAAAAATATTTTGTAGGAACACAAAATTTTAAATACAAAACTGATAGCAAAACTAAAATTGTCAAAAATATTTTTTGGAATGACAAAATATTAAATAAAAAACTGATAGGAAAACTTAAATTGTAAAAAATATTCTTTGGAAAGACAAAATATTAAATACAAAACTGATAGAAAAGAAAAACGGTCAAAAATATTTTTTAGAAACACGCAATATTAAATACTAAATTGATAGCAAAACTAAAATTATCAAAAATATTTTTTAGAAAGACAAAATATTAAATACAAAACTGATAGCAAAGAAAAACGGTCAAAATTATTTTTAGAAACACGCAATATTAAATACTAAATTGATAGCAAAACTAAAATTGTCAAAAATATTTTTTAGAAAGACAAATTATTAAAAACAAAACTGATATCAAAGAAGAACGGTCAAAAATATTTTTAAGAAGGACAAAATATTAAATACAAAACTGGTAGCAAAACTAAAATTGTAAAAAATATTTTTTAGAAAGACAAAATATTAAATAGAAAACTGATAGCAAAACTAAAATTGTCAAAATATTTTTTAGAAAGACAAAATATTAAATACAAGACTGATAGCAAAACTAAAATTGTCAAAATATTTTTTAGAAAGACAAAATATTAAATACAAGACTGATAGCAAAACTAAAATTGTCAAAATATTTTTTAGAAAGACAAAATATTAAATACAAGACTGATAGCAAAACTAAAATTGTCAAAATATTTTTTAGAAAGACAAAATATTAAATACAAGACTGATAGCAAAACTAAAATTGTCAAAATATTTTTTAGAAAGACAAAATATTAAATACAAGACTGATAGCAAAACTAAAATTGTCAAAATATTTTTTAGAAAGACAAAATATTAAATAGAAAACTGATAGCAAAACTAAAATTGTCAAAATATTTTTTAGAAAGACAAAATATTAAATACAAGACTGATAGCAAAACTAAAATTGTCAAAATATTTTTTAGAAAGACAAAATATTAAATACAAGACTGATAGCAAAACTAAAATTGTCAAAATATTTTTTAGAAAGACAAATTATTAAATACAAAACTGATAGCAAAACTAAAATTGTTAAAAATATTTTGTAGGAACACAAAATTTTAAATACAAAACTGATAGCAAAACTAAAATTGTCAAAAATATTTTTTGGAATGACAAAATATTAAATAAAAAACTGATAGGAAAACTTAAATTGTAAAAAATATTCTTTGGAAAGACAAAATATTAAATACAAAACTGATAGAAAAGAAAAACGGTCAAAAATATTTTTTAGAAACACGCAATATTAAATACTAAATTGATAGCAAAACTAAAATTATCAAAAATATTTTTTAGAAAGACAAAATATTAAATACAAAACTGATAGCAAAGAAAAACGGTCAAAATTATTTTTAGAAACACGCAATATTAAATACTAAATTGATAGCAAAACTAAAATTGTCAAAAATATTTTTTAGAAAGACAAATTATTAAAAACAAAACTGATATCAAAGAAGAACGGTCAAAAATATTTTAAGAAGGACAAAATATTAAATACAAAACTGGTAGCAAAACTAAAATTGTAAAAAATATTTTTTAGAAAGACAAAATATTAAATACAAAACTAATAGCAAAAAAAACGGTCAAAAATATTTTTAGAAGGACAAAATATTAAATACAAAACTGGTAGCAAAGCTAAAATTGTAAAAAATATTTTTTAGAAAGACAAAATATTAAATAGAAAACTGATAGCAAAACTAAAATTGTCAAAATATTTTTTAGAAAGACAAAATATTAAATACAAGACTGATAGCAAAACTAAAATTGTCAAAATATTTTTTAGAAAGACAAAATATTAAATACAAGACTGATAGCAAAACTAAAATTGTCAAAATATTTTTTAGAAAGACAAAATATTAAATACAAGACTGATAGCAAAACTAAAATTGTCAAAATATTTTTTAGAAAGACAAAATATTAAATACAAGACTGATAGCAAAACTAAAATTGTCAAAATATTTTTTAGAAAGACAAAATATTAAATACAAGACTGATAGCAAAACTAAAATTGTCAAAATATTTTTTAGAAAGACAAAATATTAAATACAAGACTGATAGCAAAACTAAAATTGTCAAAATATTTTTTAGAAAGACAAAATATTAAATACAAGACTGATAGCAAAACTAAAATTGTCAAAATATTTTTTAGAAAGAAAAACTATTAAATACAAGACTGATAGCAAAACTAAAATTGTCAAAATATTTTTTAGAAAGACAAAATATTAAATAGAAAACTGATAGCAAAACTAAAATTGTCAAAATATTTTTTAGAAAGAAAAACTATTAAATACAAGACTGATAGCAAAACTAAAATTGTCAAAATATTTTTTAGAAAGACAAAATATTAACTACCAAAACTGATAGCAAAATAAAAACGGTACAAAAATATTTTTAGAAAGACAATATATTAAATACAAAACTGATAGCAAAACTAAAATTGTCAGAAATATTTTTTAGAAAGACAATATATTAAATGCAAAACTGATAACAAAACTAAAATTGTCAAAAATATTTTTTAGAAAGACAGAATATTAAATACGAAACTGATAGCAAAACTAAAATTGTAAAAAATATTCTTCAGAAAGACAAAATATTCAATACAAAACTGACACCAAAACGAAAATTGTTAAAAATATTTTTTATAAAGACAAAATATTAAATACAAAACTGATAGCAAAACTAAAATTGTTAAAAATATTTTTTAGAAACACGCGATATTAAATACAAAACTGACAGTAAAACTAAAATGTACAAAAATATTTTTTAGAAACACAATATATTAAATACAATACTGATAGCAAAACTAAAATTGTAAAAAATATTTTTAGAAAGACAAAATATTAAACACAAAAGTGATAGCAACACTAAAATTGTCAAACATATATTGTAGGAACACAAAATATTAATTGAAAAACTGATAGCAAAACTAAAATTGTCAAAAAATATTCTTAGGAAAGACAAAATATTAAATACAAAACTGATAGCAAAGAAAAACGGTCAAAAATGTTTTTAGAAACACGCAATATTAAATACTAAATTGATAGCAAAACTAAAATTGTCAAAAATATTTTTTAGAAGGACAAAATATTACATACAAAACTGATAGCAAAGAAAAACGGTCAAAAATATTTTTAGAAACACGCAATATTAAATACTAAATTGATAGCAAAACTAAAATTGTCAAAAATATTTTTTAGAAGGACAAAATATTACATACAAAACTGGTAGCAAAACTAAAATTGTAAAAAATATTTTTTTGAAAGACAAAATATTAAATACAAAACTGATAGCAAAACTAAAATTGTCAAAAATATTTTTTAAAAAGACAAAGTATTAACTACAAAACTGATAGCAAAACAAAAACGGTACAAAACTATTTTTAGAAAGACAAAATATTAAAATTTGATAGAAAAGCTAAAATTGTCAAAAATATTTTTTAGAAAGAAAAACTATTAAATACAAAACTGATAGCAAAACTAAAATTGTCAAACATATTTTTTAGAAAGACAATATATTAAATGCAAAACTGATAACAAAACAAAAATTGTCAAAAATATTTTTTAGAAAGACAGAATATTAAATACAAAACTGATAGCAAAACTAAAATTGTCAAAAATATTCTTCAGAAAGACAAAATATTAAATACAAAACTGATAGCAAAACTAAAATTGTAAAAAATATTTTTAGAATGACAAAATATTAAATACAAAACTGATAGTAAAACTAAAATTGTCAAAAGTATTTTGTAGGAACAAAAAATATTAAATACAAAACTGACAGCAAAACTAAAATTGTCAAAACTATTCTTTGGAAAGACAAAATATTAAATACAAAACTGATAGCAAAACAAAAACGGCCAAAAATATTTTTAGAAACACCCAATACTAAATTGATAGCAAAACTAAAATTGTCAAAAATATTTTTAGAAAGACAGAATATTAAATACAAAACTGGTAGTAAAACTAAAATCGTAAAAAATATTTTTAGAAAGACAAAATATGGAATACAAAACTGTTAGCAAGTTTAAAATTGTCCTAATATTTTTTAGAAAGACAAAATATTAAACACAAAACTGATAGCAAAACTTAAATCGTAAAAATATTTTTTTAAAGCCAAAATATTTAATACAAAACTGATAGCAAAACTAGAATTTTCAAAATATTGTTTAGAAATACAAAATATTAAATATAAAACTGATAGCAAAACTAAAATTGTCAGAAATATTTTTAGAAAGACGCAATATTAAATACTAAATTGATAGCAAAACTAAAATTGTCAAAAATATTTTTTAGAAAGACGAAATATTAAATACAAAACTGATAGCAAAACTAAAATTGTCAAAAAGATTTTTGGAAAGGCAAAATATTAAATACAAAACTTATAGCAAAACTAAAATTGTCAAAAATATTTTTAGAAAGACAAAATATTAAATACAAAACTGATAGCAAAACTAGAATTTTCAAAAATATTTTGTAGAAAGACAAAATATTAAATATAAAACTGATAGCAAAACTAAAATTGTCAAAAATATTTTTAGAAAGAAAAAATATAAGACAACAAAACAAATAGCAAAACTAAAATTGTCAAAAATATTTTTAGAAAGACAAAATATTAAATACAAAACTGGAAGCAAAACTAAAATTGTAAAAAATATTTTTAGAAAGACAAAATATTAAAAACAAGACTGATAAAACAACTAAAATCGTCGAAAATAATTTTTAGAAAGAAACTTTTGTATTTAATAAAATATTAAATACAAAAGTTTCTTTCTAAAAAATATTTTCGACGATTTTAGTTGTTTTTCTAAAAAGTATTTTTTACAATTTTCGATACAAAACTGATAGCAAAACTAAATTTGTCAAAAATATGTTTTTACAAAGACAAAATATTAAATACAAAACATATAGCAAAACTAAATTTGTCAAAAATATTGTTTAGAAAGACAAAATATTAAATACAAAACTGATAGCAAAACTAAAATTGTCAGAAATATTTTTAAGAAAGACAAAATATTAAATACAAAACTGATATCAAGACTAAAATTTTCAAAACTAATTTTCAGAAAGACAAAATATTAAATACAAAACTGATAGCAAAACTAAATTTGTCAAAAATATTGTTTAGAAAGACAAAATATTAAATACAAAACTGATAGCAAAACTAAAATTGTCAAAAATATTTTCAGAAAGACAAAATATTAAATACAAGACTGATAGTAAAACTAAAATTGTCAAAAATATGTTCAGAAACACGAAATATTTAATATAAAACTGATAGCAAAACTAAAATTACTTAAAATATTTTTTGAAAGGCAAAGTATTAAATACAACACTGATAGCAAAACTAAAATCCTAAAAATCTTTTTTAGAAAGACAAAATATTAAATATTAAACTGATAGCAAAACCAAAATTACCAAAAATATTTTATTGAAAGAGAAAATATTAAATACCAAACTGATGGCAAAACTAAATTTGTTAGTATAATTTTAGAAAAACAAATTATTAAATACAAAACTGATAGCAAAACTAAAATTGTAAAAAATAGTTTTAGAAAGGCAAAATGTGAAATACAAAACTTATAGAAAAACTAAACTCTCAAACATAATTTTAGAAAGACTAAATATTAAATACAAAACTGATACCGAAACTAAAATTGTAAAAAATATTTTTTAGAAATGCAAAATATTAAATACAAACCTTATAGCAAAACTAAAATTGTCAAAAATATTTTTAGAAAGAAAAAATGTTAAATACAAAACTGAGAGCAAAACTAAATTTTTCAGAAATATTTTTAGAAAGATAAAACTGATAGCAAAACTAAAATTGTCAAAAATATTTTGTAGGAAGTCAAAATATTAAATACAAAACTGATAGCAAAACTAAAATTGTCAAAAGTATTTTTAGAAAGAAAAAATATAAAACAACAAAACTAATAGCAAAACTAAAATTGTCAAAAATATTTTTAGAAAGACAAAACTTTAAATACAAAACTGGTAAAAACACTAAAATCGTCGAAAATATTTTTTAGAAAGAAACGTTTGTATTTAATATTTTGCCTTTCTAAAAAATATTTTTTACAATTTAAGATACAAAACTGATAGCAAATCTAAAATTGTCAAAAATAGTTTTTAGGAAGACAAAATATTAAATACGACACTGATAGCAAGTCTAAAATTGTCAAAAATATTTTTAGAAAGAAAAAATATTAAACACAAAACTGATAGCAAAACTTAAATCGTAAAAATAGTTTTTTGAAAGACACAATATTTAATACAAAACTGATAGCAAAACTAGAATTTTCAAAAATATTTTTTAGAAATACAAAATATTAAATATAAATCTGATAGCAAAACTAAAATTGTCAGAAATATTTTAGAAAGACGCAATATTAAATACTAAATTGATAGCAAAACTAAAATTGTCAAAAATATTTTTTAGAAAGACGAAATATTAAATACAAAACTGATAGCAAAACTAAAATTTTCAAGAAGATTTTTTAGAAAGGCAAAATATTAAATACAAAACTTATAGCAAAACTAAAATTGTCAAAAATATTTTGAGAAAGACAAAATATTAAATCCAAAACTGATAGCAAAACTAGAATTCTCATAAATATTTTTTAGAAAGACAAAATATTAAATATAAAACTGATAGCAAAACTAAAATTGTCAAAAATATTTTCTAGGATTCAAAATATTAAATACTACACTAATAGCAAAACTTAAATTGTCAAAAATGTTTTTAGAAAGAAAAAATATAAGACAACAAAACAAATAGCAAAACTAAATTTGTCAAAAATATTTTTAGAAAAACAAAATATTAAATACAACATTGATAATAAGTCTTAAATTGTAAAAAATATTTTTAAGAAAGACAAAATATTAAATACAAACCTGATATCAAGACTAAAATTTTCAAAACTGATTTTCCGAAAGACAAAATATTAAATACAAAACTGATAGCAAAACTAAAATCGTAAAAAATATTTTTAGAAAGACAAAATATGGAATACAAAACTGTTAGCAAGTTTAAAATTGTCAAAATATTTTTTAGAATCACAAAATATTAAACACAAAACTGATAGCAAAACTTAAATCGTAAAAATATTTTTTTAAAGCCAAAATATTTAATACAAAACTGATAGCAAAACTACAATTTTCAAAATATTGTTTAGAAATACAAAATATTAAATATAAAACTGATAGCAAAACTAAAATTGTCAGAAATATTTTTAGAAAGACGCAATATTAAATACTAAATTGATAGCAAAACTAAAATTGTCAAAAATATTTTTTAGAAAGACGAAATATTAAATACAAAACTGATAGCAAAACTAAAATTGTCAAAAATATTTTAAGAAAGACAAAATATTAAATACAAAACTGATAGCAAAACTAGAATTTTCAAAAATATTTTGTAGAAAGACAAAATATTAAATATAAAACTGATAGCAAAACTAAAATTGTCAAAAATATTTTGTAGGATTCAAAATATTAAATACTACACTAATAGCAAAACTAAAATTGTCAAAAATGTTTTTAGAAAGAAAAAATATAAGACAACAAAACAAATAGCAAAACTAAATTTGTCAAAAATATTTTTAGAAAAACAAAATATTAAATACAACATTGATAATAAGTCTTAAATTGTAAAAAATATTTTTAAGAAAGACAAAATATTAAATACAAAACTGATATCAAGACTAAAATTTTCAAAACTGATTTTCAGAAAGACAAAATATTAAATACAAAACTGATAGCAAAACTAAAATCGTAAAAAATATTTTTAGAAAGACAAAATATGGAATACAAAACTGTTAGCAAGTTTAAAATTGTCAAAATATTTTTTAGAATCACAAAATATTAAACACAAAACTGATAGCAAAACTTAAATCGTAAAAATATTTTTTTAAAGCCAAAATATTTAATACAAAACTGATAGCAAAACTACAATTTTCAAAATATTGTTTAGAAATACAAAATATTAAATATAAAACTGATAGCAAAACTAAAATTGTCAGAAATATTTTTAGAAAGACGCAATATTAAATACTAAATTGATAGCAAAACTAAAATTGTCAAAAATATTTTTTAGAAAGACGAAATATTAAATACAAAACTGATAGCAAAACTAAAATTGTCAAAAATATTTTAAGAAAGACAAAATATTAAATACAAAACTGATAGCAAAACTAGAATTTTCAAAAATATTTTGTAGAAAGACAAAATATTAAATATAAAACTGATAGCAAAACTAAAATTGTCAAAAATATTTTGTAGGATTCAAAATATTAAATACTACACTAATAGCAAAACTAAAATTGTCAAAAATGTTTTTAGAAAGAAAAAATATAAGACAACAAAACAAATAGCAAAACTAAATTTGTCAAAAATATTTTTAGAAAAACAAAATATTAAATACAACATTGATAATAAGTCTTAAATTGTAAAAAATATTTTTAAGAAAGACAAAATATTAAATACAAAACTGATATCAAGACTAAAATTTTCAAAACTGATTTTCAGAAAGACAAAATATTAAATACAAAACTGATAGCAAAACTAAAATCGTAAAAAATATTTTTAGAAAGACAAAATATGGAATACAACACTGTTAGCAAGTTTAAAATTGTCAAAATATTTTTTAGAAAGACAAAATATTAAACACAAAACTGATAGCAAAACTTAAATCGTAAAAATATTTTTTTAAAGCCAAAATATTTAATACAAAACTGATAGCAAAACTACAATTTTCAAAATATTGTTTAGAAATACAAAATATTAAATATAAAACTGATAGCAAAACTAAAATTGTCAAAAATATTTTTTAGAAAGACGAAATATTAAATACAAAACTGATAGCAAAACTAAAATTGTCAAAAAGATTTTTGGAAAGGCAAAATATTAAATACAAAACTTATAGCAAAACTAAAATTGTCAAAAATATTTTTAGAAAGACAAAATATTAAATACAAAACTGATAGCAAAACTAGAATTTTCAAAAATATTTTGTAGAAAGACAAAATATTAAATATAAAACTGATAGCAAAACTAAAATTGTCAAAAATATTTTTAGAAAGAAAAAATATAAGACAACAAAACAAATAGCAAAACTAAAATTGTCAAAAATATTTTTAGAAAGACAAAATATTAAATACAAAACTGGAAGCAAAACTAAAATTGTAAAAAATATTTTTAGAAAGACAAAATATTAAAAACAAAACTGATAAAACAACTAAAATCGTCGAAAATAATTTTTAGAAAGAAACTTTTGTATTTAATAAAATATTAAATACAAAAGTTTCTTTCTAAAAAATATTTTCGACGATTTTAGTTGTTTTTCTAAAAAGTATTTTTTACAATTTTCGATACAAAACTGATAGCAAAACTAAATTTGTCAAAAATATGTTTTTACAAAGACAAAATATTAAATACAAAACATATAGCAAAACTAAATTTGTCAAAAATATTGTTTAGAAAGACAAAATATTAAATACAAAACTGATAGCAAAACTAAAATTGTCAAAACTAATTTACAGAAAGACAAAATATTAAATACAAAACTGATAGCAAAACTAAATTTGTCAAAAATATTGTTTAGAAAGACAAAATATTAAATACAAAACTGATAGCAAAACTAAAATTGTCAAAAATATTTTCAGAAAGACAAAATATTAAATACAAGACTGATAGTAAAACTAAAATTGTCAAAAATATGTTCAGAAACACGAAATATTTAATATAAAACTGATAGCAAAACTAAAATTACTTAAAATATTTTTTGAAAGACAAAGTATTAAATACAACACTGATAGCAAAACTAAAATCCTAAAAATCTTTTTTAGAAAGACAAAATATTAAATATTAAACTGATAGCAAAACCAAAATTACCAAAAATATTTTATTGAAAGAGAAAATATTAAATACCAAACTGATGGCAAAACTAAATTTGTTAGTATAATTTTAGAAAAACAAATTATAAAATACAAAACTGATAGCAAAACTAAAATTGTAAAAAATAGTTTTAGAAAGGCAAAATGTGAAATACAAAACTTATAGCAAAACTAAACTCTCAAACATAATTTTAGAAAGACTAAATATTAAATACAAAACTGATACCGAAACTAAAATTGTAAAAAATATTTTTTAGAAATGCAAAATATTAAATACAAACCTTATAGCAAAACTAAAATTGTCAAAAATATTTTTAGAAAGAAAAAATGTTAAATACAAAACTGAGAGCAAAACTAAAATTTTCAGAAATATTTTTAGAAAGATAAAACTGATAGCAAAACTAAAATTGTCAAAAATATTTTGTAGGAAGTCAAAATATTAAATACAAAACTGATAGCAAAACTAAAATTGTCAAAAGTATTTTTAGAAAGAAAAAATATAAAACAACAAAACTAATAGCAAAACTAAAATTGTCAAAAATATTTTTTAGAAAGACAAAATATTAAATACAAAACTGGTAGCAAAACTAAAATTGTCAAAAATATTTTTAGAAAGACAAAATTTTAAATACAAAACTGGTAAAAACACTAAAATCGTCGAAAATATTTTTTAGAAAGAAACGTTTGTATTTAATATTTTGCCTTTCTAAAAAATATTTTTTACAATTTAAGATACAAAACTGATAGCAAATCTAAAATTGTCAAAAATAGTTTTTAGGAAGACAAAATATTAAATACGACACTGATAGCAAGTCTAAAATTGTCAAAAATATTTTTAGAAAGACAAAATATTAAACACAAAACTGATAGCAAAACTTAAATCGTAAAAATAGTTTTTTGAAAGACAAAATATTTAATACAAAACTGATAGCAAAACTAGAATTTTCAAAAATATTTTTTAGAAATACAAAATATTAAATATAAATCTGATAGCAATACTAAAATTGTCAGAAATATTTTAGAAGGACGCAATATTAAATACTAAATTGATAGCAAAACTAAAATTGTCAAAAATATTTTTTAGAAAGACGAAATATTAAATACAAAACTGATAGCAAAACTAAAATTTTCAAGAAGATTTTTTAGAAAGGCAAAATATTAAATACAAAACTGATAGCAAAACTAAAATTGTCAAAAATATTTTTAGAAAGACAAAATATTAAATACAAAACTGATAGCAAAACTAGAATTCTCATAAATATTTTTTAGAAAGACAAAATATTAAATATAAAACTGATAGCAAAACTAAAATTGTCAAAAATATTTTGTAGGATTCAAAATATTAAATACTACACTAATAGCAAAACTAAAATTGTCAAAAATGTTTTTAGAAAGAAAAAATATAAGACAACAAAACAAATAGCAAAACTAAATTTGTCAAAAATATTTTTAGAAAAACAAAATATTAAATACAACATTGATAATAAGTCTTAAATTGTAAAAAATATTTTTAAGAAAGACAAAATATTAAATACAAACCTGATATCAAGACTAAAATTTTCAAAACTGATTTTCAGAAAGACAAAATATTAAATACAAGACTGATAGCAAAACTAAAATTGTCAAAAATATTTTTTAGAAAGACGAAATATTAAATACAAAACTGATAGCAAAACTAAAATTTTCAAGAAGATTCTTTAGAAAGGCAAAATATTAAATACAAAACTTATAGCAAAACTAATATTGTCAAAAATGTTTTTAGAAAGACAAAATATTAAATACAAAACTGATAGCAAAACTAGAATTTTCATAAATATTTTTTTAGAAAGACAAAATATTAAATATAAAACTGATAGCAAAACAAAAATTGTCGAAAATATTTTGTAGGATTCAAAATATTAAATACTAAACTAATAGCAAAACTAAAATTGTCAAAAATGGTTTTAGAAAGAAAAAATATATGACAACAAAACAAATAGCAAAACTAAAATTGTCAAATCTATTTTTAAGAAAGACAAAATATTAAATACAAACCTGATATCAAGACTAAAATTTTCAAAACTGATTTTCAGAAAGACAAAATATTAAATACAAAACTGATAGCAAAACTAAAATTGTCAAAAATATTTTTAGAAAGACAAAATATTAAATACAAGACTGATAGCAAAACTAAAATTGTCAAAAATATGTTCAGAAACACGAAATATTAAATATAAAACTGATAGCAAAACTAAAATTGTCAAAAATATTTTTAGAAAGACAAAATATTAAATACAAAACTGATAGCAAAACTAAAATTGTCAAAAATATGTTCAGAAACACGAAATATTAAATATAAAACTGATAGCAAAACTAAAATTACTAAAAATATTTTTTGAAAGACAAAGTATTAAATTCAACACTGGTAGAAAAACTAAAATCCTAAAAATCTTTTTTAGAAAGACAAAATATTAAATACTAAACTGATAGCAAGTCTAAAATTGTCAAAAATGTTTTTAAAAAGACTAAATATTAAATACAAAACTGATAGCAAAACTAAAATTGTCCAAAGGTTTTCAGAAAGACAAATTATTAAATACAAAACTGATAGCAAATTTAAAATTGAAAAAATATTTTTTAGCGAGGAAAAATATTACATTAACAACTGACAGCCCAACTGAAATTTTCAAAAATATTGTTTAGAAAGACAATATATTAAATACAAAACTGATAGCAAAACTAAAATTGTCAAAAGTATTTTGTAGGAACACAAAATATTAAATACAAAACTGACAGCAAAACTAAAATTGTAAAAAAATATTCTTTGGAAAGACTAAATATTAAATACAAAACTGATAGCAAAACAAAAACGGCCAAAAATATCTTTAGAAACACCCAATATCAAATACAAAACTGGTAGCAACACTAAAATCGTCAAAAATATTTTTAGAAAAACAAAATATTGAATACAAAACTGATAGCAAGTTTAAAATTGTCAAAATATTTTTTAGAAAGACTATATATAAAATACAAAACTGATAGCAAAACTAAAATTGTCAAACATATTTTTTAGAAAGACAAAATATTAAACACAAAACTGATAGCAAAACTTTAATCGTAAAAAATATTTTTTTGAAAGACAAAATATTTAATACAAAACTGATAGCAAAACTAGAATTTTCAAAATATTGTTTAGAAATACAAAATATTAAATATAAAACTGATAGCAAAACTAAAATTGTCAAAATATTTTTTAGAAAGGCAAAATATTAAATACAAAACTTATAGCAAAACTAATATTGTCAAAAATATTTTTTAGAAAGACGAAATATTAAATACAAAACTGATAGCAGAACTAAAATTGTCAGAAATATTTTTAGAAAGACAAAATACTTATCACAAAATTGATAGCAAAACTAAAATTGTCAAAAATATTTTTTAGGATTCAAAATATTAAATACTAAACTAATAGCAAAAAATATTTTTAGAAAGACAAAATATTAAATATAAAACTGATTGCAAAACAAAAATTGTCGAAAATATTTTGTAGGATTCAAAATATTAAATACTAAACTAATAGCAAAACTAAAATTGTCAAAAATGTTTTTAGAAAGAAAAAATATATGACAACAAAACAAATAGCAAAACTAAAATTGTCAAAAATATTTTTAGAAAAACAAAATATTAAATACAACATTGATAATAAGTCTAAAATTGTCAAAAATATTTTTAAGAAAGACAAAATATTAAATACAAACCTGATATCAAGACTAAAATTTTCAAAACTGATTTTCAGAAAGACAAAATATTAAATACAAAACTGATAGCAAAACTAAAATTGTCAAAAATATTTTTAGAAAGACAAAATATTAAATACAAGACTGATAGCAAAATTAAAATTGTCAAAAATATGTTCAGAAACACGAAATATTAAATATAAAACTGATAGCAAAACTAAAATTTTCAAAAATATTTTTAGAAAGACTAAATATTAAATACAAAACTGATAGCAAAACTAAAATTGTCAAAAATATGTTCAGAAACACGAAATATTAAATATAAAACTGCTAGCAAAACTAAAATTACTAAAAATATTTTTTTGAAAGACAAAATATTAAATACAAAACTGATAGCAAAACAAAAACGGCCAAAAATATTTTTAGAAACACCCAATATCAAATACTAAATTGATAGCAAAACTAAAATTGTCAAAAATATTTTTAGAAAGACAGAATATTAAATACAAAACTGGTAGCAACACTAAAATCGTCAAAAATATTTTTAGAAAGACAAAATATTGAATACAAAACTGATAGCAAGTTTAAAATTGTCAAAATATTTTTAGAAAGACTATATATAAAATACAAAACTGACAGCAAAACTAAATTTGTCAAACATATTTTTTAGAAAGACAAAATATTAAACACAAAACTGATAGCAAAACTTTAATCGTAAAAAATATTTTTTTGAAAGACAAAATATTTAATACAAAACTGATAGCAAAACTAGAATTTTCAAAATATTGTTTAGAAATACAAAATATTAAATATAAAACTGATAGCAAAACTAAAATTGTCAGAAATATTTTTAGAAAGGCAAAATATTAAATACAAAACTTATAGCAAAACTAAAATTGTCAAAAATATTTTTAGAAAGACAAAATATTAAATACAAAACTGATAGCAAAACTAGAATTTTCAAAAATATTTTTTAGAAAGACAAAATATTGAATATAAAACTGATAGCAAAACTAAAATTATCAGAAATATTGTTAGAAAGACAAAATACTTATCACAAAGCTGATAGCAAAACTAAAATTGTCAAAAATATTTTGTAGGATTCAAAATATTAAATACTAAACTGATAGCTAAACTAAAATTGTCAAAAATATTTTTAGAAAGAAAAAAATATAAGACAACAAAAAAAATAGAAAAACTAAAATTGTCAAAAATATTTTTAGAAAGATAAAATATTAAATACAAAACTGGAAGCCAAACTAAAATTGAAAAAAATATTTTTAGAAAAACAAAATATTAAAACAACTAAAATCGTCGAAAATATTTTTTAGAAAGAAACTTTTGTATTTAATATTTTGCCTTTCTAAAAAGTATTTTTTACAATTTTAGATACAAAACTGATAGCTAATCTAAAATTGTCAAAAATAGTTTTTAGAAAGACAAAATATTAAATACAACATTGATAATAAGTCTAAAATTGTCAAAAATATTTTTTAGAAAGACAAAATATTAAATACAAAACTGAAAGCAAAACTAAATTTGTCAAAAATATTTTTAAGACAAAATATTAAACACAAAACTGATAGCAAAACTTAAATCGTAAAAATATTTTTTGAAAGACAAAATATTTAATACAAAACTGATAGCAAAACTAGAATTTTCAAAATATTGTTTAGAAATACAAAATATTAAATATAAAACTGATAGCAAAACTAAAATTGTCAGAAATATTTTTAGAAAGGCAAAATATTAAATACAAAACTTATAGCAAAACTAAAATTGTCAAAAATATTTTTAGAAAGACAAAATATTAAATACAAAACTGATAGCAAAACTAGAATTTTCAAAAATATTTTTTAGAAAGACAAAATATCAAATATAAAACTGATAGCAAAACTAAAATTATCAGAAATATTGTTAGAAAGACAAAATACTTATAACAAAGCTGATAGCAAAACTAAAATTGTCAAAAATATTTTGTAGGATTCAAAATATTAAATACTAAACTGATAGCAAAACTAAAATTGTCAAAAATATTTTTAGAAAGAAAAAAATATAAGACAACAAAAAAAATAGAAAAACTAAAATTGTCAAAAATATTTTTAGAAAGATAAAATATTAAATACAAAACTGGAAGCCAAACTAAAATTGTAAAAAATATTTTTAGAAAAACAAAATATTAAAACAACTAAAATCGTCGAAAATATTTTTTAGAAAGAAACTTTTGTATTTAATATTTTGCCTTTCTAAAAAGTATTTTTTACAATTTTAGATACAAAACTGATAGCAAATCTAAAATTGTCAAAAATAGTTTTTAGAAAGACAAAATATTAAATACAACATTGATAATAAGTCTAAAATTGTCAAAAATATTTTTTAGAAAGACAAAATATTAAATACAAAACTGAAAGCAAAACTAAATTTGTCAAAAATATTTTTAAGACAAAATATTAAACACAAAACTGATAGCAAAACTTAAATCGTAAAAATATTTTTTGAAAGACAAAATATTTAATACAAAACTGATAGCAAAACTAGAATTTTCGAAATATTGTTTAGAAATACAAAATATTAAATATAAAACTGATAGCAAAACTAAAATTGTCAGAAATATTCTTAGAAAGACGCAATATTAAATACTAAATTGATAGCAAAACTAAAATTGTCAAAAATATTTTTTAGAAAGACGAAATATTAAATACAAAACTGATAGCAGAACTAAAATTGTCAGAAATATTTTTAGAAAGACAAAATACTTATCACAAAAATGATAGCAAAACTAAAATTGTCAAAAATATTTTTTAGGATTCAAAATATTAAATACTAAACTAATAGCAAAACTAAAATTGTCAAAAATATTTTTAGAAAGACAAAATATTAAATACAAAACTGGAAGCAAAACTAGAATTGTAAAAAATATTTTTAGAAAGACAAAATATTAAAAACAAAACTGATAAAACAACTAAAATCGTCGAAAATATTTTTAGAAAGAAACTTTTGTATTTAATATTTTGCCTTTCTAAAAAGTATTTTTTACAATTTTAGATACAAAACTGATAGCAAATCTAAAATTGTCAAAAATAGTTTTTAGAAAGACAAAATATTAAATACAACATTGATAATAAGTCTAAAATTGTCAAGAATATTTTTTAGAAAGACAAAATATTAAATACAAAACATATAGCAAAACTAAATTTGTCAAAAATATTGTTAGAAAGAAAAATATTGAATAGAAAACTGATAGCAAAACTAAAATCGTAAAAATATTTTTAGAAAGACAAAAGATAAAACACCAAAACTGATAGCAAAACTAAAATTGTAAAAATTATTTTCAGAAAGACAAAATATTAAAGACAAAACTGATAGCAAAACTAAATTTGTCAAAAATACGTTTTACAAAGACAAAATATTAAATAAACACTGATAGCAAAACTAAATTTGTCAAAAAATATTTTTAGAAAGACAAAATATTAAATACAAGACTGATAGCAAAACTAAAATTGTCAAAAATATGTTCAGAAACACGAAATATTAAATATAAAACTGATAGCAAAACTAAAATTACTAAAAATATTTTTTGAAAGACAAAGTATTAAATACAACACTGATAGCAAAACTATAATCCTAAAAATCTTTTTTAGAAAGACAAAATATTAAATATTAAACTGATAGCAAAACCAAAATTACCAAAAATATTTTTTTGAAAGAGAAAATATTAAATACCAAACTGATTGCAAAACTAAAATTGTTAGTATAATTGTAGAAAAACAAATTATTAAATACAAAACTGATAGCAAAACTAAAATTGTCAGAAATATTTTTAGAAAGGCAAAATATGAAATATAAAACTTATAGCAAAACTAAACTGTCAAAAATACTTTTAGAAAGACAAAATTTTATATTAAAAACTGATAGCGAAACTAAAATTGTAAAAAATATTTTTTAGAAATGCAAAATATTAAATACAAAACTGATAGCAAAACTAAAATTGTCAAAAATATTTTTAGAAAGAAAAAATATTAAATACAAAACTTATAGCAAAACTAAAATTTTCAAAAATATTTTTAGAAAGAAAAAATATAAAACAACAAAACTAATAGCAAAACTAAAATTGTCAAAAATATTTTTAGAAAAACAAAATTTTAAATACAAAACTGGTAAAAAAACTAAAATCGTCGAAAATATTTTTTAGAAAGAAACTTTTGTATTTATATATTTTGCCTTTCTAAAAAATATTTTTTACAATTTTAGATACAAAACTGATAGCAAGTCTAAAATTGTCAAAAATATTTTTTAGAAAGACAAAATATGTAACATAAAACTGATAGCAAAACTAAAATTTTCAAAAATATTTTTAGAAAGACAAAATATTAAATACAAAACTGATAGCAAAACAAAACTTGTTAAAAATATTTTTTAGAAAGAAAAAATATTAAATACAAAACTGATAGCGAATCTAAAATTGTCAAAAATAGTTTTTAGAAAGACAAAATATTAAATACAAGACTGATAAAACAACTAAAATCGTCGAAAATATTTTTAGAAAGAAACTTTTGTATTTAATATTTTGCCTTTCTAAAAAGTATTTTTTACAATTTTAGATACAAAACTGTCAAAAATATTTTTTAGAAGACAAAATATTAAATACAAAACTTATAGCAAAACTAAAGTTGTCAAAAATATTTTGTAAAAGGAAAACACGAAAATGTCCTGAATGAACTCTCTATGTTTTATTCCAACAATTCTGATTGATTGATTAATTGTTTTGCCTCTAATTTTGGAAATGTCCACTGAACCGTGTTTTTTTCCAGTTTACCAGTAATCATCAGATATTCTTCGATATAAATGAGCCGATTAAGTAGTTGAATTCGCTCACCCCTGGATAGCCCACCAGTTTTGAGGAATCGACTCTGTAAGCCAACAGCCTGCAAAAAAAGTAACAAAGTCAAATTATTCCAAACATTCAAACTGACTTCTTCATATTAACTGGGAGAGGGAACTAAAAGAAAACACGAATAAAGAATAGTGATGAGTGAAGGGAGCACAAAAATAAGGAATCCTTGAAAGGTATTTTGTTAAACTTTTTTCAAATGTTTTTTTGTTAAACTTCATTCAAATGTTTTTTTATTAAACTTCATTCAAATGTTTTTTTGTTAAACTTTATTCAAATGTTTTTTGTTAAACTTCATTCAAATGTTTTTTTGTTAAACTTCATTCAAATGTTCTTTTGTTAAACTTCATTCAAATGTTCTTTTGTTAAACTTCATTCAAATGTTCTTTTGTTAAACTTTATTCGAATGTTTTTTTGTTAAACTTTATTCAAATGTTTTTTGTTAAACTTTATTCAAATGTTTTTTGTTAAACTTTATTCAAATGTTTTTTTGTTAAACTTTATTCGAATGTTTTTTAGTAGGGAATTCTGTTGGGTGAGAAAATTCATACTTTCAAAATGTTTCGTTTATTCTTTTAGAAAGATCCAATATTTGTTCAATAATGTTGAGAAAAAATAAGTTTTTTTTTGTCGCTTTTTTATTTTTTTTAATTCATTCAGCAATCTAGTTTGTCGTCAGAACTTATTCTGCTACCTTTGACTTTAAAAGCAGTTTCTTAACTGACCAATGTTTTTTTTTCCACTATCTCCTACCCCCCAAAACATCTAGTCATCCTTCATGTTGCAACTGGATTTGTTAGTGCCACACACAAAGAAATCAAAGGGATTGTAGTCAGGTGAGATGGGAAGCCAGATGTCATGCACTCAACAAAATTCTCTGATAAGCAGGTTAGGTCTTTCATTTGATATGGCAGAGCACCGAGCGCAGTTGCTTGATTAGTGCAGGGTTTCATTACTTTAGTCAAAATGCAGATGTAGTCATCAGTGTTCAACTGAAGCCCTCAAGGAAGAAGTGTGCCGACATGACCTCACTTTCAATGGTAAACCCCAGCCCAAGATAGTGACCATCGTGTTTTTTCTATTTTGTAATTCTGAATCTTTCAAATTCTTTCTGGCCTTTTCTACCATCATGAGGAAGTAGGAAATCTTTTTATTTGTTCCTCTGGTGCAGATTCCACCGTTTTATTTTTTTTGTTTTGTTTTTTTTTTTTTTGTTCGTTTTTTTTTCACTATCTCCTGGGTTAAAATTTTTTATAATTAATTATTCTGGCTAAAAATATCTTTTTGAATTTTATCTATAATTATAGTCACTATTTGCATGAATACAAAACTAACAATAAAAGTAAATATATATATATATATATATATATATATATATATATACATAAAAGTAAGAGTATGAGCGGACAACTATCAACCTATATACTCAACTAACTTGAAATTTGGTATATAGGTTAATCAGACATGTGGAAAACTTTTTAATCGGTTTATATACGAAAAAAAAGGGGCTGTTAAAGGGGTCCAAATTGAAAAATTGGTTTAGGAGAGGGAGGTCATCGGATTTTTATTTGTTTGTCAACTGTTTCACAGCTGCACATGCACAATTCGTTCACATAACAGGTTCCTTATGTTAAGAATAAGTAGGTTTGAAAACACTTTTTAAAGATTGTCAAGTTGGCTAAATGGTTATCGTACTTGACTCAATCTTTACGTTTTGATCTCAACGTATTTTTTTTTTACTTACAAGAAGTGAACTGTTTAGAAAAAACATAATACTCGCATGTCTAAGTTTCTTTCTGTTTTTTTTGTTTTTTTTAAGAATTTAACATAATGTTTAATCCCAGGGAAGGCCCGATACATCTGCTAGTATATATATATATATATATATATATATATATATATATATATATATATATATATAGTAAGTTATAAAATATATAAGCCTGAAGAGTCCTAGAGTAGATGAAACGCGGAATATTCAGTGTAGCTTAATCGCCATATATATTTTATAACTTACTAACTAGCTCTACCTACATATTGAGCTCTTTTGAAGTAAATACTTAAAGTTTACGCATAAATCTATACTTTCGTATATTAATTTTATGTGAGTAAATGAAGTAGTTTATATATATATATATATATATATATATATATATATATATATATATAATTAACAGTTAAAAATTACAAATGAATATCAATTGCTGTAGAAAGACATACACTCAGTTGTTTGGGCCACTTCTTATCTGCTACCTTCTTGGTTCAACTCAGTTTCTACCGATTTCATTTTCTTTTGGACACAACGCTGACTTTGAAATACTGCTGCCAAAATGCAATTGACTTTAATATTATTTTGTATGTGTGCGAGAGATACTAAATCAGACGTTTTGATTGATTTCCATAGGAGAAAAGCAAAAAGGAGATTCCCATCCACCTGATGGTAATTGTTTTGTTAACCAAGTAACATTTTCAGAAAACAAGTTAACCTTTATAATCTCTTACACAAGAAAATTTCGATATTAACATAATATTCTCATTCAATTAGAATTTTTTTTACAATTTTCTATATTTAGATTTTCTACTTTCTCAGCTGAATTAAACAAGAAAATGATTTTTATCTGGTTAAATTTTGTACAGACAAAAAAAATCCAACACTTGTCCAAGGAGTTATTTAAACATAATTCATCAATTGTAAGATTTACAATTGTTTGAAAGTCAACAGAACTTTGAAGCAATTTTCACTAATGTTCTTGCCTCATTCATAAAACTGTTTCAAATTAATTACTATCAGATGACAAAAGATATGTAAATGTATTTTAATAAAATTATTTTTAACCTTACAACAAAATTCCAGACATTTGTAGCTTTTGCTTATTTCAAATCATTATCCATTTCTTGATGACAAAGCAGATCTACTTTGAGGCAAATTGTATCATATATATTATGTCAGATATATTTATCGATTTCAACACCTTGATTCTCTCATATTTCTTACCCTTGCCATTTTGTATTATTCCCTGAGAAAAAGTTGTGACTCATTGAAGAGAACGAGAAAATAAAAAAATTGAACACACACACGCACACAAAAAAGCAAAAAAAACCCAAAAAACAAAACAAAAAACAATTATTGTTTCAGGCTTAGTGGGTGGGTGAAATTGGAACTGGAAAAGTTTCTGCAAAACCCTTTGATGAGAATTTTCTTGCTTCTCAGAAAAATTAGAGAATTTGCTATTCTGGTGCAACAATTGTGTACACCTTTCTCCAGTTAAAAATTCCAATAAACCAGAAATTGGAGAAAATAGAAAAAAATACTTTAAACTTTTTAGATTTTTGCTGTCAATGTTTATTCTCTTGCAAATTCGTGTGTGAAATTTATTTTATTCATCAGATTTCGGGTAAAATTGTGTGTCAAAAATATCTATGCTGTCATTATTAGCAACTTGTTTTGAAATGATCAAAGAATTCTAGAATCCAGTATATGTAAAGATGTTAATATCAAATGATTTATGTTTAAATCCAGTTTTAAAATCTCACAAAATCTCGAAATTCTAAAGATATGTAATTTTCTGTATGAAAATATTAAAATATTTAGGAATAAATTTGGAAAATAACATGCAATTTCTTTTGAAATCTTGAACATTGACTACAAATTCATTCCTCTACCATACAAAAATAAAAGTCCACCTTTGTTTTCTGAAATACTTTGATGGTAAGAACACAGTTTTTAAAGATGGTTCAAGCAAATTCCTTTTATCTAAAATACAATACTCTAATATTTAAAATCTGAAATAACTAGCAAAAGTATACATTGAAAGAATACCTAGAATATAAAAATACTAGCATGGGTACCCAGCATTGCTTGGGTTGACATGAAGTTCCGTTTGAAACACACCTGTATACTAATCATTTTCATCATGGGCAACGTGGATACCCCACAACAAAAGTAAAACAACGGATGAAAACATGCAAATGTAATCGCCCAAAACAAAAGACGTATGTGATACTCTCTCCACCAGATATTTCAGCAGAAGGGTTACAAAGAGAAGAAACTATTCTCCAGATATTGAGCACTTAAAGAAGAAATATAATTAAAAAATAAATCATTACAACTTTTATTTCAATAAAAATAGCAGCGAATGTCCGTGCAATTGCAAAAAAAGAAGAAAAAAAAAGATCTACCAAAAATTAATTGTAAAAATAATTAAATGAAATTTTCGTCCTTTTATATTTCTAATGTAATCCTCCCCCCGCCCCCAAAAATGAATTTGCCATATTTTGGGGTTCGTTCTGTTCATAAAATTGTTAGGTGAAAATACAGACTGGTCTCATAAAAATTAATTTAATTTATCGTTATTTTATGTTTCAAATGAATTTCCCGCCCGCCCCACTGCAAAAAACAAAAAAAACAACAACAAAAAAAAACTGTATTTATCATGTTTTGCTCCCCTCCTCCCTCGATCGCCAAACTTGAAAAAAAATGCTAGAGATGACATTACTGATTGAACGCTTTGTGGCCAAAAATTGGGTACTCATTTTACATTAAATTTATATAGAAAAGTTATCCCCCACGCTAAAATGTTAATTTTTTTTTTTTTTCATATTTTTTCAAAATTTCTTCTTTCATAATCTAAATGCTGCTGCTGCTTAAACATAATAGGCCCCCAAAAAGTAGATCTTTATTTTTTTTTATAGGGGTTAAACGACGCTGGGTCACGTCGTAAAAAGTGACCATTTTTAATTTAAGATATTAAATAAATTATAAAGAAAATCTGTTTCGCAAGCAATTAAACACACTTGCTATTAATTATAATTATTATAATAAATCCTGGGCAACACTGATTAAATTTTATAAACACAAAAAAAAAGATGATGGGTTTTGCCCACATGGAAAATTGGCCCTGTGTCTGACTAACTCTACCTTCGATGGGAATGCAAGTAAATGAGGACTTAGTCTTTATTTCACGGTAAATATCATTCCACTCTCAAAATTACCACTTTTATAGATTTTCGGGGGCGCTAAACACGAAAATAACGTTTAAAATTGCGGCAAATGAGTAGTTTCCAAGATAGGAAGAACTGTTAGTTTAAAAAAAGTGCGGCATCATTTTCCTATAATAATTTAGCGTAAAATGAGCGGAGGAGCGCCCACTTTGTGATTAGCATTTGGGAGGGGGAGGCTGGCGGTTTATTTATTTATTTTTTTTTGGAACCGTTTAATATTTCACAAAAATTCTGTTTACATTTGGTGGGAGGCGATATAGGGGCGGGGGGAGGGGGTTTTGGCGGTCAAAGCCGTTGGCCATAAAGTGGGTGCATTTCTTCATATTCTATAAACTACTTGTTTCCTGGAATTAGTGGTAATTTTAAAATATTTTTGGAAAGAAAGCTCCACCACCACCAACACCAAAATAGTGGCCACAAAGTGGGTGCTCATTTTAAGTTAAATTATTATGGAAAACCCCACTTTTTGAAACTAACATTTTTTTCATATCTTGGAAACTACTCGTTTGCCGTAATTTTAAACGTTATTTTTGTCTTCAGTGCCCCCGAAAATCTATAAAAATTATAATTTTAAAGGTATTTTCGAGGGTGGATTTTACCTTTTCCTCTAACATAAAAAAGGTTATTTAAAAAATAGCGAAAAAATTCTTCCGAATTAAAAATAAAAATAATGGTACTTGTACAGTTTACTGAATACATTAAAAAATGAAAATATTGAAAAAAGTTCAAATTGTATGTATTCGTTATGGAACGAAGTAAAAAGAAAACTATTTGATGAAATTAAGTGAAATTTTTTTTTTCGGAGAACTTCGTTCTATAACAGATACATATAATTTAAACTTTTTTTCGATTTTTTCATTTTTTAATATATTCATTAAACTGTACAAGTACAAAAAGGTAAATATCCAGATACGCTACTACAGAACACCGACCACTCTAATTTGTTTTTTTTTTTATAGGTAATTGAGGTCGCCGACAACGAATCTGACAGTCAAACTTGGGGCAAATTTACCGTTTGCATGGTATTAACCCCCGAACCCACGAATAACTTTCCACCATTTTGCAGCTTCCGTTTACGCTACGCGCGTGCGCTGCAGCATGAACGACGGCTTGCTTCTGCTTCACCTAGCAAACTGCCTTCTCACATGGCATACCAATAAAAAAATTACGGACTAACATTTTTTTTAATGACTTACAGTTAAAGAATAGTACAACAAATTGGGGGACTTTTTTTTTTTTTTTTTTTGTCTCGCGTAGTTTAATGTGGTTTACAAAAACATAAGCACCAAACATCTTTATGTTTTTCATTCTTTTTTTGCGGGAGGGTGATTCAATTATAGAACTTATGTGGCTTAATAGGTGCTTTTGCAGTTTAGTTAAACGTTTTTCCGTAAGTAACGCACCGACATTTACCAATTAGAACACCATTTAACATTTTCCGAAGATTTTACTGCGTACATTGGGGGCACGAGCGGATGGGGGCGGATGTGATGTTGGGGCACGCGCGCCCCAACATCACATCCGCCCCCCCCCCCGCTCGTGCCCCCAATGTACGCAGTAAAATCTTCGGAAAATGTTAAATGGTGTTCTAATTGGTAAATGTCGGTGCGTTACTTACGGAAAATTTGAAAAAATCTATGTTCCAGGTAAAAAAAAACAACAACAAAAAAAAACACATAAATTACCCCCCCCCCACTCCAACTTGGAGTGCTTTCCTTTTCTTGTTTTATTTCTTTTTCAGCTAATTTTAAATTTTCCATCCAAAAAGTGCTGTAATGTATTTTTGAAAATTAGAAAATTCTATGTCCTGGAAAAAAAAAATCCCCTCCCCGCAACGTAGTTTGCTTGGTGAAGCCGTCGTTTATGCTACAACGTGCATGCGCATAGCATAAACGGAAGCTGCAAAATGGTGGAAAGTAGTTCGTGGGTTCAGGGGTAAATACCATGCAAACGGTAAATTTGCCCCAAGTTTGACTATCAGATTCGTTGTCAGCGACCTCAATTACCTATAAAAAAACAAATTAGAGTGGTCGGTGTTCTGTAGTAACGTATCTGGATATTTACCGTACAAAAATAATAATTCTGCTTAGAAGAATATTTCGAAATGAAAACAAATTTATTACAGGAAATATTTAATAACGTGCTCCGTTTTAAACAATTTTTCAATTAAACTATCACAGTTATTTCCCCTTTGGTTCTGGTTTGAAAATTAAACGATTGTCGCGGTTTCAAATCACCGCCTCCATCCCCCCTCCTTTCTTTCTTCGCCCCCGCTCTTTCTCTTACCGGCTAAACATGAGTGAAACGTTTGCCAAACACAAGTGAAACATTCTCCAAACACGAGTGAAACTCATCAACAAAACAGGCGATTTAATTTTTACCCTTTAGATGAAATTAATTTAGATGGAATCAACAAACTCTCAATCTCCTTTTGATTGCATAAATTTCGTTCAAGAATTAAAATAGAGTCGTTTGTTTGTTTTCATGGGGACCAACCTCAGTAATATTACGTTGGCAAAATGAATATAGCTCATTCCCTGTGGAATTGGGTGCCAGATTCTTAAACGCTGGGGATTTATTAGTTAAGATCCATAAAGTGAATGAGGTATTTTGGTAAATGTTGCCAGTCAAGAGTAAGACTCCAAAGTCTACATTTATTACTTTTTTAATCACTTTAGACAAAGACCCTGAACCCTTCCTCTCCCCAATTTCTTGTAGGGCCTTGTGCCTAATTTTGTTGTTTGAAAATCTTTTGCTTTTTTTACTTAATTGTATTTACAAAATTTTAAAAGCAATAAAATATATAAACAAGATCAAAATTCTGAAGGATATGTTCAACCATTGGTTTGCTCAGGGTTCCATCCCTGGACAGGTGACCAAGGGAGTGATCACATTGCTAAGGAAAGGTCAACGGCATGGTGGGGTGGAAAATTTTGACGATTTTAGGCCCTTGACTCTGCTAAACACAGAGTTAAAGATTTTGGCAAAGATTCTTGCGAATCGTTTGCAGGTTGTCATCACTGACTTGATCGAACCGGACCAGACTTATGCTGTGAAGGGGAGATCGATTCAAGACAATTTGCATTTGATACGCTCGATCATAGAGGGGACAGAAGACGACGCCGAAGCCGCGCTGATCAGTTTAGATCAGTCCAAGGCATTCGATAGGGTCGACCATCGGTTCCTGGGAGCTGTGCTAGAGGCCGCCGGATTTAATCCGGACTTCCGCAAGTGGATCTTTGTCCTGTATGATAGGCCGACGGTAGCGGTGCAGATCAAAGGTAAGCTGTCGGAGTCATTCGCTGTCTCTCGGTCGGTGCGTCAGGGTTGTCCGCTGTCGCCTCTGTTGTACGTCCTGGTGTTGGAACCCCTCCTTCACAAGTTAAGGGACGAGTCGGCTACACCAGTCCTGCGCGGAATAGCTTTCCCTGGAGGCACACGAGCTAGGGTTTCCGCGTTCGCTGATGAAGTCACCGTGTTCGTGTCTTGCCACACGGACGTTCAAGCGGTCGTTGAGGTGCTCACTCGATACGAAGAAGTCACAGGGGTCATCTTCAACCGCAGCAAGTCTGTCGGCCTGCGGTTGGGGGCCTGGACCAGGGTAAACTCGCTTCCAGGTATTTTCAGCTGGACCGATGGACCGGTCCGTATTCTCGGTGTCTGGTTTGGACCGGGACTTCAGCTGAAAAAGAATTGGTCGGAAGTATATGGCAAGGTCAAATCGTCGGTGAAGACTTGGATTGGAAGGAAATTGTCCTTGAAGGGTCGGGCGGAGGCGTGTGCTACATACGTCTTTCCACTCATCCTTTACCGATTGTCTGTACTTCCTCTCCCTGCAGAACAACTAACCACTTGCAAGGGCGCCTCGATTCACTATTGTGGAACGATGGTAAGCATTATGTCTGCAGAGAGGTCTGTGTCCAGAGTCCGAGCGAGGGAGGCCTGGGTCAGCCCAGTCTCTTGTGTCATAGAAATGCCGAGAGATTGGCTTTCCTGGGTCGTTCGCTTGAAGAAGACGCTCCTTGGGTCCCTGTGGTTGAGAACTCGTTTCCCAATCTCAAACCCAACCCCTCGGTAGAAGGTCATCGTAGACCGAGGGTGGAGTCTAAGTTCTTCTCTGAATGCCGGACCGCTCTTAGAGCTTTGCTGAGGACCAGTGTCCTCGATCAGCCAAGAAAGAAACTTTATCAGGAGCTAGTGGAGGGGACAGCGAAGGATCCACTTTGTAGGTGGATGGGATAGTCGATGGAGGTTGTCCGTTCTCATTGGAGTTGGGCGCCGGGACGGGAGATTCTGAACTACTTGGAATTTTCCCTCACCTGGCGACTGGTCCGTAACGCGCTGCCCCTTCTCGACGAACTCTGCCGGTATAAAGAACATACGAGGGGCTTCTGTCCGCGCTGTGACAAACGCAAGCCCGAAACGATCGGGCACGCGTTTTTTAGTTGTAGCCGGATCCAGCTCTTATTGGAGTACGTCGGGGGGGGGGGGTAACGGTTCGCATCGATGCACAATGTCTGCTCGATCTCGACGAAGGTTATTTTGTGTACAACATGGAGCCGCCGTTCCCCAGGGAAGAAAGAATGGTTTTCCTGGTGATCCTGGCAGTAGCGCGCATGGTGATTTGGATCACGCGCCTCAAGTTGGTCCGCGAAGGGACATCTGTTCCGGATCGGGATCTGATCGTTTACTTTAAACATTTGCTTAAAGTAAAGATCAGATGCGATTGGAGGAGGTTGCCTAGAGTGAAATTTAACAAGAGGTGGGTGCACAGCACTAGTTTGTGCATCCGTCGAGGAGCCAAGTTTCAATACGTGTTCCCTCCTTAAGCATGGCACGGGCGGTGCTGGGGCCTTCGGAACCCATCCCGCTTAGGTTCTAGCTAAGAAAAACTTAAGAAGACTCTTGACTGGTGGTGTAAATGAGATCCTGTTCCTGATTTTATTTTTTTGTACTAGAGAACCTCTGAGTCTGCCCATCCCCTTTGTGCCACATCCTTGCTTTTTCAACATCCCCGGTCACTCCCCTACTCAGAGGTCATCTTCCAACCCCCCTCCACCCGTTGCTTTGTTTTCTCCCACTTCCATTAAGATATCTTCCCCAATCCCCATTAGGGATCGCCCTGTTTGTTTTCGGTTCCCCGTTTAGTGGGGGGTCTAGTCACCTAGATTAGTACAGGGTGGGTCTCACTAACAACCCAGCAGGATTTATTTTTTGTTTTTGATATGAACACTTTTAATTCAAAAACTTTTTATTTTCTAATGAAATTGAACTTTATTTTTTCACACATGCACACACAGACACACAAAATTAATATACAATAAAAAAAAAAAAAAATGCATACACAAACACACAGACAACTGTCTATAAATTGTAAATATGTTTTTGATTCTTAAACGCTGGGGATTTATTAGTTAGTTTAAGATCCACAGAGTGAATGAGGTATTTTGGTAAATGTTGCCAGTCAAGAGTAAGACTCCAAAGTCTACATTTATTACTTTTTAATCACTTTAGACACAAAGACCCTGAACCCTTCCCCTCCCCAATTTCTTGTAGGGCCTTGTGCCTAATTTTGTTGTTTGAAAATCTTTTGCTTTTTTTACTTAATTGTATTTACAAAATTTTAAAAGCAATAAAATATATAAACAAGATCAAAGTGTAGTATCTGTTCTCTGATACATACACAGCGCTAGGCAATGCTGTTCTGGCGACACATTCTCGTGCCCGGAACACCTGACAAGCTTGTTGGGTATCGTTTTGTCCGCACTCCCACTTGGTCTGTCTTTCTCTGCTCTCCCCCCTTACGGGGGGATCCGAGCTGATAATTTACGACCTTCCCGCGAGGGAGGGTCGGAAACACTTTCTCTCTTCCCTCCACTAACTTCCCACTCCCTCTCTCAGTTCTATCTCCCCTCTTGCCGCCTTTGGCGCCATTTCTTTTTGGCGCCAAAGTCGGCTCCCCACTTTGGACGCCGACTCCACGTCACTCATTTTGGTGAATTTTAATACAGGGAAGAGAGAGCTTTTTTCAAAAATGGACACCCCCAGCCCAGGGACCACCAATACAGATACCCCCAGCCAGGGGGCTACCACAAGAAAAACTGCTCCTCAAGAGGACGACTCCCCAACAGGGGGAGCAAAAAGCAATGGGGCATACCGCCCGGACACTAAACCGAATGACGCCCCCCAGAAGGGAGAAAACTCACCAGCAGCTCCCCAAGAGGGCGACTCCCCACAATGGGGAGAAAAAACAATGTTGGACGGGGCATACTGCTCTGACAACAAAAATCAAGAGGCTGTAGCCCCAAAGGATGATAAGGGAGACAATGCTCCCCAGGAGGGCTACTGCCCCAAAAGGGAAGCAAATCAAGAAAACGAGGGGGCATACAGCCTAGACCTCCCCAAAACAAAAGGAGCAAAAGCTCCCAAGGACAATAAAGGGGACAATGCTCCCCAGGAGCCCGACTCCCCAAAAAGGGAGGCATTTCCTGGAAGAAGCATAGAGAGTCGATCCCAAAGGAAAGCGGAAAGGGAAATGCCCCTCAAAATAGCAACCCTTCCGCAAAGGAACAGCAAAAACAGTCCAACCTCACCAAAGATCCAACACCAACAAGAGGGTCGGCATGGGGAAGACTGTAGAGAAGCAACTGTCCCCTCAAGAGTATAGAGACTTGTACTTGACCAAGTACAGACAATACATAGAGGGGGCAGAAATTAAACCAGTGCCAGGCACTTGGGAGGCAATCGAAGACAGAGTCCTCTCCCTCATCATCTCGGATATGCCGGAAAACCGCCTCCTAGGGATGAAAAAGGAAGACATGGCGGGGCTCCTACCCAAGCTAAACATACTGGTACTATACCTGTACCAGAGGAGCTACGCCATGTGGGACATCCTCCTACCCACCAAGGAAGATGCGGAGAGACTCTCCCTACAGGAAATTAAGTATGGGAGAATAAAACTAAAGCCCGAATACCAGGGCAGGACAAGGACCCGGGTGCAGGTATTCAATGTACTTATGCAAATATCAGCAGAAATCCTGGGATCCTTCTTCACACAGTTCGGCGAGGTGGAAAAAATAACCCCAGTGTAGTCGAAAACCAGCATGCACTTGGGCAGCTACACTGTGGCCATGAGGCTAAAGAAAGAAGGCTTCCAGGCGATACCAGCACAGCTGACATTTAAGGAGGCAACTATGACGGTGGTGGTGGAGGGGCGTCGTCCGCACTGCTGGTTCTGCCAAAAGCAGGGTCACATGGCCAAGAGCTGCCCTCAAAGGTCAACTCCTACTCGAGTGACACTAAAGGCGGTCCAAACCTCTGAGACAGCACCAGTGTCCAAACAGGCTGTCACAACTCCTGCAACTGGAGCACCAACCCCAGCACCGAGGAAACCCAAAACCACGCAGGAGGCCAAGGGGGAGGAATGGATCACAGTAATGAGGTGGAAACGGAAGCCCACAAACCCATCTGCCACCGTCCCACCACCAACCCAACAACCGAGGCAGCAACAACAACAGCAACCTCCACAACAGCCACAGCAACAGCCACGGCAGCAGACACAGCAGCAGCAGCAGCCAAACCAGCCGTTGAACCAGCTGCAGCAACAACATCAGCTGCCGCGGCCAATTCCACAACCAATGCCACGAAAACAGCGGCAACAACAAAAACAGCAGCAGCCAAAGCAGCAGCAGCAACAGCCAGAACAGGAGCAGCAGCAACAAAAACGGCTGCAGCAACCAGAACAGCAACAGCATCAACCAGAGAAACAGCAATTAGAGGAGCAGCAACAACCAACGGTCCCCACACCAATTGAGACGGGGACCAAGCACAGAGAACACTGCTCCTCTGAGGATGAATCTGCTAGCGAGAGGGAGAGGAACTCAACCTCACCACTCCCCGGTTCATTCAAAAGAATAAAAAAGAAAAGCAAAAAAAGGAAAGGGGAAGAAAAGGCAGCCCCCACTCCCTGTGAGCATACACCACCTCTAACAACAACACAACCCACTTCCACCCCCAAACCACATACTGCACCAACACTAGACACCAGACCAACACCAACACCAACATCAGACACCACACCAACACCAGACACCGCACCAACACCAACACTAGACACCGCACCAACACCAGACACCCCACCAACACCAACACCAGACACCACACAGACACTCGTCCCCACACCAATACAAATTGAGCCGCCATCCCAGAAAGAAAAGAATGAACCCAGGTGGGGGAGAGACCCTTCAGATTCTCCCACTTATGGACTCACTCCAACAGGGACCCTCACCCTCGAAACGAGGGAGGAACTTTGTTTTGTAGATCCCCAGTCTGTGGCAATGGACTTACCACACCGGCAGAGAAAAAATTTAAAACCTCTGCTGGACTGCCAACAGATAGAGGGAAAAGACGTTAATGTCCCCTCTAATTTCCCGGACGCCCCACGGCTAACAACTTTCGTCAGGCTTCCTGAGGCCTGCAAGACCAACGTGTGGACAATGCTGGAGGCCGCTGAAGGGGCTGGTCCGGGAATTGAACTGATTAGGAAAAATGATCCTTCCCTTGAGGAACTCACAAAACAATGTAAGGGAAGGGTCCCAGTGTTGGTCCATCCGTCACTTTATAGGGCCCTTAAATTGACTTACCCTTTGGATGTTGGTGGCATTGTGAGAGAAGGTCAGGATATGAAAAACCTGACCACCTTGAGCATTGCACACAACATCGGTGTCCTTTCCCCGGCTGACTTCGGAGCTGAGTGTAACACACCTTAAGGGGGAAGGGAGTCTCCTTGCTAGTTAAACGTACCCTTTCCGCGACGGTCAACGTTGTCCATAGAGATGCGGAGGGCAGGCTGGTCGTGGCAGATGTTGCCGTAAAAGATTCTGTGTTTTGGGTGATTGCGGTTCATGCGCCCATCACCGCTCGTGAGAGGGTCTCATTCTTCAGTCAGCTTGACGCGTTTGTAGATTGTCGGAAGCAGGTAGTGCTAATGGGGGATTGGAATGCCATCTTAGACCCCGACATAGATAAGGTAGGAGGCGATGCTAGAGGGTCGGATAGGTGCGAGTCCAGCCTGGCTGATCTGATGGCTAGATGCGGACTGGTCGACAGGTTTCGGGTCGAGCATCCAGGGCGGGAAATGTGGACGTGGACCAATAGCGTTTCTTCCTATCCAAATACCTATTTGGACAGGATGTTAGTTAGGAGAGGCGAAGTAGACTTCCTATCCTGTCCCACGTTCACTTGGCTAGGCCAGACGGACCATAAATTAGTTATGGCCCGGCTGAAGCTAGGAAATAGGCCTAAGTTAGCGGGGTACTGGAAGTTAAACACCTCCCTTCTGGAGATACAAGACTTCCGAGTTCAGTTAAGAGAATTGATTAAAAAGGCACTAGTGGGGGCGGTTACCAGGAGTAAGTGGTGGTTAGGTCTCAAAGCCAAGATCAGAAGCTTCTCCGTCAAGTATGCCCAGCGCCTCGCACTAGATAAGGCCAAGACGAAGAAGAAGCTAGAGCAGAAACTAGCCCAGGCTACGGGGGAGGGTGATAGGGTTAGTCAGGAACTAGCTAAGCAGGACCTTCTATGCGAGACTAGCGAGCGTTACGAAGGCCAAGTAGTTAAAGCTAGGATTAGAAAGATAGGCAACGAAGCAGTCAATTCTGATGCAGACGTGCGCCGTGAGGTTTCTAGGCGTGGCTCGGACAAATACATTGCGAAAGTCAGACATCCGGATGGACGCACCCTGGGATCGACTCGGGAGATCTGTGAGGGGTTTCGAAAACATTTCGAGGAGCATTTTACGCAGCAGCCCGATCTTCCGGTCCTTGAGTTTAGCGACTATTTGGCCGACTCTCCCCACCTCGAGGCGGCTAGAGCGGCTAGTTGCGAGGGCCCGGTGACGGAGTGGGAGGTCTTTACTGCGCTGAAGCAGGTCAGCTGTGACAGATCGCCAGGACTTGATGGTCTGCCATACGAACTGTACTTGAGGCTGTCACCCATGTTTCTGCCTCTTCTGACGGATATGTTCAACCATTGGTTTGCTCAGGGATCCATCCCAGGGCATGTAACCAAGGGAGTGATCACATTGCTGAAGAAAGGTGACGGGCATGGAGGGGAAGAGTTAGACAACTACAGGCCCATAACTCTGCTAAACACAGAGTTGAAGATTTTGGCCAAGGTCCTGTCGAATCGGCTGCAGGTTGTTATCGACGAGTTGGTTGAACCGGAACAGAACTACGCTGTGAAGGGGAGATCGATTCAGAACAACTTGCACCTGATCCGTACGATCCTAGAGGGGGGAATAGATGATGACACGGAAGCCGCGCTGATCAACTTAGATCAGTCCAAAGCTTTCGATATGGGTCGACCATTATTTCCTGGCATCTGTCTTAGAGGCCGCCGGTTTTAAACCGGACTTTTGCAAGTGGATCTCCATAATGTATCGACATTTTTTGATCGGTTCGTCAGGGTTGTCCGCTGTCGCCCCTGCTTTATGTCCTGGCTTTGGAGCCTCTGCTCCGCAAGCTGAGACATGGGGAGGCAAATTCGGCCCTGCGTGGAATGGCTCTGCCTGGCAGCTCAGCTCCCAAGGTATCCGCGTTCGCCGATGATGTCACGGTCTTTGTGTCGGGCTTCAGAGACATTGAGGTCATGTCGGAGGCACTCGCACAGTACGAAAGAATCACGGGGGCCAAGATAAACCGCAGCAAGTCGGTAGGACTGCGGTTGGGCGCCTGGAGTGGCAACGCAAACCTCCCGGCGCCCTTCAGCTGGACAGATTGCCCGGTCCGGATTCTCGGCGTGTGGTTCGGACCGGGTCTCCAGCTTGACAAGAATTGGTTGGAGGCACGGTCAAAGGTGGAGGCTGCAGTCAATTCGTGGCTTCCTAGGAAACTTTCCTTAAAGGGTAGAGCTGAGGCGTGCGCTACTTACGTCTTTTCTCTCATCCTTTACCGACTGGCCGTACTTCCCCTGCCTGCACAACACCTAAAAGCTCTTGTCGAACTCTTGTCCTCGCTCCTTTGGGACAGAGGAAGACACTGGGTGAGCAGACAGGTCTGTATTCAACGTCCGTGTGAGGGAGGCTTGGGAATGCCGGACTTGAAGTGTCATCGAGATGCTGAGAGGCTGGCCTTCCTGAGCCACTATATGCAAGATGACCAACCGTGGCACCCCGTGGTTACTGCCGCCTTCCCCGACCTCGTTCTCGACCCTTCCATCGAGAGCCGTCGCAGGCCGCGGGGAGAATCTGCCTACATGAAAGAGTGCCGAGCCGCGCTAAAACAACTACCAAGGTCCAGTGACCTTGTAACTGTTACCCGTAGGGAACTCCACAGGGATCTAGTGAAGAGGGCCGCCGACGGCCTGCTATCTGCGCGTTTGGGCTGGCAGCAGAGTGAGAGCCGCTCCGCGTGGAGCTGGGCGCCAGGTTTGAGTCATCTGAACAATTCGGAGTTCTCTCTGACCTGGCGATTGGCCCGAAATGCACTTCCACTCAACAACATACAATGCAGTTCCGGGTTTTTGGAGTCGCCTGATTGTCCCCGTTGTGGGACAACGGCCGTAGAAACTACTGATCACGCTTTCTTTGATTGCCGCGAACTCCGCCAGTACTGGTCGTATGTCAGCGAGGTGACGGCTCACATCGATCCTGAGCATCCTCGCCCAATTACTGTATCCAATGTTGTGGACAACGTGAGGCCGCCGTGGGACCGGGAAAGACAAATGGTCTACGTTACGATCCTGGCCGTGGCGAGAATGGTGATTTGGACGTCGCGTCTGCAAGGTTGCCGGGGGGGTGTTGTCTTTTTCTGATCAAGATCTGATCGCTTTCTTTAAACACCAACTACGGGTGAAGATCAGATGTGATAGAAGAAGGCTGCATCGCGCAGCATTTGACAGAAGATGGATACATGTAGCAAGTCTGTGTGTATGAAGAGGAGCCAAATTTGAATACATGTTCTCTGCCTAGGTGTGGAACGCACAGTTCTGTAAAGTAAAATTAAACAAGTAGCCTCTCAGCTAGCTGAGTGTGTGTTCCATCCCTCCCCGATTAGGAAGCCTCCAAGATCCCCATCCCCTCTTACCTGCAATTTTTGTTTTCACCCCTTCCTCTAAATTTTATCCATCTTGGAGAGAAAGAAATACAAACTAACCCCCATCCCTTACCCACAAAATTTTCTTTTCTCCATTCACCCCCATCTAGAGGGCATCCCCACCTAGAGACTGACCCGCAGAAGCAAGGTTCCTTTTACAAACCTAGTGGAACGGGCAGTCTATCAACTAGACGGGGTTGGGAGAGTCCTACTAATCACCTTTTGTTTTTTCTTCCCCCGCCCTCGACACAAATGAATTATTGTACCATTTTATTGTTATCTTTTTGTTTTTACATTTTATTGTTATCTGTTTGTTTTTACATTTTATTGTTATCTTTTTGTTTTTACATTTTATTGTTATCTTTTTTGTTTTTACATTTTATTGTTATCTTTTTTTGTTTTTACACGTCAATAAAAAATGTTTTAAAAATTGTGATTTAAGTAGGACGTTCCCCAGTATGAAAGGGTGAATGTGGTATTATGGTGAAAGAAGATACTAGCTGGGAGAAACTTTTGATTTTGTTTAGTTCTGGAGTGACAAGGATGACCAACGACCCCCACAATCCTCCCTTTTGAGTTGGCCATGTGCCTAAGTTTTTTGTTCATCGTTGATTTTGACTGTATTTTTAACATGAATAAAAGATTTAATATCTCAAAGTGTAGCATCTGTTCCGACAGATGCTGCAAGCTATGACTAGCAAAGACCATATGTTGGGGTAACCCCACATATCTGACCTTGGTCACTGAAGTGGCAACCCTTCATACCAACAGTTACTAATCCAGCTCCCATTTCCCACCTCTCGGGAGCTGGTCCCCCCTTTCCCTCCCCCTCCCCTTATCTCCACATTAAAAAACGGCCTTTTGCCTAATTTGCTCAGTGGGGAAGCAAATAAACCCAATCGGCCTCTCTTAAGAAGAGAAAAGACCAGGAAGCTCCCCCTTCCTCCCCGGAGACCTGATCTGTGAGGTTGATCCTTACCATGCAGCCAATAAAATAACCCCCAGGTAGAGGGGACTCCAGAAGCTGGAGATAGTGGCAGCCTATCGACTGTGGATCCTACTCGTTTCAAAAACGCTCCTCTACTCATGACCTTTGTGCGTCACATGAGGGTGGGACGCACCAGCGATCAAAGATACAAAGTTGGTGGAGGAGGGGCATGACGAATAGGTGCGAGGGGAGGGTCCCATTGTACTTCGTTCTATAAGGCCATAAAGTTAACCTTCCCGCTGGATGTCGGGAGAATTGCGCGAGACGGACGGGTCATGTCCGAGTTGCTTTCGGTTAATCTCACCCAATCCTCTGGCATCCTCACTGCAAAAGACTTCAAGCCGGTGGTTGAAACTGAGTAGGCATAATAGCTACGTATTTAAGCCTAGCTAGCTTGAACGTGAGGGGCATGAGGTGCCAAAGCAATCCATGAACATAGATGTGGCCGCGCTGCAAGAAACTCACTTAGTTTCAGTTGACGATCAACAGGTGCTGGAGGGGTATTACGATGTCTTTTCAGCATTCGGTGACCGTCATAGTAGGGGGGTGGCCTTGCTAGTTAGATGCACTCTTTCTGCAGCGGTTAGCGTTGTGCATGCGGATGCTGATGGCAGACTGGTCGTGGCCGATGTTGCCGTTGAAAATAGATCGTTTCGAGTCATTGCGGTTTATGCGCCTAATACCACACGAGAGCGGGTTTCCTTTTTTCGGCGGTTGGAGGTGTTTCTCGGGGGTTCGGAACGGTTAGTCCTAGTAGGTGATTGGAATGCCATCCTTGATCCCAGAGTAGATAAGGTGGGTGGGACTAGAGGGACGGATGGGTGTGACACCAGTCTTTCTGATCTGATGGCTTTGTGCAATCTGGTCGATAGATTCCGGGTGGATCATTCGGGGCGGGAGACGTGGATGTGGCTCTCTAATAGGCCCTCCGGTCTGGATGCCTGCCTGAATCGGTTGTTAGTTAGAAGAGTCACCCTCGATTATACTACCTGTCCCACGTTCCACTGGTTAGGTCACTCCGACCACAAACTACTTGTGGCTCGGATCAACTTAGATAGGAAGCACAAACTGGCTGGGTACTGGAAGTTGAACACCTTCTTACTGAAGTTGGCCGACTTCCGGGAAAAGCTGGTCGATCATATCAAGAAGGGGGTGGGGGGGTGGGGTAACCGGGAATAAGTGGTGGGTTAGTGCCAAAGCTAGCATTAGGGACTTCTCTGTCAAGTATGGCCAGCGCCTCGCACTAAATAAGGCCAAGGCAGAGAAGCGTCTAGAGGATAGGTTGGCCCAGGCGGTGGCAGGGGGGGGGACACCTTACAGATAGAACTAGCCAAAGGGGACCTGAACTGTTTGGCTAGCGAGCGGTATCAGGGCCAGGTAACTAGGGCTAGGCTATGTAAGGTGTCCAATGAAGCTGTGAACGTAGAGCTTCACTCGGGTGCAAATCAGTTAATTACATCCGAGAAATCCAGAGCCCAGAAGGGCGCTCGTTAATGTCGTCTCGGGAGATTTGTGAGCGGTTTCGGGTTCACTTCAAGGATCACTTCGCACAGCTGTCCTGGCTCCACGTCTAGGAGTTTAACAACTGGAGGCGGCCTGAGCGGCTAGTTGTGATGGTCGGGTTGCAGAGTGTGAGGTTGTTGCTGCGTTAAGGCAGGTGGGATATGACAAATCACCCGGACTCGATGGTCTGCCCTATGAATTGTACTTGAGGCTGTCACACATATTCGTTCCCATTCTGACGAACGTGTTTAACCACTGGTTTGACACGGGATCCATCCCAAGTAAGGTTACCAAGGGAGTGGCTTCTTTAGAAGAAGGACGGGTGTGTCGGGGGGCTAGATGACTATAGGCCCATCACGCTCTTAAATGCGAATGTCAAAATTTTGGCCAGAGTTCTTGCAAATCATTTGCAGGTCATTATCACCGACTTGGACGAACTGGATCAGAATTACGCTATGAAGATCGATTCAAAACAATCTGCACTTGCTTCGCACCATCATAGAAAACTTAGAAGATGACATCGAAGCTGCGCCGATCAATTTGGATCAGTCCAAGGCGTTCGACAGGGTGGACCATTGCTTCTTGGGATCTGTATTGGAGGCTGGCGGTTTTGGGCCTGACTTCTGCAGATGGATCTCCATTCTGTATGCTCGGCCGACATCAATCGTGCAGATAAACGGGGTGCGGTTGGCGCCATTCACTGTTTCAAGTTCGGTGCGCCAGGGGTGCCCGTTGTCTCCCCTGTTATATGTCCTCGCGTTAGAACCTTTCCTGCACAAGCTGAGGAATGGGGAGACTGGATTGGCCCTACGCGGTATTGAATTGCCTGATGGTGTGCGGGCCAGGGTATTCACGTTTGCTGATGATGTCACCGTGTGCAGGTCGAGCCATCATGACATTTTCGCAGTGATTAAGGCACTCAAACGGTATGAGAAAGTCACAGGAGCAGTTGTCAATCTTAGCAAATCCATCGGCCTGAGGTTGGCTGCCTGGCAGTGCTCTTTAGCACTGCTGGGCTCTTTTGGCTGGACCGACGGCCTGGTTTGCATACTTGGAGTTTGGTTCGGACCGGGCCTCCAGCTCGACAAAAACTGGTCGGAGGTACAGGCAAAGGTCGGAGCGGCGGTGAAGACTTCGCTTCGAAAGGGTTTGTCCCTCCAAGGTAGAGTGGAGGCGTGTGCTACATACGTCTTTCCGCTCATCCTTTACAAGCTGGCTGTACTTCCCCTGCCTGCAGTTTGTCTTGCGGCTTTGACCCGGTTGCTCTTTTCCCTTTTGTGGAATGGGCGGCAGCTGCTGGTCCGTAGACAGGTCTGTACTCAACGTCCGATTGATGATGCCAGATTTGATGAGCCACAAATGTGCCGAGAGACTGGCATTCCTGAGTAGAACTCTGGTAGAAGAATCTGCGTGGGGCCCTGTTGTTGCTAGAGCTTTTCCCGACCTCATTCCCGATCACTCGGTCAAAAGTAGATGCAAGCCGAGAAAGCAGCCGTGGTTCTACAATGAATGCCGAGAGGCACTCAGAGTTTTGCCGGGGTCCAGTGACCTTGCCCAGCCTAGAAGGGCATTTTACAGGGAGTTAGTGGAAGGGACCGCATCGGACCCACTAGGGGAGCGGCTGTCGGACGGGTAGGTGCACTCTCTGTGGAATTCGGCGCCAGGCCGAGGTTACCTCAACAACTCTGAGTTTTCCCTGACCTGGCGACTGGTTAGGAACGCGCTTGTCCTTAATGGCAGGCGTCCCAGTTACAACGATGAGATCAACCCAAATTGTCCTCGGTGCGAGGAGGAGCATGAGAAAACTGTTGAACACGCTTTTTTTGAGTGCTCCAAGCTACAAGAATACTGGGTGTATGTCAGCGAGGTCACGGCTCGCATCATTCCGACAAGGTGGCGTGCCTGGATTTAGCATCTGTGGTCTACAACGCAGATCCGCTGTGGCCTACGGAGGAACGAATGGTGTTCCTAGCAATCTTAGGCGTAGCTAGACTAGTTGTGTGAATATCACGCATAGAGAGAGGGCGAGGGGGTATCCAATCTCTCATTACTATCTGATTTCGCATTTTAAACATCAACTTAAAATCAAAATCAGATGTGATAGAAGGAGGCTATCCCGCTCAGTATTTAGTCGTAGGTGGATACACACGGCTAGTTTGTGCGCGTTCACGCGAAACAGGCTCAAGTACGTGTTCCCTGTCTAGGCATGGCGCACGCCGACTATAAGAACAAACAAGAAAATCCCATCATGGTGGATCAGTCCCTTAGCTAGTTGGTATGAATGAATCTCAGGGCCCCACTATTTATTTATCAGATGTTAATATACCTCCAAGAAGCCCGCACCCAATAATGTATTTTTTTAGACCATGTCCATCCCCATGGCACACATCTTGGAGGTCACCGTACATCCCCACAAACCCCACCCATTTGTTTTGTCTGTAGACTGCCCACTGCCACTTAGGAAATGACTCCCTTGTTTTTGGTTGTGAACCGGAAAACAGGAAGCATTCCGGAATTAGATTAGGAAGGGAGGTTTCCTGCTAACCCATATTCATTAGCATTTTATTTGCTTTCTTTATTTTCTTGACAGAAGTATCCTATCATGGACGTTTATATTTCCTGACTAGGAGAGGTGTACACACAAAGGGCCTTTATATTTCTTTGTTCATTGGGAGTTGTACACACAGACACACACACACACACACGAACGCTACTACTTTATATATATATAGATTCCGGTTGCATATTTTTGCTAGGCTGAGAAGATTATGTGGTTGTGAAAGAACTACATACATGTTGTTGAAGTGAAATAAATTGTGTTGAACTATTAAAATAATTTCCAACGTTATTTTTTACTCATTCAATCATGTACTTTTTACGTATCGTTTATGATGCATAATCTAAAATGAAGCACTAACATGATCATTTCTAAAACAAATATGAAAGACATTAATTTCTACTTCAGGACACCATGGAGTCGGGAAAGGTTTTTCATGAAGCACTAACATGATCATTTCTAAAACAAATATGAAAGACATTAATTTCTACTTCAGGACACCATGGATGCGGGAAAGGTTTTTCATGAAGCACTAACATGATCATTTCTAAAACAAATATGAAAGACATTAATTTCTACTTCAGGACACCATGGAGTCGGGAAAGGTTTTTCATGAAGCACTAACAAGATCATTTCTAAAACAAATATGAAAGACATTAATTTCTACTTCAGGACACCATGGAGTCGGGAAAGGTTTTTCATGAAGCACTAACAAGATCATTTCTAAAACAAATATGAAAGACATTAATTTCTACTTCAGGACACCATGGAGTCGGGAAAGGTTTTTCATGAAGCACTAACATGATCATTTCTAAAACAAATATGAAAGACATTAATTTCTACTTCAGGACACCATGGAGTCGGGAAAGGTTTTTCATGAAGCACTAACATGATCATTTCTAAAACAAATATGAAAGACATTAATTTCTACTTCAGGACACCATGGAGTCGGGAAAGGTTTTTCATGAAGCACTAACAAGATCATTTCTAAAACAAATATGAAAGACATTAATTTCTACTTCAGGACACCATGGAGTCGGGAAAGGTTTTTCATGAAGCACTAACAAGATCATTTCTAAAACAAATATGAAAGACATTAATTTCTACTTCAGGACACCATGGAGTCGGGAAAGGTTTTTCATGAAGCACTAACAAGATCATTTCTAAAACAAATATGAAAGACATTAATTTCTACTTCAGGACACCATGGAGTCGGGAAAGGTTTTTCATGAAGCACTAACAAGATCATTTCTAAAACAAATATGAAAGACATTAATTTCTACTTCAGGACCCCATGGAGTCGGGAAAGGTTTTTCATGAAGCACTAACATGATCATTTCTAAAACAAATATGAAAGACATTAATTTCTACTTCAGGACCCCATGGAGCGGGAAAGGTTTTTCATGAAGCACTAACATGATCATTTCTAAAACAAATATGAAAGACATTAATTTCTACTTCAGGACCCCATGGAGTCGGGAAAGGTTTTTCATGAAGCACTAACAAGATCATTTCTAAAACAAATATGAAAGACATTAATTTCTACTTCAGAACACCATGGAGTCGGGAAAGGTTTTTCATGAAGCACTAACAAGATCATTTCTAAAACAAATATGAAAGACATTAATTTCTACTTCAGGACACCATGGAGTCGGGAAAGGTTTTTCATGAAGCACTAACAAGATCATTTCTAAAACAAATATGAAAGACATTAATTTCTACTTCAGGACACCATGGAGTCGGGAAAGGTTTTTCATGAAGCACTAACAAGATCATTTCTAAAACAAATATGAAAGACATTAATTTCTACTTCAGGACACCATGGAGTCGGGAAAGGTTTTTCATGAAGCACTAACAAGATCATTTCTAAAACAAATATGAAAGACATTAATTTCTACTTCAGGACACCATGGAGTCGGGAAAGGTTTTTCATGAAGCACTAACATGATCATTTCTAAAACAAATATGAAAGACATTAATTTCTACTTCAGGACACCATGGAGTCGGGAAAGGTTTTTCATGAAGCACTAACAAGATCATTTCTAAAACAAATATGAAAGACATTAATTTCTACTTCAGGACACAATGGAGTCGGGAAAGGTTTTTCATGAAGCACTAACAAGATCATTTCTAAAACATATATGAAAGACATTAATTTCTACTTCAGGACCCCATGGAGCGGGAAAGGTTTTTCATGAAGCACTAACATGATCATTTCTAAAACAAATATGAAAGACATTAATTTCTACTTCAGGACCCCATGGAGCGGGAAAGGTTTTTCATGAAGCACTAACAAGATCATTTCTAAAACAAATATGAAAGACATTAATTTCTACTTCAGGACACCATGGAGTCGGGAAAGGTTTTTCATGAAGCACTAACATGATCATTTCTAAAACAAATATGAAAGACATTAATTTCTACTTCGGGACCCCATGGAGCGGGAAAGGTTTTTCATGAAGCACTAACAAGATCATTTCTAAAACAAATATGAAAGACATTAATTTCTACTTCGGGACCCCATGGAGCGGGAAAGGTTTTTCATGAAGCACTAACAAGATCATTTCTAAAACAAATATGAAAGACATTAATTTCTACTTCAGGACCCCATGGAGTCGGGAAAGGTTTTTCATGAAGCACTAACAAGATCATTTCTAAAACAAATATGAAAGACATTAATTTCTACTTCAGGACCCCATGGAGCGGGAAAGGTTTTTCATGAAGCACTAACAAGATCATTTCTAAAACAAATATGAAAGACATTAATTTCTACTTCAGGACCCCATGGAGCGGGAAAGGTTTTTCATGAAGCACTAACAAGATCATTTCTAAAACAAATATGAAAGACATTAATTTCTACTTCAGGACCCCATGGAGTCGGGAAAGGTTTTTCATGAAGCACTAACAAGATCATTTCTAAAACAAATATGAAAGACATTAATTTCTACTTCAGGACCCCATGGAGCGGGAAAGGTTTTTCATGAAGCACTAACAAGATCATTTCTAAAACAAATATGAAAGACATTAACTTCTACTTCGGGACCCCATGGAGCGGGAAAGGTTTTTCATGAAGCACTAACAAGATCATTTCTAAAACAAATATGAAAGACATTAATTTCTACTTCAGGACCCCATGGAGCGGGAAAGGTTTTTCATGAAGCACTAACAAGATCATTTCTAAAACAAATATGAAAGACATTAATTTCTACTTCAGGACCCCATGGAGCGGGAAAGGTTTTTCATGAAGCACTAACATGATCATTTCTAAAACAAATATGAAAGACATTAATTTCTACTTCAGGACCCCATGGAGCGGGAAAGGTTTTTCATGAAGCACTAACAAGATCATTTCTAAAACAAATATGAAAGACATTAATTTCTACTTCAGGACCCCATGGAGCGAGAAAGGTTTTTAATGAAGCACTAACAAGATCATTTCTAAAACAAATATGAAAGACATTAATTTCTACTTCAGGACCCCATGGAGCGGGAAAAGTTTTTCATGAAGCACTAACAAGATCATTGCTAAAACAAATATGAAAGACATTAATTTCTACTTCGGGACCCCATGGAGCGGGAAAGGTTTTTCATGAAGCACTAACAAGATCATTTCTAAAACAAATATGAAAGACATTAATTTCTACTTCAGGACCCCATGGAGTCGGGAAAGGTTTTTCATGAAGCACTAACAAGATCATTTCTAAAACAAATATGAAAGACATTAATTTCTACTTCAGGACCCCATGGAGCGGGAAAGGTTTTTCATGAAGCACTAACATGATCATTTCTAAAACAAATATGAAAGACATTAATTTCTACTTCAGGACCCCATGGAGCGGGAAAGGTTTTTCATGAAGCACTAACAAGATCATTTCTAAAACAAATATGAAAGACATTAATTTCTACTTCAGGACCCCATGGAGCGGGAAAGGTTTTTCATGAAGCACTAACAAGATCATTTCTAAAACAAATATGAAAGACATTAATTTCTACTTCAGGACCCCATGGAGCGGGAAAGGTTTTTCATGAAGCACTAACATGATCATTTCTAAAACAAATATGAAAGACATTAATTTCTACTTCAGGACCCCATGGAGCGGGAAAGGTTTTTCATGAAGCACTAACATGATCATTTCTAAAACAAATATGAAAGACATTAATTTCTACTTCAGGACACCATGGAGTCGGGAAAGGTTTTTCATGAAGCACTAACATGATCATTTCTAAAACAAATATGAAATACATTAATTTCTACTTCAGGACACCATGGAGCGGGAAAGGTTTTTCATGAAGCACTAACATGATCATTTCTAAAACAAATATGAAAGACATTAATTTCTACTTCAGGACCCTATGGAGCGGGAAAGGTTTTTCATGAAGCACTAACATGATCATTTCTAAAACAAATATGAAAAACATTAATTTCTACTTCAGGACCCCATGGAGCGGGAAAGGTTTTTCATGAAGCACTAACATGATCATTTCTAAAACAAATATGAAAGACATTAATTTCTACTTCAGGACCCCATGGAGCAGGAAAGGTTTTTCATGAAGCACTAACATGATCATTTCTAAAACAAATATGAAAGACATTAATTTCTACTTCAGGACCCCATGGAGCGGGAAAGGTTTTTCATGAAGCACTAACATGATCATTTCTAAAACAAATATGAAAGACATTAATTTCTACTTCAGGACCCCATGGAGTCGGGAAAGGTTTTTCATGAAGCACTAACATGATCATTTCTAAAACAAATATGAAAGACATTAATTTCTACTTCAGGACCCCATGGAGCGGGAAAGGTTTTTCATGAAGCACTAACATGATCATTTCTAAAACAAATATGAAAGACATTAATTTCTACTTCAGGACCCCATGGAGCGGGAAAGGTTTTTCATGAAGCACTAACATGATCATTTCTAAAACAAATATGAAAGACATTAATTTCTACTTCAGGACCCCATGGAGTCGGGAAAGGTTTTTCATGAAGCACTAACATGATCATTTCTAAAACAAATATGAAAGACATTAATTTCTACTTCAGGACCCCATGGAGCGGGAAAGGTTTTTCATGAAGCACTAACATGATCATTTCTAAAACAAATATGAAAGACATTAATTTCTACTTCAGGACCCCATGGAGCGGGAAAGGTTTTTCATGAAGCACTAACATGATCATTTCTAAAACAAATATGAAAGACATTAATTTCTACTTCAGGACCCCATGGAGCGGGAAAGGTTTTTCATGAAGCACTAACATGATCATTTCTAAAACAAATATGAAAGACATTAATTTCTACTTCAGGACCCCATGGAGCGGGAAAGGTTTTTCATGAAGCACTAACATGATCATTTCTAAAACAAATATGAAAGACATTAATTTCTACTTCAGGACCCCATGGAGCGGGAAAGGTTTTTCATGAAGCACTAACATGATCATTTCTAAAACAAATATGAAAGACATTAATTTCTACTTCAGGACCCCATGGAGTCGGGAAAGGTTTTTCATGAAGCACTAACATGATCATTTCTAAAACAAATATGAAAGACATTAATTTCTACTTCAGGACCCCATGGAGCGGGAAAGGTTTTTCATGAAGCACTAACATGATCATTTCTAAAACAAATATGAAAGACATTAATTTCTACTTCAGGACCCCATGGAGCGGGAAAGGTTTTTCATGAAGCACTAACATGATCATTTCTAAAACAAATATGAAAGACATTAATTTCTACTTCAGGACCCCATGGAGCGGGAAAGGTTTTTCATGAAGCACTAACATGATGATTTCTAAAACAAATATGAAAGACATTAATTTCTACTTCAGGACCCCATGGAGCGGGAAAGGTTTTTCATGAAGCACTAACATGATCATTTCTAAAACAAATATGAAAGACATTAATTTCTACTTCAGGACCCCATGGAGCGGGAAAGGTTTTTCATGAAGCACTAACATGATCATTTCTAAAACAAATATGAAAGACATTAATTTCTACTTCAGGACCCCATGGAGTCGGGAAAGGTTTTTCATGAAGCACTAACATGATCATTTCTAAAACAAATATGAAAGACATTAATTTCTACTTCAGGACCCCATGGAGCGGGAAAGGTTTTTCATGAAGCACTAACATGATCATTTCTAAAACAAATATGAAAGACATTAATTTCTACTTCAGGACCCCATGGAGCGGGAAAGGTTTTTCATGAAGCACTAACATGATCATTTCTAAAACAAATATGAAAGACATTAATTTCTACTTCAGGACCCCATGGAGTCGGGAAAGGTTTTTCATGAAGCACTAACATGATCATTTCTAAAACAAATATGAAAGACATTAATTTCTACTTCAGGACCCCATGGAGCGGGAAAGGTTTTTCATGAAGCACTAACATGATCATTTCTAAAACAAATATGAAAGACATTAATTTCTACTTCAGGAACCCATGGAGCGGGAAAGGTTTTTCATGAAGCACTAACATGATCATTTCTAAAACAAATATGAAAGACATTAATTTCTACTTCAGGACCCCATGGAGCGGGAAAGGTTTTTCATGAAGCACTAACATGATCATTTCTAAAACAAATATGAAAGACATTAATTTCTACTTCAGGACCCCATGGAGTCGGGAAAGGTTTTTCATGAAGCACTAACAAGATCATTTCTAAAACAAATATGAAAGACATTAATTTCTACTTCAGGACCCCATGGAACGGGAAAGGTTTTTCATGAAGCACTAACATGATCATTTCTAAAACAAATATGAAAGACATTAATTTCTACTTCAGGACCCCATGGAGCGGGAAAGGTTTTTCATGAAGCACTAACAAGATCATTTCTAAAACAAATATGAAAGACATTAATTTCTACTTCAGGACCCCATGGAGCGGGAAAGGTTTTTGATGAAGCACTAACATGATCATTTCTAAAACAAATATGAAAGACATTAATTTCTACTTCAGGACCCCATGGAGCGGGAAAGGTTTTTCATGAAGCACTAACAAGATCATTTCTAAAACAAATATGAAAGACATTAATTTCTACTTCATGACCCCATGGAGCGGGAAAGGTTTTTCATGAAGCACTAACAAGATCATTTCTAAAACAAATATGAAAGACATTAATTTCTACTTCAGGACCCCATGGAGCGGGAAAGGTTTTTAATGAAGCACTAACAAGATCATTTCTAAAACAAATATGAAAGACATTAATTTCTACTTCAGGACCCCATAGAGCGGGAAAGGTTTTTCATGAAGCACTAACATGATCATTTCTAAAACAAATATGAAAGACATTAATTTCTACTTCAGGACCCCATGGAGCGGGAAAGGTTTTTCATGAAGCACTAACAAGATCATTTCTAAAACAAATATGAAAGACATTAATTTCTACTTCAGGACCCCATGGAGCGGGAAAGGTTTTTCATGAAGCACTAACAAGATCATTTCTAAAACAAATATGAAAGACATTAATTTCTACTTCAGGACCCCATGGAGTGGGAAAGGTTTTTCATGAAGCACTAACAAGATCATTTCTAAAACAAATATGAAAGACATTAATTTCTACTTCAGGACCCCATGGAGCGGGAAAGGTTTTTCATGAAGCACTAACATGATCATTTCTAAAACAAATATGAAAGACATTAATTTCTACTTCAGGACCCCATGGAGCGTGAAAGGTTTTTCATGAAGCACTAACATGATCATTTCTAAAACAAATATGAAAGACATTAATTTCTACTTCAGGACCCCATGGAGTCGGGAAAGGTTTTTCATGAAGCACTAACAAGATCATTTCTAAAACAAATATGAAAGACATTAATTTCTACTTCAGGACCCCATGGAGCGGGAAAGGTTTTTCATGAAGCACTAACATGATCATTTCTAAAACAAATATGAAAGACATTAATTTCTACTTCAGGACCCCATGGAGTCGGGAAAGGTTTTTCATGAAGCACTAACAAGATCATTTCTAAAACAAATATGAAAGACATTAATTTCTACTTCAGGACCCCATGGAGCGGGAAAGGTTTTTCATGAAGCACTAACATGATCATTTCTAAAACAAATATGAAAGACATTAATTTCTACTTCAGGACCCCATGGAGCGGGAAAGGTTTTTCATGAAGCACTAACATGATCATTTCTAAAACAAATATGAAAGACATTAATTTCTACTTCAGGACCCCATGGAGTCGGGAAAGGTTTTTCATGAAGCACTAACAAGATCATTTCTAAAACAAATATGAAAGACATTAATTTCTACTTCAGGACCCCATGGAGCGGGAAAGGTTTTTCATGAAGCACTAACATGATCATTTCTAAAACAAATATGAAAGACATTAATTTCTACTTCAGGACCCCATGGAGTCGGGAAAGGTTTTTCATGAAGCACTAACAAGATCATTTCTAAAACAAATATGAAAGACATTAATTTCTACTTCAGGACCCCATGGAGCGGGAAAGGTTTTTCATGAAGCACTAACACGATAATTTCTAAAACAAATATGAAAGACATTAATTTCTACTTCAGGACCCCATGGAGCGGGAAAGGTTTTTCATGAAGCACTAACATGATCATTTCTAAAACAAATATGAAAGACATTAATTTCTACTTCAGGACCCCATGGAGCGGGAAAGGTTTTTCATGAAGCACTAACAAGATAATTTCTAAAACAAATATGAAAGACATTAATTTCTACTTCAGGACCCCATGGAGCGGGAAAGGTTTTTCATGAAGCACTAACATGATCATTTCTAAAACAAATATGAAAGACATTAATTTCTACTTCAGGACCCCATGGAGCGGGAAAGGTTTTTCATGAAGCACTAACATGATCATTTCTAAAACAAATATGAAAGACATTAATTTCTACTTCAGGACCCCATGGAGTCGGGAAAGGTTTTTCATGAAGCACTAACAAGATCATTTCTAAAACAAATATGAAAGACATTAATTTCTACTTCAGGACCCCATGGAGCGGGAAAGGTTTTTCATGAAGCACTAACATGATCATTTCTAAAACAAATATGAAAGACATTAATTTCTACTTCAGGACCCCATGGAGCGGGAAAGGTTTTTCATGAAGCACTAACAAGATCATTTCTAAAACAAATATGAAAGACATTAATTTCTACTTCAGGACCCCATGGAGCGGGAAAGGTTTTTCATGAAGCACTAACATGATCATTTCTAAAACAAATATGAAAGACATTAATTTCTACTTCAGGACCCCATGGAGCGGGAAAGGTTTTTCATGAAGCACTAACAAGATCATTTCTAAAACAAATATGAAAGACATTAATTTCTACTTCAGGACCCCATGGAGCGGGAAAGGTTTTTCATGAAGCACTAACAAGATCATTTCTAAAACAAATATGAAAGACATTAATTTCTACTTCAGGACCCTATGGAGCGGGAAAGGTTTTTCATGAAGCACTAACAAGATCATTTCTAAAACAAATATGAAAGACATTAATTTCTACTTCAGGACCCCATGGAGCGGGAAAGGTTTTTCATGAAGCACTAACATGATCATTTCTAAAACAAATATGAAAGACATTAATTTCTACTTCAGGACCCCATGGAGCGGGAAAGGTTTTTCATGAAGCACTAACAAGATCATTTCTAAAACAAATATGAAAGACATTAATTTCTACTTCAGGACCCCATGGAGCGGGAAAGGTTTTTCATGAAGCACTAACAAGATCATTTCTAAAACAAATATGAAAGACATTAATTTCTACTTCAGGACCCCATGGAGCGGGAAAGGTTTTTCATGAAGCACTAACAAGATCATTTCTAAAACAAATATGAAAGACATTAATTTCTACTTCAGGACCCCATGGAGCGGGAAAGGTTTTTGATGAAGCACTAACATGATCATTTCTAAAACAAATATGAAAGACATTAATTTCTACTTCAGGACCCCATGGAGCGGGAAAGGTTTTTCATGAAGCACTAACAAGATCATTTCTAAAACAAATATGAAAGACATTAATTTCTACTTCAGGACCCCATGGAGCGGGAAAGGTTTTTCATGAAGCACTAACAAGATCATTCCTAAAACAAATATGAAAGACATTAATTTCTACTTCAGGACCCCATGAGGCGGGAAAGGTTTTTCATGAAGCACTAACATGATCATTTCTAAAACAAATATGAAAGACATTAATTTCTACTTCAGGACCCCATGGAGCGGGAAAGGTTTTTCATGAAGCACTAACAAGATCATTTCTAAAACAAATATGAAAGACATTAATTTCTACTTCAGGACCCCATGGAGCGGGAAAGGTTTTTCATGAAGCACTAACATGATCATTTCTAAAACAAATATGAAAGACATTAATTTCTACTTCAGGACCCCATGGAGCGGGAAAGGTTTTTCATGAAGCACTAACATGATCATTTCTAAAACAAATATGAAAGACATTAATTTCTACTTCAGGACCCCATGGAGCGGGAAAGGTTTTTCATGAAGCACTAACAAGATCATTTCTAAAACAAATATGAAAGACATTAATTTCTACTTCAGGACCCCATGGAGCGGGAAAGGTTTTTCATGAAGCACTAACAAGATCATTTCTAAAACAAATATGAAAGACATTAATTTCTACTTCAGGACCCCATGGAGCGGGAAAGGTTTTTCATGAAGCACTAACAAGATCATTTCTAAAACAAATATGAAAGACATTAATTTCTACTTCAGGACCCCATGGAGCGGGAAAGGTTTTTCATGAAGCACTAACAAGATCATTTCTAAAACAAATATGAAAAACATTAATTTCTACTTCAGGACCCCATGGAGCGGGAAAGGTTTTTCATGAAGCACTAACATGATCATTTCTAAAACAAATATGAAAGACATTAATTTCTACTTCAGGACCCCATGGAGTCGGGAAAGGTTTTTCATGAAGCACTAACAAGATCATTTCTAAAACAAATATGAAAGACATTAATTTCTACTTCAGGACCCCATGGAGCGGGAAAGGTTTTTCATGAAGCACTAACAAGATCATTTCTAAAACAAATATGAAAGACATTAATTTCTACTTCAGGACCCCATGGAGCTGGAAAGGTTTTTAATGAAGCACTAACAAGATCATTTCTAAAACAAATATGAAAGACATTAATTTCTACGTCACGACACCATGGAGTCGGGAAAGGTTTTTCATGAAGCACTAACATGATCATTTCTAAAACAAATATGAAAAACATTAATTTCTACTTCACGACACCATGGAGTCGGGAAAGGTTTTTCATGAAGCACTAACAAGATCATTTCTAAAACAAATATGAAAAACATTAATTTCTACTTCACGACACCATGGAGTCGGGAAAGGTTTTTCATGAAGCACTAACAAGATCATTTCTAAAACAAATATGAAAGACATTAATTTCTACGTCACGACACCATGGAGTCGGGAAAGGTTTTTCATGAAGCACTAACATGATCATTTCTAAAACAAATATGAAAAACATTAATTTCTACTTCACGACACCATGGAGTCGGGAAAGGTTTTTCATGAAGCACTAACATGATCATTTCTAAAACAAATATGAAAAACATTAATTTCTACTTCACGACACCATGGAGTCGGGAAAGGTTTTTCATGAAGCACTAACATGATCATTTCTAAAACAAATATGAAAAACATTAATTTCTACTTCACGACACCATGGAGTCGGGAAAGGTTTTTCATGAAGCACTAACATGATCATTTCTAAAACAAATATGAAAAACATTAATTTCTACTTCACGACACCATGGAGTCGGGAAAGGTTTTTCATGAAGCACTAACAAGATCATTTCTAAAACAAATATGAAAAACATTAATTTCTACTTCACGACATCATGGAGTCGGGAAAGGTTTTTCATGAAGCACTAACATGATCATTTCTAAAACAAATATGAAAAACATTAATTTCTACTTCACGACACCATGGAGTCGGGAAAGGTTTTTCATGAAGCACTAACAAGATCATTTCTAAAACAAATATGAAAAACATTAATTTCTACTTCACGACACCATGGAGTTGGGAAAGGTTTTTCATGAAGCACTAACATGATCATTTCTAAAACAAATATGAAAGACATTAATTTCTACTTCACGACACCATGGAGTCGGGAAAGGTTTTTCATGAAGCACTAACAAGATCATTTCTAAAACAAATATGAAAAACATTAATTTCTACTTCACGACACCATGGAGTCAGGAAAGGTTTTTCATGAAGCACTAACACGATAATTTCTAAAACAAATATGAAAAACATTAATTTCTACTTCACGACACCATGGAGTCGGGAAAGGTTTTTCATGAAGCACTAACAAGATCATTTCTAAAACAAATATGAAAAACATTAATTTCTACTTCACGACACCATGGAGTCGGGAAAGGTTTTTCATGAAGCACTAACATGATCATATCTAAAACAAATATGAAAAACATTAATTTCTACTTCACGACACCATGGAGTCGGGAAAGGTTTTTCATGAAGCACTAACATGATGATTTCTAAAACAAATATGAAAAACATTAATTTCTACTTCAGGACCCCATGGAGTGGGAAAGGTTTTTCATGAAGCACTAACAAGATCATTTCTAAAACAAATATGAAAAACATTAATTTCTACTTCACGACACCATGGAGTTGGGAAAGGTTTTTCATGAAGCACTAACATGATCATTTCTAAAACAAATATGAAAAACATTAATTTCTACTTCACGACACCATGGAGTCGGGAAAGGTTTTTCATGAAGCACTAACAAGATCATTTCTAAAACAAATATGAAAAACATTAATTTCTACTTCACGACACCATGGAGTCGGAAAAGGTTTTTCATGAAGCACTAACATGATCATTTCTAAAACAAATATGAAAAACATTAATTTCTTTTGTTAATGAAAAACATTAATTTCTACTTCAGGACCCCATGGAGCGGGAAAGGTTTTTCATGAAGCACTAACAAGATCATTTCTAAAACAAATATGAAAGACATTAATTTCTACTTCAGGACCCCATGGAGCGGGAAAGGTTTTTCATGAAGCACTAACATGATCATTTCTAAAACAAATATGAAAGACATTAATTTCTACTTCAGGACCCCATGGAGCGGGAAAGGTTTTTCATGAAGCACTAACAAGATCATTTCTAAAACAAATATGAAAGACATTAATTTCTAGTTCAGGACCCCATGGAGCGGGAAAGGTTTTTCATGAAGCACTAACAAGATCATTTCTAAAACAAATATGAAAGACATTAATTTCTACTTCAGGACCCCATGGAGTCGGGAAAGGTTTTTCATGAAGCACTAACAAGATCATTTCTAAAACAAATATGAAAAACATTAATTTCTACTTCACGACACCATGGAGTCGGGAAAGGTTTTTCATGAAGCACTAACAAGATCATTTCTAAAACAAATATGAAAAACATTAATTTCTACTTCACGACACCATGGAGTCGGGAAAGGTTTTTCATGAAGCACTAACAAGATCATTTCTAAAACAAATATGAAAGACATTAATTTCTACGTCACAACACCATGGAGTCGGGAAAGGTTTTTCATGAAGCACTAACATGATCATTTCTAAAACAAATATGAAAAACATTAATTTCTACTTCACGACACCATGGAGTCGGGAAAGGTTTTTCATGAAGCACTAACATGATCATTTCTAAAACAAATATGAAAAACATTAATTTCTACTTCACGACACCATGGAGTCGGGAAAGGTTTTTCATGAAGCACTAACAAGATCATTTCTAAAACAAATATGAAAAACATTAATTTCTACTTCACGACACCATGGAGTCGGAAAAGGTTTTTCATGAAGCACTAACATGATCATTTCTAAAACAAATATGAAAAACATTAATTTCTTTTGTTAATGAAAAACATTAATTTCTACTTCAGGACCCCATGGAGCGGGAAAGGTTTTTCATGAAGCACTAACAAGATCATTTCTAAAACAAATATAAAAGACATTAATTTCTACTTCAGGACCCCATGGAGCGGGAAAGGTTTTTCATGAAGCACTAACATGATCATTTCTAAAACAAATATGAAAGACATTAATTTCTACTTCAGGACCCCATGGAGCGGGAAAGGTTTTTCATGAAGCACTAACAAGATCATTTCTAAAACAAATATGAAAGACATTAATTTCTAGTTCAGGACCCCATGGAGCGGGAAAGGTTTTTCATGAAGCACTAACAAGATCATTTCTAAAACAAATATGAAAGACATTAATTTCTACTTCAGGACCCCATGGAGTCGGGAAAGGTTTTTCATGAAGCACTAACAAGATCATTTCTAAAACAAATATGAAAAACATTAATTTCTACTTCACGACACCATGGAGTCGGGAAAGGTTTTTCATGAAGCACTAACAAGATCATTTCTAAAACAAATATGAAAAACATTAATTTCTACTTCACGACACCATGGAGTCGGGAAAGGTTTTTCATGAAGCACTAACAAGATCATTTCTAAAACAAATATGAAAGACATTAATTTCTACGTCACAACACCATGGAGTCGGGAAAGGTTTTTCATGAAGCACTAACATGATCATTTCTAAAACAAATATGAAAAACATTAATTTCTACTTCACGACACCATGGAGTCGGGAAAGGTTTTTCATGAAGCACTAACATGATCATTTCTAAAACAAATATGAAAAACATTAATTTCTACTTCACGACACCATGGAGTCGGGAAAGGTTTTTCATGAAGCACTAACATGATCATTTCTAAAACAAATATGAAAAACATTAATTTCTACTTCACGACACCATGGAGTCGGGAAAGGTTTTTCATGAAGCACTAACAAGATCATTTCTAAAACAAATATGAAAAACATTAATTTCTACTTCACGACACCATGGAGTCGGGAAAGGTTTTTCATGAAGCACTAACAAGATCATTTCTAAAACAAATATGAAAGACATTAATTTCTACGTCACGACACCATGGAGTCGGGAAAGGTTTTTCATGAAGCACTAACATGATCATTTCTAAAACAAATATGAAAAACATTAATTTCTACTTCACGACACCATGGAGTCGGGAAAGGTTTTTCATGAAGCACTAACATGATCATTTCTAAAACAAATATGAAAAACATTAATTTCTACTTCACGACACCATGGAGTCGGGAAAGGTTTTTCATGAAGCACTAACAAGATCATTTCTAAAACAAATATGAAAAACATTAATTTCTACTTCACGACACCATTGAGTCGGGAAAGGTTTTTCATGACGCACTAACATGATCATTTCTAAAACAAATATGAAAAACATTAATTTCTACTTCACGACACCATGGAGTCGGGAAAGGTTTTTCATGAAGCACTAACATGATCATTTCTAAAACAAATATGAAAAACATTAATTTCTACTTCACGACACCATGGAGTTGGGAAAGGTTTTTCATGAAGCACTAACATGATCATTTCTAAAACAAATATGAAAAACATTAATTTCTACTTCACGACACAATGGAGTCGGGAAAGGTTTTTCATGAAGCACTAACATGATCATTTCTAAAACAAATATGAAAAACATTAATTTCTACTTCACGACACCATGGAGTCGGGAAAGGTTTTTCATGAAGCACTAACAAGATCATTTCTAAAACAAATATGAAAAACATTAATTTCTACTTCACGACATCATGGAGTCGGGAAAGGTTTTTCATGAAGCACTAACATGATCATTTCTAAAACAAATATGAAAAACATTAATTTCTACTTCACGACACCATGGAGTCGGGAAAGGTTTTTCATGAAGCACTAACAAGATCATTTCTAAAACAAATATGAAAAACATTAATTTCTATTTCACGACACCATGGAGTCGGGAAAGGTTTTTCATGAAGCACTAACATGATCATTTCTAAAACAAATATGAAAGACATTAATTTCTACTTCACGACACCATGGAGTCGGGAAAGGTTTTTCATGAAGCACTAACAAGATCATTTCTAAAACAAATATGAAAAACATTAATTTCTACTTCACGACACCATGGAGTCGGGAAAGGTTTTTCATGAAGCACTAACACGATAATTTCTAAAACAAATATGAAAAACATTAATTTCTACTTCACGACACCATGGAGTCGGGAAAGGTTTTTCATGAAGCACTAACAAGATCATTTCTAAAACAAATATGAAAAACATTAATTTCTACTTCACGACACCATGGAGTCGGGAAAGGTTTTTCATGAAGCACTAACATGATCATATCTAAAACAAATATGAAAAACATTAATTTCTACTTCACGACACCATGGAGTCGGGAAAGGTTTTTCATGAAGCACAAACATGATGATTTCTAAAACAAATATGAAAAACATTAATTTCTACTTCAGGACCCCATGGAGTGGGAAAGGTTTTTCATGAAGCACTAGCAAGATCATTTCTAAAACAAATATGAAAAACATTAATTTCTACTTCACGACACCATGGAGTTGGGAAAGGTTTTTCATGAAGCACTAACATGATCATTTCTAAAACAAATATGAAAAACATTAATTTCTACTTCACGACACCATGGAGTCGGGAAAGGTTTTTCATGAAGCACTAACAAGATCATTTCTAAAACAAATATGAAAAACATTAATTTCTACTTCACGACACCATGGAGTCGGGAAAGGTTTTTCATGAAGCACTAACATGATCATTTCTAAAACAAATATGAAAAACATTAATTTCTTTTGTTAATGAAAAACATTAATTTCTACTTCAGGACCCCATGGAGCGGGAAAGGTTTTTCATGAAGCACTAACAAGATCATTTCTAAAACAAATATAAAAGACATTTATTTCTACTTCAGGACCCCATGGAGCGGGAAAGGTTTTTCATGAAGCACTAACATGATCATTTCTAAAACAAATATGAAAGACATTAATTTCTACTTCAGGACCCCATGGAGCGGGAAAGGTTTTTCATGAAGCACTAACAAGATCATTTCTAAAACAAATATGAAAGACATTAATTTCTAGTTCAGGACCCCATGGAGCGGGAAAGGTTTTTCATGAAGCACTAACAAGATCATTTCTAAAACAAATATGAAAGACATTAATTTCTACTTCAGGACCCCATGGAGTCGGGAAAGGTTTTTCATGAAGCACTAACAAGATCATTTCTAAAACAAATATGAAAAACATTAATTTCTACTTCACGACACCATGGAGTCGGGAAAGGTTTTTCATGAAGCACTAACAAGATCATTTCTAAAACAAATATGAAAAACATTAATTTCTACTTCACGACACCATGGAGTCGGGAAAGGTTTTTCATGAAGCACTAACAAGATCATTTCTAAAACAAATATGAAAGACATTAATTTCTACGTCACAACACCATGGAGTCGGGAAAGGTTTTTCATGAAGCACTAACATGATCATTTCTAAAACAAATATGAAAAACATTAATTTCTACTTCACGACACCATGGAGTCGGGAAAGGTTTTTCATGAAGCACTAACATGATCATTTCTAAAACAAATATGAAAAACATTAATTTCTACTTCACGACACCATGGAGTCGGGAAAGGTTTTTCATGAAGCACTAACATGATCATTTCTAAAACAAATATGAAAAACATTAATTTCTACTTCACGACACCATGGAGTCGGGAAAGGTTTTTCATGAAGCACTAACAAGATCATTTCTAAAACAAATATGAAAAACATTAATTTCTACTTCACGACACCATGGAGTCGGGAAAGGTTTTTCATGAAGCACTAACAAGATCATTTCTAAAACAAATATGAAAGACATTAATTTCTACGTCACGACACCATGGAGTCGGGAAAGGTTTTTCATGAAGCACTAACATGATCATTTCTAAAACAAATATGAAAAACATTAATTTCTACTTCACGACACCATGGAGTCGGGAAAGGTTTTTCATGAAGCACTAACATGATCATTTCTAAAACAAATATGAAAAACATTAATTTCTACTTCACGACACCATGGAGTCGGGAAAGGTTTTTCATGAAGCACTAACAAGATCATTTCTAAAACAAATATGAAAAACATTAATTTCTACTTCACGACACCATTGAGTCGGGAAAGGTTTTTCATGACGCACTAACATGATCATTTCTAAAACAAATATGAAAAACATTAATTTCTACTTCACGACACCATGGAGTCGGGAAAGGTTTTTCATGAAGCACTAACATGATCATTTCTAAAACAAATATGAAAAACATTAATTTCTACTTCACGACACCATGGAGTTGGGAAAGGTTTTTCATGAAGCACTAACATGATCATTTCTAAAACAAATATGAAAAACATTAATTTCTACTTCACGACACCATGGAGTCGGGAAAGGTTTTTCATGAAGCACTAACAAGATCATTTCTAAAACAAATATGAAAAACATTAATTTCTACTTCACGACACCATGGAGTCGGAAAAGGTTTTTCATGAAGCACTAACATGATCATTTCTAAAACAAATATGAAAACATTAATTTCTTTTGTTAATGAAAAACATTAATTTCTACTTCAGGACCCCATGGAGCGGGAAAGGTTTTTCATGAAGCACTAACAAGATCATTTCTAAAACAAATATAAAAGACATTAATTTCTACTTCAGGACCCCATGGAGCGGGAAAGGTTTTTCATGAAGCACTAACATGATCATTTCTAAAACAAATATGAAAGACATTAATTTCTACTTCAGGACCCCATGGAGCGGGAAAGGTTTTTCATGAAGCACTAACAAGATCATTTCTAAAACAAATATGAAAGACATTAATTTCTAGTTCAGGACCCCATGGAGCGGGAAAGGTTTTTCATGAAGCACTAACAAGATCATTTCTAAAACAAATATGAAAGACATTAATTTCTACTTCAGGACCCCATGGAGTCGGGAAAGGTTTTTCATGAAGCACTAACAAGATCATTTCTAAAACAAATATGAAAAATATTAATTTCTACTTCACGACACCATGGAGTCGGGAAAGGTTTTTCATGAAGCACTAACAAGATCATTTCTAAAACAAATATGAAAAACATTAATTTCTACTTCACGACACCATGGAGTCGGGAAAGGTTTTTCATGAAGCACTAACAAGATCATTTCTAAAACAAATATGAAAGACATTAATTTCTACGTCACAACACCATGGAGTCGGGAAAGGTTTTTCATGAAGCACTAACATGATCATTTCTAAAACAAATATGAAAAACATTAATTTCTACTTCACGACACCATGGAGTCGGGAAAGGTTTTTCATGAAGCACTAACATGATCATTTCTAAAACAAATATGAAAAACATTAATTTCTACTTCACGACACCATGGAGTCGGGAAAGGTTTTTCATGAAGCACTAACATGATCATTTCTAAAACAAATATGAAAAACATTAATTTCTACTTCACGACACCATGGAGTCGGGAAAGGTTTTTCATGAAGCACTAACAAGATCATTTCTAAAACAAATATGAAAAACATTAATTTCTACTTCACGACACCATGGAGTCGGGAAAGGTTTTTCATGAAGCACTAACAAGATCATTTCTAAAACAAATATGAAAGACATTAATTTCTACGTCACGACACCATGGAGTCGGGAAAGGTTTTTCATGAAGCACTAACATGATCATTTCTAAAACAAATATGAAAAACATTAATTTCTACTTCACGACACCATGGAGTCGGGAAAGGTTTTTCATGAAGCACTAACATGATCATTTCTAAAACAAATATGAAAAACATTAATTTCTACTTCACGACACCATGGAGTCGGGAAAGGTTTTTCATGAAGCACTAACAAGATCATTTCTAAAACAAATATGAAAAACATTAATTTCTACTTCACGACACCATTGAGTCGGGAAAGGTTTTTCATGACGCACTAACATGATCATTTCTAAAACAAATATGAAAAACATTAATTTCTACTTCACGACACCATGGAGTCGGGAAAGGTTTTTCATGAAGCACTAACATGATCATTTCTAAAACAAATATGAAAAACATTAATTTCTACTTCACGACACCATGGAGTTGGGAAAGGTTTTTCATGAAGCACTAACATGATCATTTCTAAAACAAATATGAAAAACATTAATTTCTACTTCACGACACAATGGAGTCGGGAAAGGTTTTTCATGAAGCACTAACATGATCATTTCTAAAACAAATATGAAAAACATTAATTTCTACTTCACGACACCATGGAGTCGGGAAAGGTTTTTCATGAAGCACTAACAAGATCATTTCTAAAACAAATATGAAAAACATTAATTTCTACTTCACGACATCATGGAGTCGGGAAAGGTTTTTCATGAAGCACTAACATGATCATTTCTAAAACAAATATGAAAAACATTAATTTCTACTTCACGACACCATGGAGTCGGGAAAGGTTTTTCATGAAGCACTAACAAGATCATTTCTAAAACAAATATGAAAAACATTAATTTCTACTTCACGACACCATGGAGTTGGGAAAGGTTTTTCATGAAGCACTAACATGATCATTTCTAAAACAAATATGAAAGACATTAATTTCTACTTCACGACACCATGGAGTCGGGAAAGGTTTTTCATGAAGCACTAACAAGATCATTTCTAAAACAAATATGAAAAACATTAATTTCTACTTCACGACACCATGGAGTCAGGAAAGGTTTTTCATGAAGCACTAACACGATAATTTCTAAAACAAATATGAAAAACATTAATTTCTACTTCACGACACCATGGAGTCGGGAAAGGTTTTTCATGAAGCACTAACAAGATCATTTCTAAAACAAATATGAAAAACATTAATTTCTACTTCACGACACCATGGAGTCGGGAAAGGTTTTTCATGAAGCACTAACATGATCATATCTAAAACAAATATGAAAAACATTAATTTCTACTTCACGACACCATGGAGTCGGGAAAGGTTTTTCATGAAGCACTAACATGATGATTTCTAAAACAAATATGAAAAACATTAATTTCTACTTCAGGACCCCATGGAGTGGGAAAGGTTTTTCATGAAGCACTAACAAGATCATTTCTAAAACAAATATGAAAAACATTAATTTCTACTTCACGACACCATGGAGTTGGGAAAGGTTTTTCATGAAGCACTAACATGATCATTTCTAAAACAAATATGAAAAACATTAATTTCTACTTCACGACACCATGGAGTCGGGAAAGGTTTTTCATGAAGCACTAACAAGATCATTTCTAAAACAAATATGAAAAACATTAATTTCTACTTCACGACACCATGGAGTCGGAAAAGGTTTTTCATGAAGCACTAACATGATCATTTCTAAAACAAATATGAAAAACATTAATTTCTTTTGTTAATGAAAAACATTAATTTCTACTTCAGGACCCCATGGAGCGGGAAAGGTTTTTCATGAAGCACTAACAAGATCATTTCTAAAACAAATATAAAAGACATTAATTTCTACTTCAGGACCCCATGGAGCGGGAAAGGTTTTTCATGAAGCACTAACATGATCATTTCTAAAACAAATATGAAAGACATTAATTTCTACTTCAGGACCCCATGGAGCGGGAAAGGTTTTTCATGAAGCACTAACAAGATCATTTCTAAAACAAATATGAAAGACATTAATTTCTAGTTCAGGACCCCATGGAGCGGGAAAGGTTTTTCATGAAGCACTAACAAGATCATTTCTAAAACAAATATGAAAGACATTAATTTCTACTTCAGGACCCCATGGAGTCGGGAAAGGTTTTTCATGAAGCACTAACAAGATCATTTCTAAAACAAATATGAAAAACATTAATTTCTACTTCACGACACCATGGAGTCGGGAAAGGTTTTTCATGAAGCACTAACATGATCATTTCTAAAACAAATATGAAAAACATTAATTTCTACTTCACGACACCATGGAGTCGGGAAAGGTTTTTCATGAAGCACTAACAAGATCATTTCTAAAACAAATATGAAAAACATTAATTTCTACTTCACGACACCATGGAGTCGGGAAAGGTTTTTCATGAAGCACTAACAAGATCATTTCTAAAACAAATATGAAAGACATTAATTTCTACGTCACGACACCATGGAGTCGGGAAAGGTTTTTCATGAAGCACTAACATGATCATTTCTAAAACAAATATGAAAAACATTAATTTCTACTTCACGACACCATGGAGTCGGGAAAGGTTTTTCATGAAGCACTAACATGATCATTTCTAAAACAAATATGAAAAACATTAATTTCTACTTCACGACACCATGGAGTCGGGAAAGGTTTTTCATGAAGCACTAACAAGATCATTTCTAAAACAAATATGAAAAACATTAATTTCTACTTCACGACACCATTGAGTCGGGAAAGGTTTTTCATGACGCACTAACATGATCATTTCTAAAACAAATATGAAAAACATTAATTTCTACTTCACGACACCATGGAGTCGGGAAAGGTTTTTCATGAAGCACTAACATGATCATTTCTAAAACAAATATGAAAAACATTAATTTCTACTTCACGACACCATGGAGTTGGGAAAGGTTTTTCATGAAGCACTAACATGATCATTTCTAAAACAAATATGAAAAACATTAATTTCTACTTCACGACACAATGGAGTCGGGAAAGGTTTTTCATGAAGCACTAACATGATCATTTCTAAAACAAATATGAAAAACATTAATTTCTACTTCACGACACCATGGAGTCGGGAAAGGTTTTTCATGAAGCACTAACAAGATCATTTCTAAAACAAATATGAAAAACATTAATTTCTACTTCACGACATCATGGAGTCGGGAAAGGTTTTTCATGAAGCACTAACATGATCATTTCTAAAACAAATATGAAAAACATTAATTTCTACTTCACGACACCATGGAGTCGGGAAAGGTTTTTCATGAAGCACTAACAAGATCATTTCTAAAACAAATATGAAAAACATTAATTTCTACTTCACGACACCATGGAGTTGGGAAAGGTTTTTCATGAAGCACTAACATGATCATTTCTAAAACAAATATGAAAGACATTAATTTCTACTTCACGACACCATGGAGTCGGGAAAGGTTTTTCATGAAGCACTAACAAGATCATTTCTAAAACAAATATGAAAAACATTAATTTCTACTTCACGACACCATGGAGTCAGGAAAGGTTTTTCATGAAGCACTAACACGATAATTTCTAAAACAAATATGAAAAACATTAATTTCTACTTCACGACACCATGGAGTCGGGAAAGGTTTTTCATGAAGCACTAACAAGATCATTTCTAAAACAAATATGAAAAACATTAATTTCTACTTCACGACACCATGGAGTCGGGAAAGGTTTTTCATGAAGCACTAACATGATCATATCTAAAACAAATATGAAAAACATTAATTTCTACTTCACGACACCATGGAGTCGGGAAAGGTTTTTCATGAAGCACTAACATGATGATTTCTAAAACAAATATGAAAAACATTAATTTCTACTTCAGGACCCCATGGAGTGGGAAAGGTTTTTCATGAAGCACTAACAAGATCATTTCTAAAACAAATATGAAAAACATTAATTTCTACTTCACGACACCATGGAGTTGGGAAAGGTTTTTCATGAAGCACTAACATGATCATTTCTAAAACAAATATGAAAAACATTAATTTCTACTTCACGACACCATGGAGTCGGGAAAGGTTTTTCATGAAGCACTAACAAGATCATTTCTAAAACAAATATGAAAAACATTAATTTCTACTTCACGACACCATGGAGTCGGAAAAGGTTTTTCATGAAGCACTAACATGATCATTTCTAAAACAAATATGAAAAACATTAATTTCTTTTGTTAATGAAAAACATTAATTTCTACTTCAGGACCCCATGGAGCGGGAAAGGTTTTTCATGAAGCACTAACAAGATCATTTCTAAAACAAATATAAAAGACATTAATTTCTACTTCAGGACCCCATGGAGCGGGAAAGGTTTTTCATGAAGCACTAACATGATCATTTCTAAAACAAATATGAAAGACATTAATTTCTACTTCAGGACCCCATGGAGCGGGAAAGGTTTTTCATGAAGCACTAACAAGATCATTTCTAAAACAAATATGAAAGACATTAATTTCTAGTTCAGGACCCCATGGAGCGGGAAAGGTTTTTCATGAAGCACTAACAAGATCATTTCTAAAACAAATATGAAAGACATTAATTTCTACTTCAGGACCCCATGGAGTCGGGAAAGGTTTTTCATGAAGCACTAACAAGATCATTTCTAAAACAAATATGAAAAACATTAATTTCTACTTCACGACACCATGGAGTCGGGAAAGGTTTTTCATGAAGCACTAACAAGATCATTTCTAAAACAAATATGAAAAACATTAATTTCTACTTCACGACACCATGGAGTCGGGAAAGGTTTTTCATGAAGCACTAACAAGATCATTTCTAAAACAAATATGAAAGACATTAATTTCTACGTCACAACACCATGGAGTCGGGAAAGGTTTTTCATGAAGCACTAACATGATCATTTCTAAAACAAATATGAAAAACATTAATTTCTACTTCACGACACCATGGAGTCGGGAAAGGTTTTTCATGAAGCACTAACATGATCATTTCTAAAACAAATATGAAAAACATTAATTTCTACTTCACGACACCATGGAGTCGGGAAAGGTTTTTCATGAAGCACTAACATGATCATTTCTAAAACAAATATGAAAAACATTAATTTCTACTTCACGACACCATGGAGTCGGGAAAGGTTTTTCATGAAGCACTAACAAGATCATTTCTAAAACAAATATGAAAAACATTAATTTCTACTTCACGACACCATGGAGTCGGGAAAGGTTTTTCATGAAGCACTAACAAGATCATTTCTAAAACAAATATGAAAGACATTAATTTCTACGTCACGACACCATGGAGTCGGGAAAGGTTTTTCATGAAGCACTAACATGATCATTTCTAAAACAAATATGAAAAACATTAATTTCTACTTCACGACACCATGGAGTCGGGAAAGGTTTTTCATGAAGCACTAACATGATCATTTCTAAAACAAATATGAAAAACATTAATTTCTACTTCACGACACCATGGAGTCGGGAAAGGTTTTTCATGAAGCACTAACAAGATCATTTCTAAAACAAATATGAAAAACATTAATTTCTACTTCACGACACCATTGAGTCGGGAAAGGTTTTTCATGACGCACTAACATGATCATTTCTAAAACAAATATGAAAAACATTAATTTCTACTTCACGACACCATGGAGTCGGGAAAGGTTTTTCATGAAGCACTAACATGATCATTTCTAAAACAAATATGAAAAACATTAATTTCTACTTCACGACACCATGGAGTTGGGAAAGGTTTTTCATGAAGCACTAACATGATCATTTCTAAAACAAATATGAAAAACATTAATTTCTACTTCACGACACAATGGAGTCGGGAAAGGTTTTTCATGAAGCACTAACATGATCATTTCTAAAACAAATATGAAAAACATTAATTTCTACTTCACGACACCATGGAGTCGGGAAAGGTTTTTCATGAAGCACTAACAAGATCATTTCTAAAACAAATATGAAAAACATTAATTTCTACTTCACGACATCATGGAGTCGGGAAAGGTTTTTCATGAAGCACTAACATGATCATTTCTAAAACAAATATGAAAAACATTAATTTCTACTTCACGACACCATGGAGTCGGGAAAGGTTTTTCATGAAGCACTAACAAGATCATTTCTAAAACAAATATGAAAAACATTAATTTCTATTTCACGACACCATGGAGTCGGGAAAGGTTTTTCATGAAGCACTAACATGATCATTTCTAAAACAAATATGAAAGACATTAATTTCTACTTCACGACACCATGGAGTCGGGAAAGGTTTTTCATGAAGCACTAACAAGATCATTTCTAAAACAAATATGAAAAACATTAATTTCTACTTCACGACACCATGGAGTCGGGAAAGGTTTTTCATGAAGCACTAACACGATAATTTCTAAAACAAATATGAAAAACATTAATTTCTACTTCACGACACCATGGAGTCGGGAAAGGTTTTTCATGAAGCACTAACAAGATCATTTCTAAAACAAATATGAAAAACATTAATTTCTACTTCACGACACCATGGAGTCGGGAAAGGTTTTTCATGAAGCACTAACATGATCATATCTAAAACAAATATGAAAAACATTAATTTCTACTTCACGACACCATGGAGTCGGGAAAGGTTTTTCATGAAGCACAAACATGATGATTTCTAAAACAAATATGAAAAACATTAATTTCTACTTCAGGACCCCATGGAGTGGGAAAGGTTTTTCATGAAGCACTAGCAAGATCATTTCTAAAACAAATATGAAAAACATTAATTTCTACTTCACGACACCATGGAGTTGGGAAAGGTTTTTCATGAAGCACTAACATGATCATTTCTAAAACAAATATGAAAAACATTAATTTCTACTTCACGACACCATGGAGTCGGGAAAGGTTTTTCATGAAGCACTAACAAGATCATTTCTAAAACAAATATGAAAAACATTAATTTCTACTTCACGACACCATGGAGTCGGGAAAGGTTTTTCATGAAGCACTAACATGATCATTTCTAAAACAAATATGAAAAACATTAATTTCTTTTGTTAATGAAAAACATTAATTTCTACTTCAGGACCCCATGGAGCGGGAAAGGTTTTTCATGAAGCACTAACAAGATCATTTCTAAAACAAATATAAAAGACATTTATTTCTACTTCAGGACCCCATGGAGCGGGAAAGGTTTTTCATGAAGCACTAACATGATCATTTCTAAAACAAATATGAAAGACATTAATTTCTACTTCAGGACCCCATGGAGCGGGAAAGGTTTTTCATGAAGCACTAACAAGATCATTTCTAAAACAAATATGAAAGACATTAATTTCTAGTTCAGGACCCCATGGAGCGGGAAAGGTTTTTCATGAAGCACTAACAAGATCATTTCTAAAACAAATATGAAAGACATTAATTTCTACTTCAGGACCCCATGGAGTCGGGAAAGGTTTTTCATGAAGCACTAACAAGATCATTTCTAAAACAAATATGAAAAACATTAATTTCTACTTCACGACACCATGGAGTCGGGAAAGGTTTTTCATGAAGCACTAACAAGATCATTTCTAAAACAAATATGAAAAACATTAATTTCTACTTCACGACACCATGGAGTCGGGAAAGGTTTTTCATGAAGCACTAACAAGATCATTTCTAAAACAAATATGAAAGACATTAATTTCTACGTCACAACACCATGGAGTCGGGAAAGGTTTTTCATGAAGCACTAACATGATCATTTCTAAAACAAATATGAAAAACATTAATTTCTACTTCACGACACCATGGAGTCGGGAAAGGTTTTTCATGAAGCACTAACATGATCATTTCTAAAACAAATATGAAAAACATTAATTTCTACTTCACGACACCATGGAGTCGGGAAAGGTTTTTCATGAAGCACTAACATGATCATTTCTAAAACAAATATGAAAAACATTAATTTCTACTTCACGACACCATGGAGTCGGGAAAGGTTTTTCATGAAGCACTAACAAGATCATTTCTAAAACAAATATGAAAAACATTAATTTCTACTTCACGACACCATGGAGTCGGGAAAGGTTTTTCATGAAGCACTAACAAGATCATTTCTAAAACAAATATGAAAGACATTAATTTCTACGTCACGACACCATGGAGTCGGGAAAGGTTTTTCATGAAGCACTAACATGATCATTTCTAAAACAAATATGAAAAACATTAATTTCTACTTCACGACACCATGGAGTCGGGAAAGGTTTTTCATGAAGCACTAACATGATCATTTCTAAAACAAATATGAAAAACATTAATTTCTACTTCACGACACCATGGAGTCGGGAAAGGTTTTTCATGAAGCACTAACAAGATCATTTCTAAAACAAATATGAAAAACATTAATTTCTACTTCACGACACCATTGAGTCGGGAAAGGTTTTTCATGACGCACTAACATGATCATTTCTAAAACAAATATGAAAAACATTAATTTCTACTTCACGACACCATGGAGTCGGGAAAGGTTTTTCATGAAGCACTAACATGATCATTTCTAAAACAAATATGAAAAACATTAATTTCTACTTCACGACACCATGGAGTTGGGAAAGGTTTTTCATGAAGCACTAACATGATCATTTCTAAAACAAATATGAAAAACATTAATTTCTACTTCACGACACAATGGAGTCGGGAAAGGTTTTTCATGAAGCACTAACATGATCATTTCTAAAACAAATATGAAAAACATTAATTTCTACTTCACGACACCATGGAGTCGGGAAAGGTTTTTCATGAAGCACTAACAAGATCATTTCTAAAACAAATATGAAAAACATTAATTTCTACTTCACGACATCATGGAGTCGGGAAAGGTTTTTCATGAAGCACTAACATGATCATTTCTAAAACAAATATGAAAAACATTAATTTCTACTTCACGACACCATGGAGTCGGGAAAGGTTTTTCATGAAGCACTAACAAGATCATTTCTAAAACAAATATGAAAAACATTAATTTCTATTTCACGACACCATGGAGTCGGGAAAGGTTTTTCATGAAGCACTAACATGATCATTTCTAAAACAAATATGAAAGACATTAATTTCTACTTCACGACACCATGGAGTCGGGAAAGGTTTTTCATGAAGCACTAACAAGATCATTTCTAAAACAAATATGAAAAACATTAATTTCTACTTCACGACACCATGGAGTCGGGAAAGGTTTTTCATGAAGCACTAACACGATAATTTCTAAAACAAATATGAAAAACATTAATTTCTACTTCACGACACCATGGAGTCGGGAAAGGTTTTTCATGAAGCACTAACAAGATCATTTCTAAAACAAATATGAAAAACATTAATTTCTACTTCACGACACCATGGAGTCGGGAAAGGTTTTTCATGAAGCACTAACATGATCATATCTAAAACAAATATGAAAAACATTAATTTCTACTTCACGACACCATGGAGTCGGGAAAGGTTTTTCATGAAGCACAAACATGATCATTTCTAAAACAAATATGAAAAACATTAATTTCTACTTCACGACACCATGGAGTCGGGAAAGGTTTTTCATGAAGCACTAACAAGATCATTTCTAAAACAAATATGAAAAACATTAATTTCTACTTCACGACACCATGGAGTCGGGAAAGGTTTTTCATGAAGCACTAACATGATCATTTCTAAAACAAATATGAAAAACATTAATTTCTACTTCACGACACCATGGAGTCGGAAAAGGTTTTTCATGAAGCACTAACATGATCATTTCTAAAACAAATATGAAAAACATTAATTTCTTTTGTTAATGAAAAACATTAATTTCTACTTCAGGACCCCATGGAGCGGGAAAGGTTTTTCATGAAGCACTAACAAGATCATTTCTAAAACAAATATGAAAGACATTAATTTCTACTTCAGGACCCCATGGAGCGGGAAAGGTTTTTCATGAAGCACTAACATGATCATTTCTAAAACAAATATGAAAGACATTAATTTCTACTTCAGGACCCCATGGAGCGGGAAAGGTTTTTCATGAAGCACTAACAAGATCATTTCTAAAACAAATATGAAAGACATTAATTTCTACTTCAGGACCCCATGGAGCGGGAAAGGTTTTTCATGAAGCACTAACAAGATCATTTCTAAAACAAATATGAAAGACATTAATTTCTACTTCAGGACCCCATGGAGTCGGGAAAGGTTTTTCATGAAGCACTAACAAGATCATTTCTAAAACAAATATGAAAAACATTAATTTCTACTTCACGACACCATGGAGTCGGGAAAGGTTTTTCATGAAGCACTAACAAGATCATTTCTAAAACAAATATGAAAAACATTAATTTCTACTTCACGACACCATGGAGTCGGGAAAGGTTTTTCATGAAGCACTAACAAGATCATTTCTAAAACAAATATGAAAGACATTAATTTCTACGTCACAACACCATGGAGTCGGGAAAGGTTTTTCATGAAGCACTAACATGATCATTTCTAAAACAAATATGAAAAACATTAATTTCTACTTCACGACACCATGGAGTCGGGAAAGGTTTTTCATGAAGCACTAACATGATCATTTCTAAAACAAATATGAAAAACATTAATTTCTACTTCACGACACCATGCAGTCGGGAAAGGTTTTTCATGAAGCACTAACAAGATCATTTCTAAAACAAATATGAAAAACATTAATTTCTACTTCACGACACCATGGAGTCGGGAAAGGTTTTTCATGAAGCACTAACAAGATCATTTCTAAAACAAATATGAAAGACATTAATTTCTACCTCACGACACCATGGAGTCGGGAAAGGTTTTTCATGAAGCACTAACATGATCATTTCTAAAACAAATATGAAAAACATTAATTTCTACTTCACGACACCATGGAGTCGGGAAAGGTTTTTCATGAAGCACTAACATGATCATTTCTAAAACAAATATGAAAAACATTAATTTCTACTTCACGACACCATGGAGTCGGGAAAGGTTTTTCATGAAGCACTAACAAGATCATTTCTAAAACAAATATGAAAAACATTAATTTCTACTTCACGACACCATGGAGTCGGGAAAGGTTTTTCATGACGCACTAACATGATCATTTCTAAAACAAATATGAAAAACATTAATTTCTACTTCACGACACCATGGAGTCGGGAAAGGTTTTTCATGAAGCACTAACATGATCATTTCTAAAACAAATATGAAAAACATTAATTTCTACTTCACGACACCATGGAGTCGGGAAAGGTTTTTCATGAAGCACTAACATGATCATTTCTAAAACAAATATGAAAAACATTAATTTCTACTTCACGACACAATGGAGTCGGGAAAGGTTTTTCATGAAGCACTAACATGATCATTTCTAAAACAAATATGAAAAACATTAATTTCTACTTCACGACACCATGGAGTCGGGAAAGGTTTTTCATGAAGCACTAACAAGATCATTTCTAAAACAAATATGAAAAACATTAATTTCTACTTCACGACATCATGGAGTCGGGAAAGGTTTTTCATGAAGCACTAACATGATCATTTCTAAAACAAATATGAAATACATTAATTTCTACTTCAGGACACCATGGAGTCGGGAAAGGTTTTTCATGAAGCACTAACAAGATCATTTCTAAAACAAATATGAAAAACATTAATTTCTACTTCACGACACCATGGAGTCGGGAAAGCTTTTTCATGAAGCACTAACATGATCATTTCTAAAACAAATATGAAAGACATTAATTTCTACTTCACGACACCATGGAGTCGGGAAAGGTTTTTCATGAAGCACTAACAAGATCATTTCTAAAACAAATATGAAAAACATTAATTTCTACTTCACGACACCATGGAGTCGGGAAAGGTTTTTCATGAAGCACTAACACGATAATTTCTAAAACAAATATGAAAAACATTAATTTCTACTTCACGACACCATGGAGTCGGGAAAGGTTTTTCATGAAGCACTAACAAGATCATTTCTAAAACAAATATTAAAAACATTAATTTCTACTTCACGACACCATGGAGTCGGGAAAGGTTTTTCATGAAGCACTAACATGATCATATCTAAAACAAATATGAAAAACATTAATTTCTACTTCACGACACCATGGAGTCGGGAAAGGTTTTTCATGAAGCACAAACATGATGATTTCTAAAACAAATATGAAAAACATTAATTTCTACTTCAGGACCCCATGGAGTGGGAAAGGTTTTTCATGAAGCACTAGCAAGATCATTTCTAAAACAAATATGAAAAACATTAATTTCTACTTCACGACACCATGGAGTTGGGAAAGGTTTTTCATGAAGCACTAACATGATCATTTCTAAAACAAATATGAAAAACATTAATTTCTACTTCACGACACCATGGAGTCGGGAAAGGTTTTTCATGAAGCACTAACAAGATCATTTCTAAAACAAATATGAAAAACATTAATTTCTACTTCACGACACCATGGAGTCGGGAAAGGTTTTTCATGAAGCACTAACATGATCATTTCTAAAACAAATATGAAAAACATTAATTTCTACTTCACGACACCATGGAGTCGGAAAAGGTTTTTCATGAAGCACTAACATGATCATTTCTAAAACAAATATGAAAAACATTAATTTCTTTTGTTAATGAAAAACATTAATTTCTACTTCAGGACCCCATGGAGCGGGAAAGGTTTTTCATGAAGCACTAACAAGATCATTTCTAAAACAAATATGAAAGACATTAATTTCTACTTCAGGACCCCATGGAGCGGGAAAGGTTTTTCATGAAGCACTAACATGATCATTTCTAAAACAAATATGAAAGACATTAATTTCTACTTCAGGACCCCATGGAGCGGGAAAGGTTTTTCATGAAGCACTAACAAGATCATTTCTAAAACAAATATGAAAGACATTAATTTCTACTTCAGGACCCCATGGAGCGGGAAAGGTTTTTCATGAAGCACTAACAAGATCATTTCTAAAACAAATATGAAAGACATTAATTTCTACTTCAGGACCCCATGGAGTCGGGAAAGGTTTTTCATGAAGCACTAACAAGATCATTTCTAAAACAAATATGAAAAACATTAATTTCTACTTCAGGACACCATGGAGTCGGGAAAGGTTTTTCATGAAGCACTAACATGATCATTTCTAAAACAAATATGAAAGACATTAATTTCTACTTCAGGACCCCATGGAGCGGGAAAGGTTTTTCATGAAGCACTAACAAGATCATTTCTAAAACAAATATGAAAAACATTAATTTCTACTTCAGGACCCCATGGAGTCGGGAAAGGTTTTTCATGAAGCACTAACAAGATCATTTCTAAAACAAATATGAAAAACATTAATTTCTACTTCACGACACCATGGAGTCGGAAAAGGTTTTTCATGAAGCACTAACATGATCATTTCTAAAACAAATATGAAAAACATTAATTTCTTTTGTTAATGAAAAACATTAATTTCTACTTCAGGACCCCATGGAGCGGGAAAGGTTTTTCATGAAGCACTAACAAGATCATTTCTAAAACAAATATGAAAGACATTAATTTCTACTTCAGGACCCCATGGAGCGGGAAAGGTTTTTCATGAAGCACTAACATGATCATTTCTAAAACAAATATGAAAGACATTAATTTCTACTTCAGGACCCCATGGAGTCGGGAAAGGTTTTTCATGAAGCACTAACAAGATCATTTCTAAAACAAATATGAAAAACATTAATTTCTACTTAAGGACACCATGGAGCGGGAAAGGTTTTTCATGAAGCACTAACATGATCATTTCTAAAACAAATATGAAAAACATTAATTTCTTTTGTTAATGAAAAACATTAATTTCTACTTCAGGACACCATGGAGCGGGACAGTTTTTTCATGAAGCACTAACATGATCATTTCTAAAACAAATATGAAAAACATTAATTTCTTTTGTTAATGAAAAACATTAATTTCTACTTCAGGACCCCATGGAGCGGGAAAGGTTTTTCATGAAGCACTAACAAGATCATTTCTAAAACAAATATGAAAGACATTAATTTCTACTTCAGGACCCCATGGAGTCGGGAAAGGTTTTTCATGAAGCACTAACAAGATCATTTCTAAAACAAATATGAAAAACATTAATTTCTATCTCAGGACACCATGGAGTCGGGAAAGGTTTTTCATGAAGCACTAACATGATCATTTCTAAAACAAATATGAAAGACATTAATTTCTACTTCAGGACCCCATGGAGCGGGAAAGGTTTTTCATGAAGCACTAACAAGATCATTTCTAAAACAAATATGAAAAACATTAATTTCTACTTCAGGACCCCATGGAGTCGGGAAAGGTTTTTCATGAAGCACTAACAAGATCATTTCTAAAACAAATATGAAAGACATTAATTTCTTTTGTTAATGAAAAACATTAATTTCTACTTCAGGACCCCATGGAGCGGGAAAGGTTTTTCATGAAGCACTAACATGATCATTTCTAAAACAAATATGAAAAACATTAATTTCTTTTGTTAATGAAAAACATTAATTTCTACTTCAGGACCCCATGGAGCGGGAAAGGTTTTTCATGAAGCACTAACATGATCATTTCTAAAACAAATATGAAAAACATTAATTTCTTTTGTTAATGAAAAACATTAATTTCTACTTCAGGACCCCATGGAGCGGGAAAGGTTTTTCATGAAGCACTAACAAGATCATTTCTAAAACAAATATGAAAGACATTAATTTCTACTTCAGGACCCCATGGAGTCGGGAAAGGTTTTTCATGAAGCACTAACAAGATCATTTCTGAAACAAATATGAAAAACATTAATTTCTACTTCAGGACACCATGGAGTCGGGAAAGGTTTTTCATGAAGCACTAACAAGATCATTTCTAAAACAAATATGAAAAACATTAATTTCTACTTCAGGACCCCATGGAGTCGGGAAAGGTTTTTCATGAAGCACTAACAAGATCATTTCTAAAACAAATATGAAAAACATTAATTTCTACTTAAGGACACCATGGAGCGGGAAAGGTTTTTCATGAAGCACTAACATGATCATTTCTAAAACAAATATGAAAAACATTAATTTCTTTTGTTAATGAAAAACATTAATTTCTACTTCAGGACCCCATGGAGCGGGAAAGGTTTTTCATGAAGCACTAACAAGATCATTTCTAAAACAAATATGAAAGACATTAATTTCTACTTCAGGACCCCATGGAGCGGGAAAGGTTTTTCATGAAGCACTAACATGATCATTTCTAAAACAAATATGAAAGACATTAATTTCTACTTCAGGACCCCATGGAGCGGGAAAGGTTTTTCATGAAGCACTAACAAGATCATTTCTAAAAAAAATATGAAAGACATTAATTTCTACTTCAGGACCCTATGGAGCGGGAAAGGTTTTTCATGAAGCACTAACAAGATCATTTCTAAAACAAATATGAAAGACATTAATTTCTTCTTCAGGACCCCATGGAGTCGGGAAAGGTTTTTCATGAAGCACTAACAAGATCATTTCTAAAACAAATATGAAAAACATTAATTTCTAATTAAGGACACCATGGAGCGGGAAAGGTTTTTCATGAAGCACTAACATGATCATTTCTAAAACAAATATGAAAAACATTAATTTCTTTTGTTAATGAAAAACATTAATTTCTACTTCAGGACACCATGGAGCGGGAAAGTTTTTTCATGAAGCACTAACATGATCATTTCTAAAACAAATATGAAAAACATTAATTTCTTTTGTTAATGAAAAACATTAATTTCTACTTCAGGACCCCATGGAGCGGGAAAGGTTTTTCATGAAGCACTAACAAGATCATTTCTAAAACAAATATGAAAGACATTAATTTCTACTTCAGGACCCCATGGAGCGGGAAAGGTTTTTCATGAAGCACTAACATGATCATTTCTAAAACAAATATGAAAGACATTAATTTCTACTTCAGGACCCCATGGAGCGGGAAAGGTTTTTCATGAAGCACTAACAAGATCATTTCTAAAACAAATATGAAAGACATTAATTTCTACTTCAGGACTCATGGAGCGGGAAAGGTTTTTCATGAAGCACTAACAAGATCATTTCTAAAACAAATATGAAAGACATTAATTTCTACTTCAGGACCCCATGGAGCGGGAAAGGTTTTTCATGAGGCACTAACAAGATCATTTCTAAACCAAATATGAAAGACATTAATTTCTACTTCAGGACCCCATGGAGCGGGAAAGTTTTTTCATGAAGCACTAACATGATCATTTCTAAAACAAATATGAAAAACATTAATTTCTACTTCACGACACCATGGAGCGGGAAAGGTTTTTCATGAAGCACTAACAAGATCATTTCTAAAACAAATATGAAAGACATTAATTTCTACTTCAGGACCCCATGGAGCGGGAAAGGTTTTTCATGAAGCACTAACAAGATCATTTCTAAAACAAATATGAAAGACATTAATTTCTACTTCAGGACCCCATGGAGCGGGAAAGGTTTTTCATGAAGCACTAACAAGATCATTTCTAAAACAAATATGAAAGACATTAATTTCTACTTCAGGACCCCATGGAGCGGGAAAGGTTTTTCATGAAGCACTAACAAGATCATTTCTAAAACAAATATGAAAAACATTAATTTCTACTTCACGACACCATGGAGTTGGGAAAGGTTTTTCATGAAACACTAACATGATCACTTCTAAAACAAATATGAAAAACATTAATTTCTACTTCACGACACCATGGAGTCGGGAAAGGTTTTTCATGAAGCACTAACAAGATCATTTCTAAAACAAATATGAAAAACATTAATTTCTACTTCACGACACCATGGAGTCGGGAAAGGTTTTTCATGAAGCACTAACATGATCATTTCTAAAACAAATATGAAAAACATTAATTTCTACTTCACGACACCATGGAGTCGGAAAAGGTTTTTCATGAAGCACTAACATGATCATTTCTAAAACAAATATGAAAAACATTAATTTCTTTTGTTAATGAAAAACATTAATTTCTACTTCAGGACCCCATGGAGGTGGAAAGGTTTTTCATGAAGCACTAACAAGATCATTTCTAAAACAAATATGAAAGACATTAATTTCTACTTCAGGACCCCATGGAGCGGGAAAGGTTTTTCATGAAGCACTAACAAGATCATTTCTAAAACAAATATGAAAGACATTAATTTCTACTTCAGGACCCCATGGAGCGGGAAAGGTTTTTCATGAAGCACTAACAAGATCATTTCTAAAACAAATATGAAAGACATTAATTTCTACTTCAGGACCCCATGGAGCGGGAAAGGTTTTTCATGAAGCACTAACAAGATCATTTCTAAAACAAATATGAAAAACATTAATTTCTACTTCACGACACCATGGAGTCGGGAAAGGTTTTTCATGAAGCACTAACAAGATCATTTCTAAAACAAATATGAAAAACATTAATTTCTACTTCACGACACCATGGAGTCGGGAAAGGTTTTTCATGAAGCACTAACAAGATCATTTCTAAAACAAATATGAAAGACATTAATTTCTACGTCACAACACCATGGAGTCGGGAAAGGTTTTTCATGAAGCACTAACATGATCATTTCTAAAACAAATATGAAAAACATTAATTTCTACTTCACGACACCATGGAGTCGGGAAAGGTTTTTCATGAAGCACTAACATGATCATTTCTAAAACAAATATGAAAAACATTAATTTCTACTTCACGACACCATGGAGTCGGGAAAGGTTTTTCATGAAGCACTAACAAGATCATTTCTAAAACAAATATGAAAAACATTAATTTCTACTTCACGACACCATGGAGTCGGGAAAGGTTTTTCATGACGCACTAACATGATCATTTCTAAAACAAATATGAAAAACATTAATTTCTACTTCACGACATCATGGAGTCGGGAAAGGTTTTTCATGAAGCACTAACATGATCATTTCTAAAACAAATATGAAAAACATTAATTTCTACTTCACGACACCATGGAGTCGGGAAAGGTTTTTCATGAAGCACTAACATGATCATTTCTAAAACAAATATGAAAAACATTAATTTCTACTTCACGACACAATGGAGTCGGGAAAGGTTTTTCATGAAGCACTAACATGATCATTTCTAAAACAAATATGAAAAACATTAATTTCTACTTCACGACACCATGGAGTCGGGAAAGGTTTTTCATGAAGCACTAACAAGATCATTTCTAAAACAAATATGAAAAACATTAATTTCTACTTCACGACATCATGGAGTCGGGAAAGGTTTTTCATGAAGCACTAACATGATCATTTCTAAAACAAATATGAAAAACATTAATTTCTACTTCACGACACCATGGAGTCGGGAAAGGTTTTTCATGAAGCACTAACAAGATCATTTCTAAAACAAATATGAAAAACATTAATTTCTACTTCACGACACCATGGAGTCGGGAAAGGTTTTTCATGAAGCACTAACATGATCATTTCTAAAACAAATATGAAAGACATTAATTTCTACTTCACGACACCATGGAGTCGGGAAAGGTTTTTCATGAAGCACTAACAAGATCATTTCTAAAACAAATATAAAAAACATTAATTTCTACTTCACGACACCATGGAGTCGGGAAAGGTTTTTCATGAAGCACTAACACGATCATTTCTAAAACAAATATGAAAAACATTAATTTCTACTTCACGACACCATGGAGTCGGGAAAGGTTTTTCATGAAGCACTAACAAGATCATTTCTAAAACAAATATGAAAAACATTAATTTCTACTTCACGACACCATGGAGTCGGGAAAGGTTTTTCATGAAGCACTAACATGATCATATCTAAAACAAATATGAAAAACATTAATTTCTACTTCACGACACCATGGAGTCGGGAAAGGTTTTTCATGAAGCACTAACATGATGATTTCTAAAACAAATATGAAAAACATTAATTTCTACTTCAGGACCCCATGGAGTGGGAAAGGTTTTTCATGAAGCACTAACAAGATCATTTCTAAAACAAATATGAAAAACATTAATTTCTACTTCATGACACCATGGAGTTGGGAAAGGTTTTTCATGAAGCACTAACATGATCATTTCTAAAACAAATATGAAAAACATTAATTTCTACTTCACGACACCATGGAGTCGGGAAAGGTTTTTCATGAAGCACTTACAAGATCATTTCTAAAACAAATATGAAAAACATTAATTTCTACTTCACGACACCATGGAGTCGGGAAAGGTTTTTCATGAAGCACTAACATGATCATTTCTAAAACAAATATGAAAAACATTAATTTCTACTTCACGACACCATGGAGTCGGAAAAGGTTTTTCATGAAGCACTAACATGATAATTTCTAAAACAAATATGAAAAACATTAATTTCTTTTGTTAATGAAAAACATTAATTTCTACTTCAGGACCCCATGGAGCGGGAAAGGTTTTTCATGAAGCACTAACAAGATCATTTCTAAAACAAATATGAAAGACATTAATTTCTACTTCAGGACCCCATGGAGCGGGAAAGGTTTTTCATGAAGCACTAACATGATCATTTCTAAAACAAATATGAAAGACATTAATTTCTACTTCAGGACCCCATGGAGCGGGAAAGGTTTTTCATGAAGCACTAACAAGATCATTTCTAAAACAAATATGAAAGACATTAATTTCTACTTCAGGACCCCATGGAGCGGGAAAGGTTTTTCATGAAGCACTAACAAGATCATTTCTAAAACAAATATGAAAGACATTAATTTCTACTTCAGGACCCCATGGAGTCGGGAAAGGTTTTTCATGAAGCACTAACAAGATCATTTCTAAAACAAATATGAAAGACATTAATTTCTACGTCACGACACCATGGAGTCGGGAAAGGTTTTTCATGAAGCACTAACATGATCATTTCTAAAACAAATATGAAAAACATTAATTTCTACTTCACGACACCATGGAGTCGGGAAAGGTTTTTCATGAAGCACTAACATGATCATTTCTAAAACAAATATGAAAAACATTAATTTCTACTTCACGACACCATGGAGTCGGGAAAGGTTTTTCATGAAGCACTAACAAGATCATTTCTAAAACAAATATGAAAAACATTAATTTCTACTTCACGACACCATGGAGTCGGGAAAGGTTTTTCATGAAGCACTAACAAGATCATTTCTAAAACAAATATGAAAGACATTAATTTCTACGTCACGACACCATGGAGTCGGGAAAGGTTTTTCATGAAGCACTAACATGATCATTTCTAAAACAAATATGAAAAACATTAATTTCTACTTCACGACACCATGGAGTCGGGAAAGGTTTTTCATGAAGCACTAACATGATCATTTCTAAAACAAATATGAAAAACATTAATTTCTACTTCACGACACCATGGAGTCGGGAAAGGTTTTTCATGAAGCACTAACAAGATCATTTCTAAAACAAATATGAAAAACATTAATTTCTACTTCACGACACCATGGAGTCGGGAAAGGTTTTTCATGACGCACTAACATGATCATTTCTAAAACAAATATGAAAAACATTAATTTCTACTTCACGACATCATGGAGTCGGGAAAGGTTTTTCATGAAGCACTAACATGATCATTTCTAAAACAAATATGAAAAACATTAATTTCTACTTCACGACACCATGGAGTCGGGAAAGGTTTTTCATGAAGCACTAACATGATCATTTCTAAAACAAATATGAAAAACATTAATTTCTACTTCACGACACAATGGAGTCGGGAAAGGTTTTTCATGAAGCACTAACATGATCATTTCTAAAACAAATATGAAAAACATTAATTTCTACTTCACGACACCATGGAGTCGGGAAAGGTTTTTCATGAAGCACTAACAAGATCATTTCTAAAACAAATATGAAAAACATTAATTTCTACTTCACGACATCATGGAGTCGGGAAAGGTTTTTCATGAAGCACTAACATGATCATTTCTAAAACAAATATGAAAAACATTAATTTCTACTTCACGACACCATGGAGTCGAGAAAGGTTTTTCATGAAGCACTAACAAGATCATTTCTAAAACAAATATGAAAAACATTAATTTCTACTTCACGACACCATGGAGTCGGGAAAGGTTTTTCATGAAGCACTAACATGATCATTTCTAAAACAAATATGAAAGACATTAATTTCTACTTCACGACACCATGGAGTCGGGAAAGGTTTTTCATGAAGCACTAACAAGATCATTTCTAAAACAAATATAAAAAACATTAATTTCTACTTCACGACACCATGGAGTCGGGAAAGGTTTTTCATGAAGCACTAACACGATAATTTCTAAAACAAATATGAAAAACATTAATTTCTACTTCACGACACCATGGAGTCGGGAAAAGTTTTTCATGAAGCACTAACAAGATCATTTCTAAAACAAATATGAAAAACATTAATTTCTACTTCACGACACCATGGAGTCGGGAAAGGTTTTTCATGAAGCACTAACATGATCATATCTAAAACAAATATGAAAAACATTAATTTCTACTTCACGACACCATGGAGTCGGGAAAGGTTTTTCATGAAGCACTAACATGATGATTTCTAAAACAAATATGAAAAACATTAATTTCTACTTCAGGACCCCATGGAGTGGGAAAGGTTTTTCATGAAGCACTAACAAGATCATTTCTAAAACAAATATGAAAAACATTAATTTCTACTTCACGACACCATGGAGTTGGGAAAGGTTTTTCATGAAGCACTAACATGATCATTTCTAAAACAAATATGAAAAACATTAATTTCTACTTCACGACACCATGGAGTCGGGAAAGGTTTTTCATGAAGCACTTACAAGATCATTTCTAAAACAAATATGAAAAACATTAATTTCTACTTCACGACACCATGGAGTCGGGAAAGGTTTTTCATGAAGCACTAACATGATCATTTCTAAAACAAATATGAAAAACATTAATTTCTACTTCACGACACCATGGAGTCGGAAAAGGTTTTTCATGAAGCACTAACATGATAATTTCTAAAACAAATATGAAAAACATTAATTTCTTTTGTTAATGAAAAACATTAATTTCTACTTCAGGACCCCATGGAGCGGGAAAGGTTTTTCATGAAGCACTAACAAGATCATTTCTAAAACAAATATGAAAGACATTAATTTCTACTTCAGGACCCCATGGAGCGGGAAAGGTTTTTCATGAAGCACTAACATGATCATTTCTAAAACAAATATGAAAGACATTAATTTCTACTTCAGGACCCCATGGAGCGGGAAAGGTTTTTCATGAAGCACTAACAAGATCATTTCTAAAACAAATATGAAAGACATTAATTTCTACTTCAGGACCCCATGGAGCGGGAAAGGTTTTTCATGAAGCACTAACAAGATCATTTCTAAAACAAATATGAAAGACATTAATTTCTACTTCAGGACCCCATGGAGTCGGGAAAGGTTTTTCATGAAGCACTAACAAGATCATTTCTAAAACAAATATGAAAGACATTAATTTCTACGTCACGACACCATGGAGTCGGGAAAGGTTTTTCATGAAGCACTAACATGATCATTTCTAAAACAAATATGAAAAACATTAATTTCTACTTCACGACACCATGGAGTCGGGAAAGGTTTTTCTTGAAGCACTAACATGATCATTTCTAAAACAAATATGAAAAACATTAATTTCTACTTCACGACACCATGGAGTCGGGAAAGGTTTTTCATGAAGCACTAACAAGATCATTTCTAAAACAAATATGAAAAACATTAATTTCTACTTCACGACACCATGGAGTCGGGAAAGGTTTTTCATGAAGCACTAACAAGATCATTTCTAAAACAAATATGAAAGACATTAATTTCTACGTCACGACACCATGGAGTCGGGAAAGGTTTTTCATGAAGCACTAACATGATCATTTCTAAAACAAATATGAAAAACATTAATTTCTACTTCACGACACCATGGAGTCGGGAAAGGTTTTTCATGAAGCACTAACATGATCATTTCTAAAACAAATATGAAAAATATTAATTTCTACTTCACGACACCATGGAGTCGGGAAAGGTTTTTCATGAAGCACTAACAAGATCATTTCTAAAACAAATATGAAAAACATTAATTTCTACTTCACGACACCATGGAGTCGGGAAAGGTTTTTCATGACGCACTAACATGATCATTTCTAAAACAAATATGAAAAACATTAATTTCTACTTCACGACACCATGGAGTCAGGAAAGGTTTTTCATGAAGCACTAACATGATCATTTCTAAAACAAATATGAAAAACATTAATTTCTACTTCACGACACCATGGAGTCGGGAAAGGTTTTTCATGAAGCACTAACATGATAATTTCTAAAACAAATATGAAAAACATTAATTTCTACTTCACGACACAATGGAGTCGGGAAAGGTTTTTCATGAAGCACTAACATGATCATTTCTAAAACAAATATGAAAAACATTAATTTCTTTTGTTAATGAAAAACATTAATTTCTACTTCAGGACCCCATGGAGCGGGAAAGGTTTTTCATGAAGCACTAACAAGATCATTTCTAAAACAAATATGAAAGACATTAATTTCTACTTCAGGACCCCATGGAGCGGGAAAGGTTTTTCATGAAGCACTAACATGATCATTTCTAAAACAAATATGAAAGACATTAATTTCTACTTCAGGACCCCATGGAGCGGGAAAGGTTTTTCATGAAGCACTAACAAGATCATTTCTAAAACAAATATGAAAGACATTAATTTCTACTTCAGGACCCCATGGAGCGGGAAAGGTTTTTCATGAAGCACTAACATGATCATTTCTAAAACAAATATGAAAGACATTAATTTCTACTTCAGGACCCCATGGAGCGGGAAAGGTTTTTCATGAAGCACTAACAAGATCATTTCTAAAACAAATATGAAAGACATTAATTTCTACTTCAGGACCCCATGGAGCGGGAAAGGTTTTTCATGAAGCACTAACAAGATCATTTCTAAAACAAATATGAAAGACATTAATTTCTACTTCAGGACCCCATGGAGTCGGGAAAGGTTTTTCATGAAGCACTAACAAGATCATTTCTAAAACAAATATGAAAGACATTAATTTCTACGTCACGACACCATGGAGTCGGGAAAGGTTTTTCATGAAGCACTAACATGATCATTTCTAAAACAAATATGAAAAACATTAATTTCTACTTCACGACACCATGGAGTCGGGAAAGGTTTTTCATGAAGCACTAACATGATCATTTCTAAAACAAATATGAAAAACATTAATTTCTACTTCACGACACCATGGAGTCGGGAAAGGTTTTTCATGAAGCACTAACAAGATCATTTCTAAAACAAATATGAAAAACATTAATTTCTACTTCACGACACCATGGAGTCGGGAAAGGTTTTTCATGAAGCACTAACAAGATCATTTCTAAAACAAATATGAAAGACATTAATTTCTACGTCACGACACCATGGAGTCGGGAAAGGTTTTTCATGAAGCACTAACATGATCATTTCTAAAACAAATATGAAACACATTAATTTCTACTTCACGACACCATGGAGTCGGGAAAGGTTTTTCATGAAGCACTAACAAGATCATTTCTAAAACAAATATGAAAAACATTAATTTCTACTTCACGACACCATGGAGTCGGGAAAGGTTTTTCATGAAGCACTAACAAGATCATTTCTAAAACAAATATGAAAAACATTAATTTCTACTTCACGACACCATGGAGTCGGGAAAGGTTTTTCATGACGCACTAACATGATCATTTCTAAAACAAATATGAAAAACATTAATTTCTACTTCACGACACCATGGAGTCGGGAAAGGTTTTTCATGAAGCACTAACATGATCATTTCTAAAACAAATATGAAAAATATTAATTTCTACTTCACGACACCATGGAGTCGGGAAAGGTTTTTCATGAAGCACTAACATGATCATTTCTAAAACAAATATGAAAAACATTAATTTCTACTTCACGACACAATGGAGTCGGGAAAGGTTTTTCATGAAGCACTAACATGATCATTTCTAAAACAAATATGAAAAACATTAATTTCTACTTCACGACACCATGGAGTCGGGAAAGGTTTTTCATGAAGCACTAACAAGATCATTTCTAAAACAAATATGAAAAACATTAATTTCTACTTCACGACATCATGGAGTCGGGAAAGGTTTTTCATGAAGCACTAACATGATCATTTCTAAAACAAATATGAAAAACATTAATTTCTACTTCACGACACCATGGAGTCGGGAAAGATTTTTCATGAAGCACTAACAAGATCATTTCTAAAACAAATATGAAAAACATTAATTTCTACTTCACGACACCATGGAGTCGGGAAAGGTTTTTCATGAAGCACTAACATGATCATTTCTAAAACAAATATGAAAGACATTAATTTCTACTTCACGACACCATGGAGTCGGGAAAGGTTTTTCATGAAGCACTAACAAGATCATTTCTAAAACAAATATGAAAAACATTAATTTCTACTTCACGACACCATGGAGTCGGGAAAGGTTTTTCATGAAGCACTAACACGATAATTTCTAAAACAAATATGAAAAACATTAATTTCTACTTCACGACACCATGGAGTCGGGAAGGGTTTTTCATGAAGCACTAACAAGATCATTTCTAAAACAAATATGAAAAACATTAATTTCTACTTCACGACACCATGGAGTCGGGAAAGGTTTTTCATGAAGCACTAACATGATCATATCTAAAACAAATATAAAAACATTAATTTCAACTTCACGACACCATGGAGTCGGGACAGGTTTTTCATGAAGCACTAACATGATGATTTCTAAAACAAATATGAAAAACATTAATTTCTACTTCAGGACCCCATGGAGTGGGAAAGGTTTTTCATGAAGCACTAACAAGATCATTTCTAAAACAAATATGAAAAACATTAATTTCTACTTCACGACACCATGGAGTTGGGAAAGGTTTTTCATGAAGCACTAACATGATCATTTCTAAAACAAATATGAAAAACATTAATTTCTACTTCACGACACCATGGAGTCGGGAAAGGTTTTTCATGACGCACGTACATGATCATTTCTAAAACAAATATGAAAAACATTAATTTCTACTTCACGACACCATGGAGTCGGGAAAGGTTTTTCATGAAGCACTAACATGATCATTTCTAAAACAAATATGAAAAACATTAATTTCTACTTCACGACACCATGGAGTCGGGAAAGGTTTTTCATGAAGCACTAACATGATCATTTCTAAAACAAATATGAAAAACATTAATTTCTACTTCACGACACAATGGAGTCGAGAAAGGTTTTTCATGAAGCACTAACATGATCATTTCTAAAACAAATATGAAAAACATTAATTTCTACTTCACGACACCATGGAGTCGGGAAAGGTTTTTCATGAAGCACTAACAAGATCATTTCTAAAACAAATATGAAAAACATTAATTTCTACTTCACGACATCATGGAGTCGGGAAAGGTTTTTCATGAAGCACTAACATGATCATTTCTAAAACAAATATGAAAAACATTAATTTCTACTTCACGACACCATGGAGTCGGGAAAGGTTTTTCATGAAGCACTAACAAGATCATTTCTAAAACAAATATGAAAAACATTAATTTCTACTTCATGACACCATGGAGTCGGGAAAGGTTTTTCATGAAGCACTAACATGATCATTTCTAAAACAAATATGAAAGACATTAATTTCTACTTCACGACACCATGGAGTCGGGAAAGGTTTTTCATGAAGCACTAACAAGATCATTTCTAAAACAAATATGAAACACATTAATTTCTACTTCACGACACCATGGAGTCGGGAAAGGTTTTTCATGAAGCACTAACACGATAATTTCTAAAACAAATATGAAAAACATTAATTTCTACTTCACGACACCATGGAGTCGGGAAAGGTTTTTCATGAAGCACTAACAAGATCATTTCTAAAACAAATATGAAAAACATTAATTTCTACTTCACGACACCATGGAGTCGGGAAAGGTTTTTCATGAAGCACTAACATGATCATATCTAAAACAAATATGAAAAACATTAATTTCTACTTCACGACACCATGGAGTCGGGAAAGGTTTTTCATGAAGCACTAACATGATGATTTCTAAAACAAATATGAAAAACATTAATTTCTACTTCAGGACCCCATGGAGTGGGAAAGGTTTTTCATGAAGCACTAACAAGATCATTTCTAAAACAAATATGAAAAACATTAATTTCTACTTCACGACACCATGGAGTTGGGAAAGGTTTTTCATGAAGCACTAACATGATCATTTCTAAAACAAATATGAAAAACATTAATTTCTACTTCACGACACCATGGAGTCGGGAAAGGTTTTTCATGAAGCACTAACAAGATCATTTCTAAAACAAATATGAAAAACATTAATTTCTACTTCACGACACCATGGAGTCGGGAAAGGTTTTTCATGAAGCACTAACATGATCATTTCTAAAACAAATATGAAAAACATTAATTTCTACTTCACGACACCATGGAGTCGGAAAAGGTTTTTCATGAAGCACTAACATGATCATTTCTAAAACAAATATGAAAAACATTAATTTCTTTTGTTAATGAAAAACATTAATTTCTACTTCAGGACCCCATGGAGCGGGAAAGGTTTTTCATGAAGCACTAAAAAGATCATTTCTAAAACAAATATGAAAGACATTTATTTCTACTTCAGGACCCCATGGAGCGGGAAAGGTTTTTCATGAAGCACTAACATGATCATTTCTTAAACAAATATGAAAGACATTAATTTCTACTTCAGGACCCCATGGAGCGGGAAAGGTTTTTCATGAAGCACTAACAAGATCATTTCTAAAACAAATATGAAAGACATTAATTTCTACTTCAGGACCCCATGGAGCGGGAAAGGTTTTTCATGAAGCACTAACAAGATCATTTCTAAAACAAATATGAAAGACATTAATTTCTACTTCAGGACCCCATGGAGTCGGGAAAGGTTTTTCATGAAGCACTAACAAGATCATTTCTAAAACAAATATGAAAAACATTAATTTCTACTTAAGGACACCATGGAGCGGGAAAGGTTTTTCATGAAGCACTAACATGATCATTTCTAAAACAAATATGAAAAACATTAATTTCTTTTGTTAATGAAAAACATTAATTTCTACTTCAGGACACCATGGAGCGGGAAAGTTTTTTCATGAAGCACTAACATGATCATTTCTAAAACAAATATGAAAAACATTAATTTCTTTTGTTAATGAAAAACATTAATTTCTACTTCAGGACCCCATGGAGCGGGAAAGGTTTTTCATGAAGCACTAACAAGATCATTTCTAAAACAAATATGAAAGACATTAATTTCTACTTCAGGAGATCATGGAGTCGGGAAAGGTTTTTCATGAAGCACTAACAAGATCATTTCTAAAACAAATATGAAAAACATTAATTTCTACTTCAGGACACCATGGAGTCGGGAAAGGTTTTTCATGAAGCACTAACATGATCATTTCTAAAACAAATATGAAAGACATTAATTTCTACTTCAGGACCCCATGGAGCGGGAAAGGTTTTTCATGAAGCACTAACAAGATCATTTCTAAAACAAATATGAAAAACATTAATTTCTACTTCAGGACCCCATGGAGTCGGGAAAGGTTTTTCATGAGGCACTAACAAGATCATTTGTAAAACAAATATGAAAGACATTAATTTCTTTTGTTAATGAAAAACATTAATTTCTACTTCAGGACACCATGGAGTCGGGAAAGGTTTTTCATGAAGCACTAACAAGATCATTTCTAAAACAAATATGAAAAACATTAATTTCTACTTCAGGACCCCATGGAGTCGGGAAAGGTTTTTCATGAAGCACTAACAAGATCATTTCTAAAACAAATATGAAAAACATTAATTTCTACTTAAGGACACCATGGAGCGGGAAAGGTTTTTCATGAAGCACTAACATGATCATTTCTAAAACAAATATGAAAAACATTAATTTCTTTTGTTAATGAAAAACATTAATTTCTACTTCAGGACCCCATGGAGCGGGAAAGGTTTTTCATGAAGCACTAACAAGATCATTTCTAAAACAAATATGAAAGACATTAATTTCTACTTCAGGACCCCATGGAGTCGGGAAAGGTTTTTCATGAAGCACTAACAAGATCATTTCTAAAACAAATATGAAAAACATTAATTTCTACTTCAGGACACCATGGAGTCGGGAAAGGTTTTTCATGAAGCACTAACATGATCATTTCTAAAACAAATATGAAAGACATTAATTTCTACTTCAGGACCCCATGGAGCGGGAAAGGTTTTTCATGAAGCACTAACAAGATCATTTCTAAAACAAATATGAAAAACATTAATTTCTACTTCAGGACCCCATGGAGTCGGGAAAGGTTTTTCATGAAGCACTAACAAGATCATTTCTAAAACAAATATGAAAAACATTAATTTCTTTTGTTAATGAAAAACATTAATTTCTACTTCAGGACCCCATGGAGCGGGAAAGGTTTTTCATGAAGCACTAACATGATCATTTCTAAAACAAATATGAAAAACATTAATTTCTTTTGTTAATGAAAAACATTAATTTCTACTTCAGGACCCCATGGAGCGGGAAAGGTTTTTCATGAAGCACTAACAAGATCATTTCTAAAACAAATATGAAAGACATTAATTTCTACTTCAGGACCCCATGGAGCGGGAAAGGTTTTTCATGAAGCACTAACAAGATCATTTCTAAAACAAATATGAAAGACATTAATTTCTACTTCAGGACCCCATGGAGTCGGGAAAGGTTTTTCATGAAGCACTAACATGATCATTTCTAAAACAAATATGAAAGACATTAATTTCTACTTCAGGACCCCATGGAGCGGGAAAGGTTTTTCATGAAGCACTAACAAGATCATTTCTAAAACAAATATGAAAGACATTAATTTCTACTTCAGGACCCCATGGAACGGGAAAGGTTTTTCATGAAGCACTAACATGATCATTTCTAAAACAAATATGAAAGACATTAATTTCTACTTCAGGACCCCATGGAGCGGGAAAGGTTTTTCATGAAGCACTAACAAGATCATTTCTAAAACAAATATGAAAGACATTAATTTCTACTTCAGGACACCATGGAGTCGGGAAAGGTTTTTCATGAAGCACTAACATGATCATTTCTAAAACAAATATGAAAGACATTAATTTCTACTTCAGGACCCCATGGAGTCGGGAAAGGTTTTTCATGAAGCACTAACAAGATCATTTCTAAAACAAATATGAAAAACATTAATTTCTACTTCAGGACACCATGGAGTCGGGAAAGGTTTTTCATGAAGCACTAACATGATCATTTCTAAAACAAATATGAAAAACATTAATTTCTACTTCACGACACCATGGAGTCGGGAAAGGTTTTTCATGAAGCACTAACATGATCATTTCTTAAACAAATATGAAAAACATTAATTTCTACTTCAGGACACCATGGAGTCGGGAAAGGTTTTTCATGAAGCACTAACATGATCATTTCTAAAACAAATATGAAAGACATTAATTTCTACTTCAGGACACCATGGAGTCGGGAAAGGTTTTTCATGAAGCACTAACAAGATCATTTCTAAAACAAATATGAAAAACATTAATTTCTACTTCAGGACACCATTGAGTCGGGAAAGGTTTTTCATGAAGCACTAACATGATCATTTCTAAAACAAATATGAAAAACATTAATTTCTACTTCACGACACCATGGAGTCGGGAAAGGTTTTTCATGAAGCACTAACAAGATCATTTCTAAAACAAATATGAAAACCATTAATTTCTACTTCACAACACCATGGAGTCGGGAAAGGTTTTTCATGAAGCACTAACATGATCATTTCTAAAACAAATATGAAAAACATTAATTTCTACTTCACGACACCATGGAGTCGGGAAAGGTTTTTCATGAAGCACTAACAAGATCATTTCTAAAACAAATATGAAAAACATTAATTTCTACTTCACGACATCATGGAGTCGGGAAAGGTTTTTCATTAAGCACTAACATAGCCAATTCTAAAACAAATATGAAAAACATTAATTTCTACTTCACGACACCATGGAGTCGGGAAAGGTTTTTCATGAAGCACTAACAAGATCATTTCTAAAACAAATATGAAAAACATTAATTTCTACTTCACGACACCATGGAGTCGGGAAAGGTTTTTCATGAAGCACTAACATGATCATTTCTAAAACAAATATGAAAGACATTAATTTCTACTTCACGACACCATGGAGTCGTGAAAGGTTTTTCATGAAGCACTAACATGATCATTTCTAAAACAAATATGAAAAACATTAATTTCTACTTCACGACACCATGGAGTCGGGAAAGGTTTTTCATGAAGCACTAACATGATCATATCTAAAACAAATATGAAAAACATTAATTTCTACTTCACGACACCATGGAGTCGGGAAAGGTTTTTCATGAAGCACTAACATGATCATTTCTAAAACAAATATGAAAAACATTAATTTCTACTTCAGGACCCCATGGAGTGGGAAAGGTTTTTCATGAAGCACTAACAAGATCATTTCTAAAACAAATATGAAAAACATTAATTTCTACTTCACGACACCATGGAGTTGGGAAAGGTTTTTCATGAAGCACTAACATGATCATTTCTAAAACAAATATGAAAAACATTAATTTCTACTTCACGACACCATGGAGTCGGGAAAGGTTTTTCATGAAGCACTAACAAGATCATTTCTAAAACAAATATGAAAAACATTAATTTCTACTTCACGACACCATGGAGTCGGGAAAGGTTTTTCATGAAGCACTAACATGATCATTTCTAAAACAAATATGAAAAACATTAATTTCTACTTCACGACACCATGGAGTCGGAAAAGGTTTTTCATGAAGCACTAACATGATCATTTCTAAAACAAATATGAAAAACATTAATTTCTACTTCACGACACCATGGAGTCGGGAAAGGTTTTTCATGAAGCACTAACATGATCATTTCTAAAACAAATATGAAAAATATTAATTTCTACTTAAGGACACCATGGAGTCGGGAAAGGTTTTTCATGAAGCACTAACATTATCATTTCTAAAACAAATATGAAAAACATTAATTTCTACTTCACGACACCATGGAGTCGGGAAAGGTTTTTCATGAAGCACTAACAAGATCATTTCTAAAACAAATATGAAAAACATTAATTTCTACTTCACGACACCATGGAGTCGGGAAAGGTTTTTCATGAAGCACTAACATGATCATTTCTAAAAAAAATATGAAAAACATTAATTTCTACTTCACGACACCATGGAGTCGGGAAAGGTTTTTCATGAAGCACTAACAAGATCATTTCTAAAACAAATATGAAAAATATTAATTTCTACTTAGGGACACCATGGAGTCGGGAAAGGTTTTTCATGAAGCACTAACATTATCATTTCTAAAACAAATATGAAAAACATTAATTTCTACTTCAGGACACCATGGAGTCGGGAAAGGTTTTTCATGAAGCACTAACATGATCATTTCTAAAACAAATATGAAAAACATTAATTTCTACTTCAGGACACCATTGAGCAGGGAAAGGTTTTTCATGAAGCACTAACAAGATCATTTCTAAAACAAATATAAAAAACATTAATTTCTACTCCATAAAACCATGGAGCCGGGCAAAGATTTTTCATGAAGCACATACAAGATAATTTCTAAAACAAATATAAAAAACATTAATTTCTATTTCAGGACACCATGGAGCAGGGAAAGGTTTTTCATGAAGCACTAACAAGATCATTTCTAAAACAAATATGAAAAACATTAATTTCTACTCCATTAAACCATGGAGCCGGGCAAAGATTTTTCATGAAGCACTGACAAGATAATTTCTAAAACAAATATAAAAAACATTAATTTCTACTTCAGGACACCATGGAGCAGGGAAAGGTTTTTCATGAAGCACTAACAAGATCATTTCTAAAACAAATATAAAAAACAGTACACCATGGAGTAGGAAAAGGTTTTTCATGAAGCACTAACAAAATCATTTTTAAAACAAATACGAAAATACGAAAAACATTAATTTCTACTGCAGGACACCATGGAGCAGGGAAAGGTTTTTCATGAAGCACTAACAAGATCATTTCTAAAACAAATATAAAAAACATTACACCATGGAGCAGGGAATGGTTTTCCATGAAGCACTAACAAGATCATTTCTAAAACAAATATGAAAAACATTAATTTCTACTTCAGGACACCATGGAGCAGGGAAAGGTTTTTTATGAAGCACTAACAAGATCATTTCTAAAACAAATATAAAAAACATTAATTTCTACTTCAGGACACCATGGAGCAGGGAAAGGTTTTTCATGAAGCACTAACAAGATCATTTCTAAAAAAAATATGAAAAACATTACACCATGGAGCAGGGCAAAGGTTTTTCATGAAGCACTAACAAGATCATTTTTAAAACAAATATAAAAAACATTAATTTCTACTCCATAAAACCATGGATCCGGGCAAAGATTTTTCATGAAGCACTTACAAGATAAGTTCTAAAACAAATATAAAAAACATTAATTTCTACTTCAGGACACCATGGAGCAGGGCAAAGGTTTTTCATGAAGCATTAACAAAATCATTACTAAAACAAATATAAAAAACATTAATTTCAAATTTTAACACTAACTAATGATGTTTACAACCATTTTTTGTTTTTAATTAATCAAAAATTGTTGCCGAAAAGCATCAACTCAACTCCCTAAAAATCTATGACATCAGACTGTATTTGACATTATTAAAGTAATGTTTTAAGTTCTATTTATTATTGTATGTATTTATTACGTTTTTTTATTATTAAAGTAATGTTTTAAGTTCTATTTATTATTGTATGTATTTATTACGTTTTTTTATTATTAAAGTAATGTTTTAAGTTCTATTTATTATTGTATGTATTTATTACGTTTTTTTATTATTAAAGTAATGTTTTAAGTTCTATTTATTATTGTATGTATTTATTACGTTTTTTTTATTATTAAAGTAATGTTTTAAGTTCTATTTATTATTGTATGTATTTATTACGTTTTTTTATTATTAAAGTAATGTTTTAAGTTCTATTTATTATTGTATGTATTTATTACGTTTTTTTATTATTAAAGTAATGTTTTAAGTTCTATTTATTATTGTATGTATTTATTACGTTTTTTATTATTAAAGTAATGTTTTAAGTTCTATTTATTATTGTATGTATTTATTACGTTTTTTTTTATTATTAAAGTAATGTTTTAAGTTCTATTTATTATTGTATGTATTTATTACGTTTTTTATTATTAAAGTAATGTTTTTATTGTTTTAAGTTCTATTTATTATTGTATGTATTTATTACGTTTTTTATTATTAAAGTAATGTTTTAAGTTCTATTTATTATTGTATGTATTTATTACGTTTTTTTATTATTATTAAAGTAATGTTTTAAGTTCTATTTATTATTGTATGTATTTATTACGTTTTTTATTATTAAAGTAATGTTTTAAGTTCTATTTATTATTGTATGTATTTATTACGTTTTTTTATTATTAAAGTAATGTTTTAAGTTCTATTTATTATTGTATGTATTTATTACGTTTTTTTTATTATTAAAGTAATGTTTTAAGTTCTATTTATTATTGTATGTATTTATTACGTTTTTTTTATTATTAAAGTAATGTTTTAAGTTCTATTTATTATTGTATGTATTTATTACGTTTTTTTTATTATTAAAGTAATGTTTTAAGTTCTATTTATTATTGTATGTATTTATTACGTTTTTTTTATTATTAAAGTAATGTTTTAAGTTCTATTTATTATTGTATGTATTTATTACGTTTTTTTATTATTAAAGTAATGTTTTAAGTTCTATTTATTATTGTATCTATTTATTACGTTTTTTTTATTATTAAAGTAATGTTTTAAGTTCTATTTATTATTGTATGTATTTATTACGTTTTTTTTTATTATTAAAGTAATGTTTTAAGTTCTATTTATTATTGTATGTATTTATTACGTTTTTTTTTATTATTAAAGTAATGTTTTAAGTTCTATTTATAAGGAAGTTCAAATAACTAGGTTGATAGAATCTCAGACTGAAGATCTTAAATTTTCAATTACCGATCATGGCAGTTGCTTTATTTGTTGTAAATTTATTAATTAACACAATATTCTTCTCTAAAAGTAGTTAACATCTCTGCTATTTCAAAATAAGATAAATTCTGCAATGTATTACAAAAAAATGTGACTGACGGATATTTATAAATAGAGCGTTTGTCCGTCAGTTACATTATTGCAAGTTAAAAGAAAAATAAATGATGAAAATAAAAAATACTTACTAAATCTGCAATGAAAGTGTTTCCACCTTCTCCTTGACACACACTCGGTATAGCATAAGTTCCAGCCTCTGAAGCAATAAAAAACGAAAACAAAATCAATGATATTTGGACTACTGTTCTTATTTTGGAAAATATTTGGATTTTCTTCAAGTGCATCTTTTCGAACTCAGAAATTCTTATGTTAAACTCGGGAATCTTTATAGAATTTCAAACAGAACCACTGTGGTACCAATGTTCAATATTTCTAGTGAAAGAACTGATCCATAAAATTATCACACTATCAGTCTCTGTACATAAAATGAAAGGTGTGACATTTCCAATAATGAGAAAGAATTGAAAAGTTGCAATCGTTTTATGCTGATAAAAATTCATGCAATTATACTTTTGAGGAGTGAGCATGAATGAACAAGTCAAACAAGTTCCCTCAACATGTGTACATATGCAGCTTGTGTTATCAAAATCTTTGGAGCTCAGATAAGTTGACAAACCACAGGGGGTAGCCACATTTGTTGCACATATGCAAAGCATAACAATGGCGGCAAAAATCGAGTTGCATTCTGTTAGCATTCTAATTTCTAATCACAAAACATAAATTGCAGCTTTTACTATAAAAAATATTTTCATTATGTTCTATTTTTATTTGATATTTATTTTAAACCAAAAAAAAATGAAATACAAAAGAATAATTAAGCAAGTAAAGTTCAAATTTTATTAGCTGCAAAATATTTCATATAAATGTCTTTACATTATTTGTTTATATTTTGATAATTTCTAAAACATGGAGATATTTATGAATAAACGTTGAATTGAAATTATTGGAAACAAATTAATAAAAAGAGTCGCATATTTGAGAAGAAAATAAAATAAATCTTTACAAAAAGCAATAAGATAAATTGTTAAAAATTTAGTGTTCATCCATGGAAGCTGTATAAACAAAAGACATAAACATACCAGTCGAGAGCTGCATTAAAAAATTTTTCATCACCACAAAATGCAAAGCAGAATAGTTAAAATAACAAAATGCAAAAATTAAATAAGTGCTAAGATTTGAAGCTGCTTAACATCTAAAAATATGCTTAGTTATCATCGTAGGATGCTTGTGTCAAGCCGCTTCAATTAGATGTGATGACACGAGACAAGATTATTTGATGACACCTGCTTTGTCTTGTGTATGAGCTTACTTGGTTTGCCCTATTTTCTATGATAAACATTTGCATCTCCTCCTCCTCCTCCTCCTCCTGTCACAGGTGGCTTCATAGTTTCTACTCTTCTCTTCAAGAAAAGGGGTTGTAGTACATTATAGAAGTGAAGGATGATGAGAGGGGCACACACCTGAAAAAAAATTGCATCAAAAATTGTAGCAGCCGACACTCACTACATCACAGGCAGGAGCTAATTCTCTCGGCTCGAGATTGGAAATCCATTTTCTCTTTGGCTTGTCCAATCACAAGCTCTCAATCACATGACATCTGAAACTTTATCACGTGATCTGAAACTCTCAATCCTCTATTATCTTGACCCTGCTGGGCAGCCGACATTAGCCTGGGCTTTCACCCCAGGCTGAACATGAGTACTACAAGCTAACATGGTGACCTTTCAAACTCCCATTTGTTTCCACGTGCGGTACCCGAACGAACATTCTTTATCATGCTAAAGAACATACACTGACACCCACCCATACCAACACATTAATACACTGAAGACTTTGCCCTTTCTTTCTCCTTTAATTGGCTTCCTTTGCCCCGGCGACTACTACTAGCTATAAACACAGGTGGACTGAGCTTTTCTCTCCTTCAACAAGCCGGCAATATAATAAATCTATCTTTACACAAGAACACTTCAACCTATTAACCCATTTCTTTCTTGTACACTCTACTAAAGAAGATAACAAATAAAGTTTGTTTATTGATATAGAATGAAACTTCATTTCGTTATTTCATCTCTATAAAATACAAAGGGCAATCAAATAAAAAATGAAGGAATAATGAGATTCTTTATAAGCACTTTGTGATGACATCCATTTTGATCTATTTGATCTCCTGCCATCATGTTTTTTAAAATTTTATGGAAATTGCTCTAGACAAAGCATGATGCCACTTGATGTAAGGAGCTAACAAAAATGAAAAATGATTATCACAACGACAGGGAATGCCTATCGACTTTTAAAATCTTGAAAAGACTAAGTCAGCGAGAAGAGATTTCCATGAATCCGAAATTCTTGGAAATAAACTGAAATAGGAAGTTGTATTTGTATGATGTATCAAAACGGTGAATTGATGAAGACCACTAGACCAACAAGTCAAATAAGCTGTAACAAAAGAAACAAGAAAAAGATCAGATAATCCTGAAGAACACATGTCATATTAGTATTTATAGAAATGATTGAGACTAGGAACATCACGTCTGTAAGAGAAAAGTTTCAGAGAAACAGAAAGGGTTAATCTAATTAGATACATTTCTGCACCTTATCAAGAATGCTCAAATGGAACAGAGATTCACCAGCAGTATTCCATACGAGGTCTGAAAATATATAGAATGGGCTCAGGTGTGAGAACGTGTTTAGAGTGTTTATAAGAAGCAGCATTGTTTTCACTGAATTTTTAGGTCAGGGGTTATTTTGTTTTATCACTTACTCTACAAGGTCTCCAGTCAAATACTATTTCAAAATTAATCTATAATATTAATCTCACTTGTCTGTTTAAATGCATGTATGAATGTATGTATGTATGTCTGTATGTCTTGCAAAAACTCTTGACAGAATCGACGGATTTTCACCAGATTGGTATCATTTTGAAGCATGACCCTTTGGATGTCAAATATCGAAAAATTGGCTAAAAACATTAATTCCTTCAATTGGGCACTTTTCTACAGGAAGGGGTAGCAAAAAATCATTCCTTCATGACAATTTAGTCAAACATGCATGCGTCAAAAACGTTCTTTCTTGAATTAGTTTAAATATAAAAAAAACAACCTAACTTCGTGTGGTTAAATACAATGACCCCACAACTCAATCTTCACTCCTGCAGTCCAATGCACTTCTGACAGCAATTGCTTCTGCCAAACAAAAAAGACACCCTCTCTCCCAAATACAGGCTTTTTATAGGACAAAACCGTCCAAAGTTATTTGCATACTCTTCCCATGATCACTAGTCTATAAATAGACGCAGTGGCCATTCTCTTCTTCTTCTTTCACTCTCTGAAGCAGGCGTTGCCAGTGGTATAAGGTTTGCACGATTTATTTTTTTTTTAATTTTTTTTTTTACTACACGCCCCCATGATCATTAAAGATCATTCACATCTCATAATCCCGTGTCCAGATCGGCGCATTGCGTTCTCTTTGCGGTCTCTGCATCGGCACCGATTCATCTTCATCACTCCCTCGCTCAGTACCACCATCCTCATCACCTAAATGGACCACACGCCTTAAATCTAAAACATGTCGTGGCATTCCATTGACACTTAAGTTGTTTGGGGATTGCACTCCTGTTATCACTCCTCTTCCCCACTGCGTTGTGCATCGGGCATTAGGCGGTTTCACCCAAACTTCTTCTCCTATTTGGATTCTGGCTGGTCCTTGATCATTAATTTCCGGTGACATGTCTCTAGGATGTCTCCATTCGTAATTAAAGATTGCTCTATGCGGTACTGTGTCATCTCTTTGCCCGACCTTAGGGGACATGTTGTACCAAAATGTGGCCTCTTCAGGCGATATTCTTCCTCTCTCAGCTATTGCTTTCACGGTCCGATGATGTCGCTCCACAATGCCATTTCCTCCAGGTCTGTAGGCTGCCCTGTAATAACTTTTAATCTTCCATTTTTTTAGCATCGTCTGAAAGATTTCTGAGCGAAAAACAGTGCCGTTGTCCATTATCACCTCCCTTACTAGACCTCGTTCAAGCATCACCTTTTCTAATTCAGTTGCAACTGCAGATGCGGTTTCCACTCGCAGTTCCTTCCATATCGCCAGTCTACTTGGCCCACAATCAATTATTGATAAGTACGCTCCCCCTCGGTAGTGTGCTATGTCAATAGCTAGTCTCGTCCAGTTCGTTAAAACTCCAATTTCCCCAGAATTATGTATATTTGGGGCAGGATCGATCGATTGACACCGAACACAGTTCTTTACTATCATCTGAATTTCTTCCCGTTTTACATTCGGATCCACTTGCCTCATCAAATATAATGTTCTCTCCACTCCCATGTGATGCATGTCATGCAACTCTTTAATTTCTCCAATTCCAAGACAGCATATCGGCGCCTCCTCTTTCTCAATTAACCACTGTTTTTTTATCCATGTTAGCGCATCTGCCTTGTTTCTTTCAGAAGGCACAAACACTGCTTTTATCTGCAGTTTCAATTCAGACATCAACTCTCTAAGCATCCCTAATCTCCGCTTTATTATCACTTCTCCAGCACCCTTTGTTCGTATTCTGCCACTCTCCTCCACAGTAGAGTTCACCCAACTGAGTACAGTGGCTGAATCAGTTCTTATTTCAATATTTGTCAGTCTCCATTTGATAGCTAAATTGACACCCTTTAGAACAGCATCTAATTCAACTATGTTAATGTGATTAAAGTCATCACTTTTCCTCAGCCAAGTTGCATCTTCCGCCACCACACCGCCAATCTCGACAACCACGCCAGTTGCAACATTGCTTGCATCACACCACACGACTCCTGTGCTCACTTCAGGTATGTGCCAAGCGCCATTAACAGGGTCTTCTTTTTTCACCTCAGCTAGAACCTCCTGCATCACTTTCATGGTTCTGCAATCAACTTTTTCTTCCAATCCACTCCATTTGCTCTTCTTTTCACATAACTGCATGCTAATCGCAGCCATCCAGCAATTGGATAGTGCCCCAATAATTTACCACAGATCGAAAATAGCTCCCGCCTACTAATTTCTCCTCCCATCCCTGGGATCTCGTTGCCTCTCCTGAACATTAGTGCACCCATCTTATTTTTCATAAGCTTAAGGCCCAGTGCCGCTCCTCCGTCCAGGGATTCTGGAGATTTTGCTGCTAACCCAAACCCCTTCAAATGTTCCACAACTTCCTGTGTCGATATTTTCGTTACGTCTACCATTATATCATCAATGTATGAATCAGTGGCCTCTTTCTTTAATACTGTTTTTAAAATGGCTGCCATAATCTTTGGTGTGACATTAAGTCCGAATCCTAATCGTGTTAGGCAATAGGTTTTTCCTTTATAACAGACCAGCTGGTACTGCCATAGTTCCTTTGCCACATGTAGTTGCAGGTAGGCAGACTTAAGGTCCACTATTGCAGTCTCTCCTACCGGCTGTCTCCAATTTCTTATCTTTTCATCACATACATCTATTATGTCGCTCCCTGTATGACACGCCACAAAACGGTTCAACTCACGAAAGTCAAACATTGGCCTAACTTTCCCTTTTGTGGCCTGAAATACTGCCATCAATGGCAACAGGCCTTTTCTTTCTCCTTTCCATGGTAACAGAATACCATCCGATATCCATCTTTCCACCTCTTTCTCGAATTCTAATTTCTTATCGCCTTCCAGAGAGTTTTTATAATATTGGACTTTGTTCTGCAATACTGGAGGCTCTCCCTTCCATGTCCATCTTACTGTCCATTTATCTCCATCGAAGTTTGCTTCAAAGTCTTTATCCTCGATTTTGCAAACATTCAGCTGATGGGCAGCCACGGCACATTGTATATCTCCAAACTTCACTTTGGCTTTCTTTATAGTTACACCTCCCAGCTCATTAATCACGTCCATTCCAATTATGACGTCGATCCCATCAACGATGTGATTCATCAAGATTGCCCTCACCTTTACGTGCATTCCACAGACTTTTATCTCCACTTGTCTGGCTCTTTTACATTCTATATTCCTCCCATCAACTGCTTTCACTGTACCGCTCCTTCCATATCCCTTCAAAAGTTTGGAATTGATTAAAGTAGTGGTGCACCCAGTATCGACAAGTGCAGTCATTACAGAATCATTCACCTCTACTTCTATTATAGGAAGAGGCCAGTATCGCGCCTTCATTTCATTGCTAGAGTAGCTTGCAGCGCAGAAGCTCCCCCTTGCTCGTTTCCCTGAATCTGAGGACAATATCTCGCAATGTGGCCAAATTTTCCACAATTGTAGCATGTTGCCCTGGCCCTAGGGATCTCTGTGCAATCTTTTTTTAGGTGCGGTCCTTGACATCTAAAGCACTGAAGGCTTGATTCTTTCTTTCCCTTATTAGTCTCATTAGTTTGCGCACTTGCGGCCAATGTCCGAGTTTCTACGACTCTTTTGCTGACTAAAAGCCGTGCAGTCGGTATCAGTTTGCTGACATCCATTCTCTCTATGTTCGGTAGCTGCTGTAATGCCACAGATACATCGTCTGGGAATCCAGTTATGAATGCCAGTTTGGCTGTATGTTCCAGCCCTCTTCCCAGATATCCCGCCAGTCCAGCCAATCTTTTGATTTTATTAGCATAAACATCCACCAATTCTCCTGTCCACTTGAATCGTTGCAGTTTTTCGTATGCCTCAAAAGGCCCCTCAGTGAAGGCGGTCACGAGTCTCATCTCTATCAGTTCTGCATCTTCTTGTTCTGCATTATTCATCTCAAGATAGAGAGCGAGTGCATCTCCCTGCAAAAAAAGTGGAATAAAACTGGCAAGGTCTGACACATGTTGAAGCTTAGCCACCAGTTTTACTTTCTTTATCCATCCGACTACATCACCTTCTCCACTAAAAGGTGGTATCACATCTTTTCCCAATCTCAACATCCCAGATTCCATGATCTGTTCTCGGCCGAAATAGCTTGTGGTTAAATACAATGACCCCACAACTCAATCTTCACTCCTGCAGTCCAATGCACTTCTGACAGCAATTGCTTCTGCCAAACAAAAAAGACACCCTCTCTCCCAAATACAGGCTTTTTATAGGACAAAACCGTCCAAAGTTATTTGCATACTCTTCCCATGATCACTAGTCTATAAATAGACGCAGTGGCCATTCTCTTCTTCTTCTTTCACTCTCTGAAGCAGGCGTTGCCAGTGGTATAAGGTTTGCACGATTTTTTTTTTTTTTTTTTTTTTTTTACTACACTTCGCTAATGTGATCGTAGATCAATCGGTATAGTGGCAGCGTTGTTATCTTAAGATTTCACGTTTGAGCTGAGATATCAGATTATTTTTTCGATTTTTAAAGTTTTGATATTGAAACAGGGTTATTTATGCCATTTTTTGTTCGTTTTTTTTCTATTTTTCCATCACGTTTGCTGTTTTGTTTTTGTTTTTCTGATCTTTTTAAGAAGTTTTAACATTTAAAACAGGGTTCTTTTCCATTTGCTTATTCTTTATTTTGCATCATTTCCGCTGTTTTTTGTTTTGTTTTTGTTTTTCTGATTAAAAAAAAAGTTTGATATATTAAAAATATTTAATATATTAAAAATATTTAATATATTAAATATTTTTAATATATTAAAAATATTTAAACATGTTATTACGTTCGCTTATTCTTTATTTTCCATTTGGTTTTGGTTTACCCCACACACACCTCCAAACACGTGGGCAACGCTGGGTACCCCCACTAGTATAAGACACAAGACAAATTAAAAATACAAATAATCTAATGAATGTAAATCAAATGTGTTAAAGTGTTTTATTAATATTAGCTGCGTAAGGTATTTGAGAACATACAAAATATTATTTGACTTTATACTTTCTACATTTCAAAATTATCAATGGTTGTTTCTATAATAAAGAAGTACAGTGTGACTATAACGGTTAAAGACATATTTTTAAGCCTTTTTTAAAATTACTTGATGTTTCGTTTACAAACTTCACAGAATTAAAAGTTTCAGACTGAAAAGTATCACCATTCTCAAAACTAAGAACATAGGCCCACTAATAGTGTCGGAACACCTGAATTTATTAGTGGTAATGCTATATAGTATTTATTAGTGGTAATGCTATATAGTATTTATTAGTGTAATGCTATAGTATTTATTAGTGGTAATGCTATAGTATTTATTAGTGGTAATGCTATATAGTATTTATTAGTGTAATGCTATAGTATTTATTAGTGGTAATGCTATATAGTATTTATTAGTGGTAATGCTATATAGTATTTATTAGTGTAATGCTATAGTATTTATTAGTGGTAATGCTATAGTATTCACGAGATCGATTGCAAGAGCATGTGGCAGAATGAACAATATGAAATGCTGTCTACAAAGGCATCTGATACAAGTTTTATGTGTAAAGGTTATTTTAGGCCAGAAAGTTAAAGTTCACAGAACACAGAAACGGGAAACAGCAAATTTGCATGATCACATAACAGTTGACCTCCTAGCCCCTCCCTCACATACCTCAATATGTATGGAAGCGTAATTGCGAAAAAGATTAATGAGAGAAGAGTCTTAGGGAGGCTCCATGTTTTGATAAGTTTCTAGGGTCTATCTACACTCCAGATTTGAGATAGAACATACATCAAATCAGTTGCCAAAGCTGCTGGAAAATGGAGGGGATCGTTTTACCACTCTAGTAGATATCTCACTGCTGATGCAATTCTCTACCAAGTACGTCCAAGGATGGAGTACTGTTACCACATCTGCCTTGAAAATAGACTTTGCAGCCTCATAGGGATACCCTTTTCTCTTTCCTGCAGCCTCTTTCTCACAGAAGAGACATTGCGAGCCTGTCTCTGCTTTATCGTTATTTTCATGGCTAGTGCTCGTCTGAGCTCCAATTTACGATCCCCCCTGACGTGATTTTCATGAGAAACACTCGTTTAGCTGAAACCACTATCAATAATTTCCTCCACTCTTTGTTTGTGCCTAAACCTAAACGTAGATTCCAATGAAGGGTCTTGACTTCTTTCTTAGAACTGCGGAACTCTCTTCTGTTCCCTTGCTTCCAACTAACTACAAGATAATTGTCTTCAAGTCCAATGCGAACAGGTTCTTGATGAGTATTCCCTTAAGTAATCCAATTTACCAAATTTCCATTATTAACGATTACTACAATATTGTCCCATTGATTACTGTACACTCATTAACCCTTATCCTCGAGTGACCTCTCCGAGCCTTGATAAGTGGTGACCCATTTGTAAATAAATAAATATGTGCATAGATGTTTGATATGAACAAGGACCACCTGATCGTAGTTTATTTCATATAAAAAGCCAACTCATACTAATAAGTACTGTTATTATTTACTTGCTAGGAGTTCTCACACAAGTTATTACCGGTGATCGCTCACTTGCAACAACAACGGATTTTCTCTGGAATCCGAGTAACAGCAAATTTTCCCAGGTTTCAGTACTCTTTGCTTCTTTTGTCAACATTATAAATCACTTTGTGTTCGCACTAATAAATGCTGTTGACTTTCTTAAGAATTTGAAGCCTCCTCGACATTAAGTGGAGATCTGGATGATGCTCTCCTTCCTTGGTCTTTCCATCCACACTGGCCTGAGGTTAGTTCTTCACTTTGGAGGAGGAATTAGATTATTATTACTCATCAGAAATTCTTACACAGGCCATTACCAACGATTATTCATTCATATATTTCTTTCTATCCTGTGATGTTCTCTGGAGTTTGGGTAACAAGTTTCCCCAGATTTTCTGTACTCTCCACCTCAAAAGAGAAATTTGCATTATTCCACCAGAATTTACGATTGTATTGCTAACAATAACCATTAAATAATAATAATAATAATAATAATAATAATAATAATAATAATAATAATAATGGGCTCGTTCTCAATTTTTTAACCTCCATGTCAGTTAAAAAAAACTTCTTTTCACTCACAGTTACAGTCAGTATAATCAAAGGGAGATAACTTGGATATAACACGAGGAAGAGTACTTATATAATTCAAAATGGGCAAACACGAAATTGTGTTCGTTACAACTCTACTTTCAACCGAGTCGTTGTTTGTTTCATTCACCACACTCTTTTCTTCTACCTCTTCTTTTACACACGTCCGTTCGCTTTAGTGACTAAAAATCGTCTGTCCTCCCGCTTTCCATTCCTCGTTATTTATGGAACCAAGGTACAAGATTCTCCGAGATTCCCCAAGACTTTTTCCCACATAAACGCATGCGGGCGCCATCTTGATTCTCAATTTGTGCTCTGCAGGCACAAACGCGCAGCTGCTTTAACGGTAAGCCACTTCTTTCTCCACAGAAATACAACTTTGTTTCAATCAAACAAGAGATACTGCAAAGCACATGTGATCATTTAGTTATGGTTCATTTTCATTGAACTTAAATTGTTGTTATTATTATTATTATACATCCAGTGTTGCAAAAAACCACCATCATGATTACAAACATTAATGAGAAATGAATTATCTCCCTTTATATTCGTGCTTTATCAGTTAAAAACAACTTAAGTTCGATGAAAATGAACCATGGCGTGTGATTTGCAGTATCTCTTGTTTCATTGAAATAAAGTTGTATTTTATGTTTGCCCAAGTTCCACATTTTGAATTATATTGAGTAACCTCCCTTGAGTTATATCTATGTTGATTATTGTCATGCTGCATTGTGCGTTGTGCATATATGTATAATAATGAGACCTGGAACACGTGTGTCTGGTTAAGAAAGAAACTGAATCAACAATGGCTTCCCACTTTATTAAAAGATTGCTATGCGCATGCGTGAGTACATACAAAAGTTAAATCAGGGAACCGGGACGAAAAAGTCTATACAAAAGTTGCCGAAATGAAAGAGCAGCGATATTATTATAATTATATCCCTTTGATTATACTGGCCCACAAGAAGAATATGCGCTCCTGCCCATGGGGGTTAATCTTTTTCACTCATGTAGTAAATCGATTGCCCATTAGATGACCTTCAAAGCTGTAGTTCTAGTGCCTACCTTTTGGTAGCAGTTACTGAAACTCATAGACTACACAACAGACACATAAGTAATTTGTACTTAGACATTGTTCATGCATTTCTTTCTAATTGACATCAGCAATTGTAGCGGGACATTAATCTATTCTCTTCTTTGTTACTAAAGTGCATTGCTCTTTCTTTTATGTCTTACTAGTTGCACAAAGCCAACAAATACCAGAAAGAGTATTCATACTTTAATGTTAGTTTCTTATTTTATACAGGAACATCTATTTGGTAATCATAACAGTAATATTGGCTAATCATAAAAGTAATATTTGCTGATCGTAACAGTAATATCTGCTAATCATGGCAGTAATTTTTGTCAATCATAACTAATATTTTCTAAGCATAACAATAATATTTGCTAATCATAACAGTAATATATGCTAATCATAACAGTAATATTTGCTAATAATAACAATAATATTTGTTAATCATTAGTAATGTTTGGTAATCATGACAGTAATATTTGCTAATCATAACAGTAATATATGCTAATCATAACAGTAATATTTGCTAATCATAATAATATTTGTTAATCATTAGTAATGTTTGGTAATCATGACAGTAATATTTGCTAATCATAACAGTAATATTTGCTAATCATAACAGTAATATTTGCTAATCATAACAGTAATATTTGCTAATCATAACAGTAATATTTGCTAATCATAAGTAATGTTTGGTAATCATGACAGTAATATTTTCTAATCATAACAGTAATATTTGCTAATCATAACAGTAATATTTGCTAATCATAACAATAATATTTGCTAATCATTAGTAATGTTTGGTAATCATGACAGTAATATTTGCTAATCATAACAGTAATATTTGGTAATAATAACAGTACTATTTGCTAATCATAACAGTAATATTTGCAAATCATAACAGTCATTTGCTAATCATGAGAGTAATATTTGCTAATCGTATCAGTAATATATGCTAATCGTCACAGTAATATTTGCTAATCGTAACAGTAATATTGAATAATCATAATGGTAATATTTGCTAATCGTAGCAAAAATATTTTCTAATCATAACAGTTATATTTGCTCATCATAATAGTAATATTTTCTAATCATCACAGTAATATTTGCTAATCGTAACAGTAACATTTGCTAATCATAACAGTATATTTGTTAATCTGAACAATAATATTTGCTAATAATAACAGTAACATTTGTTAATCATAACAGTAATATATGCTAATCATAACAGTAATATTTGCAAATCATAACAGTAATATTTGCTAATCGTAGCAGTAATATTTGCTAATCAAAGCAGTAATATTTGCTAATCATAACAGTAATATTTGCTGATTGTATCACTAATATTTGCTAATCATAATAGTAATATTTGCTAATCATAACAGTAATATTTGCTACACATAACAGTAATATTTGGTAATTATAACAAAAATATTTACTAATCATAACAGTAATATTTATAAATCTGTGCAGTAATATTGGCTAATCATAACAGTAATATTTGCTTATAATAATAGTAGTATTTGCTAATCATAACAGTAATATTTGTAAATCTGAACAGTAATATTTGGTAATCATAACAGTAATATTTGCTAATAATAACAGTAATATTTGCTTATCGTAATAGTAATATTTTCTAATCATAATAGTAATATTTGCTAATAACAACAGTAATATTTTGTAATCATAACAGTAACATTTGCTTATCATAACAGTGATATATGATAATCATAACAGAAATATATGCTAAACCTAACAGTAATATTTGCTCATAATAACAAAAATATTTGGTTATCATAACAGTAATAATGTCTACCGATAAAACTAATATTTGGTTATCATAACAGTAATATTCGCTTATCATAACAGTAATATTCGCTACACATAACCGTAATAATTGCTAATCATAACGGAAATATTTCCTAATCGTAATATTTGCTAATCGTAGCAGTAATATTTTCTAATTATAACAGCACTATTTGCAAATAATAACAGTAATATTTGCTAATAATAACAGAAATATTTGGTTATCATTATAGTAATATTTGCTTATCATAACAGTTATATTTTCTAATCATAACAGTAATATTTGCTAATAGTAGCAGTAATATTTGCTAATAATAACAGTAATATTTGATAATCATAACAGTAATATTTTGTAATCATAATAGTAATGTGTGTTAATCATAACAGTAATATATGCTAGTCATTACAGAAATGTTTGCTAATCATTACAGTAATATTTGTTAATCATAACACTAATATTTGCTAATAATAATAGTAATATTTTCTAATCATAACAGTAATATTTGGTAATCCTGACAGTACTTTTTGTCAATCATTACAGTAATATTTGCTAATCATAACGGTAATATTTGCTAATCATAGCAGTAATATTCTCTAATCATAATAGTAATATTTGCTAATCCTAATAGAAATATTTCCTAATCATAACAGTAATATTTGCTTATATAGTATAGTAGTATTTACTAATCGTAACAGTAATATTTGGTAATCATTAGTCATTTTTGTCAATCATAACAGCAATAACTGCTAATTATAACAGTAATATTTGGTAATCATGACAGTAATTTCTGTCAATCATAACAGTAGTATTTGCGAAGCATCAGAGTAATATTTGCTAATCACACCAGTAATATTTGTTAATTATAACAGTAATATTTGCTAATCCTAATAATAATATTTTCTAATTATAACAGTAATATGTGCTAATTATAACAGTAATATTTGCTAATCGTAGTAGTAATATTTTCTAATCATAACAGTAATATTTGTTAATAATTATAGTAATATTTGCTAATCAAAACAGTAATATTTGGTAATCATGACAGCACTTTTTGTCCAACATAACAGTCATATTTGCATATTTGTAAATTATAACGGTAATATTTGCTAATAATAGCGGTAATATTTTCTAATTATAATAGTAATATTTGCTAATCATAACTGTAATATTTGCTAATCATAATAGTACTATTTGCTAATCAAACAAGTAATATTTGCTAATATTAATAGTAATATTTGCTAATCGTAACACTAATATTTGATAATCATGAGAGTAATTTTTGTCAATCATGAGAGTAATATCTGCTAATTATAACAGTAATATTTGGTAATCATGACAGTAAGTTTTGCAAATCAAAACAGTAGTATTTGCTAAGCATAACAGTAATATTTTCTAATCATAGCAGTAATATTTCATAACCATAAGTAATATTTGGTAATTATGAGAGTAATATTTGCTAATAATACCAGTAATATTTGCAAATAATAACAGTAATATTTTCTAATCATAACAGTAATATTTTGTAATCATAACAGTAATATTTGTAAATCCTAACAGTAATATTTGCTAATAAAAATAATAATATTTGCTAATCATAATAGTAATATTTGCTAATCAAAAGAGTAATATTTGCTAATCATACCAGTAATATTTGCTAATCACAACAGTAATATTTGGTAATCGTAATAGTAATATTTGCTAATTAAGACAGTAATATTTGTAAATCAAATATTTGCTAATAATAACAATATTTACTAATCATAACAGTAATATTTGCTAATCGTAGCAGAAGAATTTGGTAATCATAACAGTACTATTTGCTAATCCTAATAGTAATATTTGCTAATCATAACAGTAATATTTGATAATAATAACAGTAATATTTGCAAATAATAGCAGTATTATTTGCTAATAATAGCACTAATCATTGCTAATCATACCAGTAATATATTTGCAAATCATAACAGTAATATTTGCTAATCACAACAGTAATATTTGCTAATCACAACAGTAATATTTGGTAATAATAACGGTAATATTTGCTAATCATAGGAGTAATATTTACTAATCGTATCAGTAATGTTTGCTAATCATGACAGTACTATTTGCTAATCGAAACAGTAATATTTGCTAAGCATAACAGTAATATTTGCTAATCGTAGCAGTAATATTTTCGAATCATAACAGTAATATTTGCTAATAATAACAGTAATATGTGCTAATAATATCAGTAATATTTGGTAATCGTAACAGTAATATTTGCTAATTATAACAGTTATATTTGTAAATCAAACATTGGCTAATAATAACAGTGACAGTTGCTACTCATAACAGTAATATTTACGAATCATAACATTAATCTTGCTAATCATAACAGTAATATTTGTTAATCGTAGCATAAATATTTGATAATCATAACAGTACTATTTGCTAATCCTAATAGTAATATTTGCTAATCTAGCAGTAATATTTGCTAATCATAACAGTAATAGTTGCAAATAATAACAGTAATATTTGCTAATAATAGCAGTAATATTTGCCAATCATAACAGTAAAATTTACTAATCATAACAGTAATATTTGCTAATTATAACAGTAATATTTGGTAATAATAACAGTAATATTTGCTAATCATGACAGAAATATTTGCTAATCATAACAGTAATATTTGCAAATCATGAGTGCAATATTATCTAATCGTATCAGTAATATTTTCTAATAATCACAGTAATATTTGCTAATCGTAACAGTAATATTTGCTAATAATAATGGTAATATTTGCTAATCGTAGCAGTAATATTTGCTAATCATAACAGTAATATTTGCTTAGCAAAGCAGTAATATTTGCAAATCATAAGATTAATATTTGCTAATCCTAGCACTAATATTTGCTAATAAAAATAGTAATATTTGCTAATTATAACAGAAATATTTACCAATCCTAACAGTAATATTTGCTAATCAGTACAGTAACATTTGTAAACCTGAACGGTAATATTGGTAATCATAACAGTAATATTTCGTAATCATAACAGTAATATTTGCTAATCGTAGAAGGAATATTTTCTAATCCTAACACTAATATTTGCTAATAAGAACAGTAATATTTGCTAATCATTACAGTTATATTTGCTATTCTGTAACAGTAATATTTGCTAATCATAACAGTAATATTTGTAAATCTAGACATTAATATAATGTAATCATAACAGTAATATTTGCTAATCGTAGCATTAATATTTTCTAATCAAAATAGTAATATTTATTAATCAGAGCAGTAATTTTTGCTAATAATAACAGTAATATTTTCAAATCATAACAGTGATATTTGGTAATCGAAACAGTAATATTTACATATCAGAACAGTAATATTTGCTAATAATATCAGTAATATCAGTAAATCTGAATATTAATATTTTGTAATCATAATAATTTGCTAATCATAACAGTAATATTTGTAAATTCGAACATAATAATTTGGTCATCATACCAGTAATATTTGCTAATTTTCAGTAATGTATGCTTATCATAACAGCAATATTTTTGAATCATAAGAGTAATATTTGCTAATCATAACATAATATTTGCTAATCATAACAGTAATATTTGCTATTCGTAACAGGAATATTTCCTAATCATAACAGTAATATTTGTTAATCATAACAGTAATATGTGTAAATCTGAAAATTAATATTAGGTAGTCATAACAGTAATATTTGCTAATTATAACAGTAATATTTGCTAATTATAACAGTAATATTTGCTAATTATAACAGTAATATTTGCTATTCGTAACAGTAATATTTGTTAATCATAACAGTAATATCTGTAAATCTGAACATTAATATTAGATAATCATAACAGTAATATTTGCTAATTATAACAGTAATATTTGCTAATTATAACAGTAATATTTGCTAATCATAACAGTAATATTTGCTATTCGTAACAGGAATATTTCCTAATCATAACAGTAATATTTGTTAATTATAACAGTAATATGTGTAAATCTGAACATTAATATTAGGTAATCATAACAGTAACATTTGCTAATTATAACGGTTATATTTGCTAATCATAACAGTAATATTCGCTATTCGTAACAGGAATATTTCCTAATCATTACAGTAATATGTGTTAATCATACCAGTAATATGTGTAAATACGAACATTAATATTAGGTAATCATAACAGTAATATTTGCTAATTATAACAGTAATATTTGCTAATTATAACAGTAATATTTGCTAATCAAAGCAGTAATATTTGCTAATCATAGCAGTAATATTTGCTATTCGTAACAGGAATATTTCCTAATCATAACAGTAATATTTGTTAATCATAACAGTAATATGTGTAAATCTGAACATAAATATTAGGTAATCATAATCGTAATATTTGCTAATTATAACAGTAATATTTGCTAATTATTACAGTAATATTTGCTAATCATAACAGTAATATTTGCTAATCGTAACAGTGATGTTTGCTAATCGTAACGGTGATGTTTGCTAATAATAGCGGTAATATTTGCTAATTGTAACAGTAATATTTGCTAATCATAACAGTAATATTTGCTCATCATAATAATAATATTTGGGTATCATAACAGTAATATTTGCTAATCATAACGGTAATATTTGCTAATAATTACAGTAATAGTTGGTAATCAAAGCAGTTATATTTGGTAATCATAACAGCAGTATTTGCTAATCATAACAGTAATAGTCACTAATCATAACAGTAATGTTTCCTAATCATAACGGTAATATTTGCTGATAGTAGCAGTAATATTTTCTAATCATAATAGTAATATTTGCTAATCATAACAGTAATTTTTGCTAATCATAACAGTAATATTTTCATATCATACCAGTCATATTTAGTAATCGTAACAGTAATATTTACTAACCATAACAGTAATATTTGCTAAAAATATTAGCAATAATAGTACATCTGAACATTAATATGTTGTAATAATAATAGTAATAGTTGCTAATCATAAAGGTAATATTTTTAAATTCGAACATTAATATTAGGTAATCATAACAGTAATATTTGCTAATTTTTACAGTAATGTATGCTAATCATAACAGTAATATTTGTTAATCATAACAGTAATATTTGCTCATTATAACAGTAATATTTGCTAATTATAACAGTAATATTTGCTAATCGTAACAGTAACATTGGCTAATCGTAGATGTAATATTTTCTAATCATAACGGGAATATTTTGCAGTAGCAGTAAAATAGCAGTAAAAGCAGTAGCAGTAAAATAGCAGTAAAATTTCTAATCCTAAGAGGAATATTTACTAATCATAACAGTAATATTGGTTAAGCATAACAGTAAGATTTACTCATCATAAAAGTAATATTTGCTTAACATTAGAGCAATATTTGCTAATCGTAGCAGTAATATTTGCAAATCATAACAGTAATATTTTCTTACACTAACAGTAATATTTGCTAATCATAACAGTAATATTTGCTAATCGTGACAGTGATGTTTGCTAATCATAACGGTTATATTTGCTAAGCGTAGCAGTAATACTTTCTAATAATAATAGTAATATTTGCTAATCATAACATTAGTTTTTGCTAATCATAACAGTATCATTTGCTAATCATAACAGTCATATTTGTCAATCATTACAGGAATATTTGCTAATCATAACAGTAATAATTGGTTATCATCAAAGTAATATTTGCTAATCATAACAGTAATATTTAGTCATCATAAAAGTAATGTTTGATAACAATAACAGTAATATTTGGTAATCATAACAGTAATATTGGCTAATCATAACAATGATGTTTGCTAATCATAACGGTAATATTTGCAAATCGTAGCAGTAATATTTTCTAATCATAATAGTAATATTTGCTAATCATAACAGTAATTTTTGCTAATCATAACAGTAATATTTTCTAATCATAATAGTAATATTTGCAAATCATAACAGTAATATTTGCTAATCATAACAGTACTATTTGCTTATCATAACAGTAATATTTGTTAGTCCTTACAGTAATATTTGCTAATCATAACAGTAATATTTGCTGATCATTATAGTAAAATTTACTAATCATAGCACTAATATTTGCTAATCATAACAGTAATATTTGCTAATCATTACACGAATATTGGCTAATCATAACAGTAATATTTGCTATTCGTAACAGTAATATTTGCTTATATTAACAGTAATATTTGCTAATCATAACAGTAATATGTGTAAATCTGAACATTAATATAAGGTTATCATAATAATGATATTTGCTAATGATAACGGTAATGTTTGTTAATCATAACGGTAATATTTGCTGATCATAGCAGTAGTATTTTCTAATCATACCAGTAATTTTTGCTAATCATAGCAGTAATATTCTCATATCATAACAGTGACATTTAGTAATCGTAACAGTAATATTTACTAACCATAACAGTAATATTTGCTAATAATATCAGCAATATTAGTAAATCTGAACATTAATCTTTTGTAATAATAATATAAATAGTTGCTAATCATAAAGATAATATTTTAAAATTCGATAAATTAATATTAGGTAATCATAACAGTAATATTTGTTCATTTTTACAGTAATGTACGCTAATCATAACAGTAAAATTTGCTAATCATAACAGTACTATTTGCAAATCATAACGATAATATTTGCTTATTATAACAGTAATATTTGCTAATTATTACAGTAATATTTGCTAATAATAACAGTAATATTTGCTATTCGTATATGTAATATTTTCTAATCATAACGGGAATATTTGCTAATCGTAGCAGTAATAATTTCTAATCCTAACAGTAATATTTGCTAATCATAACAGTAATATTTGTTAATCAAACCGTAATATTTACCACTAACACATATAACACTAATATTTGCTTTTCATTTGAGTAATATTTGCTAATCGTCGCAGTTATATTTGCTAAACATAATACTAATATTTGCAAATCATAACAGTAATATTTGCTTAAACTAACAGTAATATTTGGTAATCATAACAGTAATATTTGTCAATCATATCAGAAATATTTGCTTATAACACCAGTAATATTTGCTAATAATAGCAGTAATATTTGCTAATCGTAACAGTGATGTTTGCTAATCATAACGGTTATATTTGCTAATCGAAGCAGCAATATTTTCTAATCATAATAGTAATATTTGCTAATCATAACAGTAATTTTGGCTAATAATAACAGTAATATTTGCTAATCATATTAGTAATATTTGCTAATAATGACAGTACTATTTGCTTATCATAACAGTAATATTTGGTAGTCCTCACGGTAATATTTTCTAATCGGAACAGTAATATTTGCTAATCATAATAGTAATATTTACTAATCATAGCACTAATATTTGCTAATCATAACAGTAATATTTGCTATTCGTAACAGTAATATTTGCTAATCTCAACAGTAACATTTGCTAATCATAACAGTAATGTTTGCATATCACAACGGTAATATTTGCTGATCATAGCAGTAATATTTTCTAATCATAATAGTAATATTTGCTAATCATAGCAGTAATTTCTTCTAATCATAACAGTAATATTTTCATGTCATAACAGTCATATTTGGTAATCGTAACAGTAATATTTACTAACCATAACAGTAATATTTGCTAATAATATCAGCAATATAAGTAAATCTGAACATTAATATGTTGTAATAATAATAGTAATAGTTGCTAATCATAAAGGTAATATTTTTAAATTCGAACATTAATATTAAGTAATCATAACAGTAATATTTGCTAATTTTTACAGTAATGTATGCTAATCATAACAGTAATATTTGTTTATCATAACAGTAAAATTTGCTAATCATAACAGTAATATTTGCTAATTATAACAGTAATATTTGCTAATTATAACAGTAATATTTGCTAATAATAACAGTAATATTTGCTAATCGTAGATGTAATATTTTCTTATCATAACGGGAATATTTGCTAATCGTAGCAGTAATAATTTCTAATCCTAACAGTAATATTTGCTAATCATAACAGTAATATTGGTTAATCATAACAGTTATATTTACTAATCATAACACTAATATTTGTTTATCATTAGAGTAATTTTTGCTAATCGTAACAGTTATATTTGCTAAACATAATACTAATATTTGTAAATCATAACAGTAATATTTGCTTAAATTAACAGTAATATTTGGTAATCATAACAGTAATATTTGCCAATCATAACAGAAATAGTTGCTTATAACACCAGTAATATTTGCTAATCATAGCAGTAATGTTTGCTAATCATAACGGTTATATTTGCTAATCGTCGCAGTAATATTTTCTAATCATAATAGTAATATTTGCAAATCATAACAGTAATATTTGCTAATTATAACAGTAATATTTGCTAATCGTAACAGTGATGTTTGCTAATCATAGCAGTAATATTTGCTAATCGTAGTAGTAGTATTTTCTAATGATATTAGTAATATTTGCTTATAATAACAGTAATTTTTGCTAATCATAACAGTCATATTTTGTAATCATAATAGTAATATTTGCTAATCATAACAGGTATATACTAATTATAGAAGTAATATATATCAATCACAACAGTAATACTTGCTAATCATAACAGTAATATTTGCTAATCATAACAGTAATATTTGCTTATCATAACAGTAATATTTGTAAATCATAACAGTAATACTTACTAATCATAACAGTCATATTTATCAATCATAACAGTGATATTTGCTAATCATAACGGTAATATTTGCTAATCATTACAGCAATATTTGCTAATCGTAGCAGTAATATTGTGTAATCATAACAGTAGTATTTGCTAATCCTCACAGTACTATTTGGTTATCATAATAGTAATATATGCTAATCATACCACTAATATGTGTTTATCATAACAGTATTATTTGCTAATCATAACAGTAATATTTTCTAATAATAACATCATCTAATAATAATATTTGTAAATCTTAACATTAATATTAGGTAATCATAACAGTAATGTTTGCTTATCATAACGCTAATATTTGCTCATCGTAGCATTAATATTTTCTAATCATAATAGTAATATTTACTAATCATAACAGTAATTTTTGCTAATCATAACACTAGTATTTTCTAATCATAAAAGTCATAATTGGTAATCGTACCATCAATATTTACTAATCATAACAGTAATATATGCTTATAATATCATTAATATTACTAAATATAAACATTAATATTTTGTAGTCATTATAATTCCCTAATCATAACAGTAATATTTGTAAATTCGAACATTAATATTAGGTAATCATAACAGTAATTTTTGCATATTTTTACAGTGATTTATGCTAATCATTACACTAATATTTATTAATCATAAGAGTAAAATTTGCTAATCATGACAGTAATGTTTGGTAATCATAACAGTAATATTTGCTAATCACACCAGTAATATTTGTTAATTATAACAGTAATAATTGCTAATCATAACAGTAATTTTTGCTAATCATAACAGCAATATTTGTTAATCATAACAATAATATTTGCTAATTAATACAGTAATATTTGCTAATCATAGTAGTAATATTTGCTAATCGTTACAGTAATATTTGCTACTTGTAGCAGTTATATTTGGTAATCATTACAGCAGTGTTTTCTAATCATAACAGTAATATTCGCTAAGCATAACAGTAATATATGCTAATCGTAGTAGTAATATTTGCTAATCATAACAGTAATATTTGCTAATCATAACAGTAATATTTGCATATCATAACAGTAATATCTGCTAATCATAACAGTGACATTTCTAATCATAACATTAATATTTTCTTATCGTAACAGTAATATTTGCTAATGATAAAAGTAATGTTTGCTAATCATAACAGCAATATTTGCTTATCATAACAGTAATATTTGTTAATTATAACAGTAATATTTGCTAATCATAACAGTAATATTTGCTAATCGTAGCAGTAATATTTGCTAATCGTAACAGTAATATTTGCTAGTCATTACAGTAATATTTGCTAATGATAACAGTAACATTTGCTAATCATAACAGTAATATTTACTAATCGTAGCAGTAATATTTGCTAATCATAACAGTAATATTTGCTATTATAACAGTTATATTTGCTAATCATAACAATAATATTTGTTAATCTTAACAGTAATATTTGCTTATCATAACAGTAATATTCGGGTATCATAACAGCAATATTTGCTAATCATAACGGTAATATTTGCTTATCGTAACAGTAATATTTTCTAATCATAGCAGTAATATTTGCTAATCATAATAGTAATATTTGCTAATCATAACAGTAATATTTTCTATCATAACAGTAATATTTGCTAATCATAATAGTAATATTTTCTATCATAACAGTAATATTTGCTAATCATAATAGTAATATTTTCTATCATAACAGTAATATTTGCTAATCATAACAGTAATATTTGCTAATCATTACAGTAATATTTGCTAATAACTGAGCAGATTAAGGAAAAATCGTTCATTTTGGTAAGCAAGCATGAAACTTGGCACGATTGCTCACAATGGTCTACTCTTCCGACAAAACGTTTGGGCTACTCAAAAAATCCAAGATGGCCACCATTCTGAAATCCAATATTGTTAGTTTACCAAGTATCTAACCGATTTTCACAATTTTTGAGTCAAATTATATGTTTTAGGGGATGGGAAAGCAGTAAATGACACAAAAATATCCAATAAATTAGTCCTACAATCGACAAAGGCACATATATGAGATTAATTTAAGCAAAGATTGCCAATTTTTGCCTTTTATTGCCATTAAACCAAATCGTTGACTTGATATTCAATTCCCCAAGTGAGCTGAATGTATTAGTTATAAAAATTAATCCTTTCAGCTCATTCTTATAATATGTCATATGTAAGAGAGTGATTGTCATAACACAACCGGGGCATAACGGTGACATCACTGCTGTTAAACTCAGCATGGGGTCCAGTATCAACTGATTACGGACACACTGTTCATGTTTCAGTGTCCCAAATGCTGTCTAATAAACCCCATGGACAAAATAATGTTCAGTCTGTTAGATAGCTACACCTGAATTGACAGGATATGCCAGCGCGGGAGAGCCGAGCCAAAGGTAACGGGGCTATAGTTACCTGGATGGTGTACAGATCGCACGGGACTTAAATGATACTGGAAGAACGATCGGGCTAGGTGTAGGGAACCTACCTTTCTGAACCTAGTTGTATCCTATATCTGAATGTGTCAAAATATATTCGGTAACTGTGGTTACAGGTGGTAAAAGGATAAACCCTCGGCCTGAAGCCAATAACATTTACAGAATGTCTATTGAGAAGACGTCAAATGTGAAAACTGATTGGAGCAAATGCTGCCTATGTCAGATAGATAAAACCGGAGAGGATCTCAGTAGTCCCATTCCAGGTCGCAGTAAATCAGATGGATATTCAATGCTGGCAACAAATATTCCTCTTTTTCAAGAACTCTGTCAGATGCCCATGATTATTAATCCTTCTAGGCTCGATGAAGGTGATGGTATTGAAGATACATTGCGGCAAAACAATGCTCAGTACCATCAGAGTTGCCATGCTTTGTTCAAAAATACCGAACTTGATCGGGCCAGGAAAAGGGCATCTGACGCTCAGGAACATACTGACAAGAGTTGTTCAAAGACTCGAAGAGAGTTTAAAGCCAGAATAATGTTTCATCTGCGACAAAGAATTTCTAGATGATGGACAAAGACGTGAAGTCATGACAATGGGGCTCAGCAGTAAGCTCAATGAATGTGCCACAACTCTAGGTGAATGTAAAATTCTTGCCCGATTGAGTGCTGGTGATGCCATTGCACAAGAGTTGAAGTATCATAAAGATTGTTTAACAACTCTTTACAACAGGGAAAGATGTCACCTTGCTGCTCTACAAAAACAGGAAAATGAAGATTCTCAGAAAAAAGGAATCCATCCATTGGTATATTCAGAGCTTTTTGCTTACATAGTTGAAACTAATACGAACAGTGATGCACCAGTTGTGTTTAAACTTGCAGTGTATAAGCAACGACTTGAACAGTTGGAACTGCATGAACTTGCCTCATATGTTCACTCAACAAGACTGAAAGAGAAGCTTTTGTCAGATATACCAGCACTTGAAGCTCACAAGAGTGGGAGAGATGTTATCTTGTCCTTTACAGAGGATACAGGGTCAATCTTGTCAAAAGCTTCAGAATTTTCTGATGCTGTTATACTCAACAAAGCTGCTAGTATTTTGCGAAGACACATGCTTGCTCATGAATGGAAATTTAATGGTAGATTCCGTGCAGACTCAGTGGGAAATTCTATTCCTCAATCACTACAACAATTTGTTTGTATGGTGGAGCACGGCGTCGATATCAAGTCGCAACTGGAATTAGGTTCATCAAAGACAGACTTGGCTGTAGCTCATCTCCTGCAGTACAACTGCTACAGCCACAAAAGTAATTCATCCACATTCAGACATTCGCACAATCGTGAGACTCCCTTTCCCATCTTTATGGGCCTATCTTTGTATGGGACAACACAAAAACGAGGACTTGTGGAACTGTTACATAACCATGGAGTAAGCATTTCATATGACAGGGTGCTTGAAATATCTGCTCAATTGGGTGATGCCGTTGTTGACAGGTACACTGAAGAGGGTGTTGTGTGCCCTACAGAACTTAGGAAAGGTCTTTTTACCACATCAGCTATGGACAATATAGATCACAATCCGTCTGCAACAACAGCTACAACATCCTTTCATGGTACCAGTATCTCACTATTTCAACATCCAACGTCTGACAGTGATGGTGAACTGCGTGAGCCACTTATGATCAAAAATCATAGTATAAAACGGGTGCCTGAACTTCCAGAATCTTTCACAAACATTCATCCTGCATATCTAAAGAACAAGACTCCGTCGCTTCCAGAGTTCGAATATCCTACAAGTGTCGATATTGACTTTCCCAGGCTTTTGTTAGCAAATGAATTTCAGTGGCTAGAAAATGTTCATCTGACACAAACCATTGATGATGACATTAACACAACCTGGTCGGCACACCATGCTTCTGAGAAGAGAGGTTTAGATTTCAAAGTGAGCATTACATCAATTCTACCTCTCCTCCGAGAACAAGCCCACTCAGTTGCCACAATGCAATCATCAAAGGAGAGGGTGGGGTCGTAGGTGTGACAGAGGATCCTTCAGCACTACGAAGATGGATGGTAGCAGGGCCAGAAGTGAGTCGTCTTACTGAAGAATATGAAGCACAGTCATCGAACAAGGATGATACTGAAAACATGAAACACAGAGAACAAACAAGTCAATCCCAGAAAGCTTTCTATGGCAAAGTAACAAAGCTCACGGCTGTCATCAATGAAATGGGCAATCCATTTCAAGAAGAATCACCTATATACAAAGATTATAGCATCGGAAACCGCAGCTGAAGCTGTTCGCATGCACTAGGGGAATGGCAGGACTCACTTTAAAGAGTTCATGAAGACCTTAGAGGGAGGAAACCGGGCTGCTTTCTATTCCAAAATCAAAAGGAACAACATAGATTTCTTTGACCAGACACAAGAAGCAGCAGTGACTGATGCCAAACATAAAAGTTTGAAAGATGCTTATTCTCTAAACTATTCATATCTTGCCAATCTGATGGAATTTTTTAAACATGAGAACCAGTCCTTTCCTGCATCGTTCAGTGAAAATGGAAGCCTCTACAGTGGTACAAAGTCTCAACTTGCATTGCTTCTTCAGTCCAAAGTTACATGTCCAGATTCAGTTCCACATGTGTCAGTCATCATCATTGATGGTTCAGCATTGGTAAACACAAGACCACCCTGCAAATCAAAAACCTTCGAAGAGTATGCACAGCTTGATTTTTTTCCAAAGGTGCTGAAATTCAGTTCAGCATACGAGAGGACTGACATTGTTTTTGATGTTTACTTACCAACAAGTTTGAAAGCTGAAACACGGACAAAACGTGGACAAGGTGCAAAGCGTCGGGTAACCCACAACGGCAAGCTCCCTCCCAACTGGCGAAATTTCTTGAGGGATGATGACAATAAAGCAGCTCTCTTCAAGTTTCTGGCTGATAGAATCACTTCACTAGCACAGGATCATGAAAATCTCGTGGTAATCACCAGAGTTGCAGATGTTGTTAGCAATCAGAATATCAGTTTTGAAGGACTAGCACCTTGCAACCATGAGGAATCAGACACAAGGATGTTTGTACATGCAAAACATGCAGTTAATCATGGTTACAAAACAGAACTGCTGAAAGCTAATGACACGGATGTCCTTGTCGTTGCCATCACTGTATTTCCAGTCTTGAAAGAGTTAGGCCTGGAGGCAATGTTCATTGAATTTGGTCAAGGAAATGACACAAGGTTTATTCCAGTACATGAAGTCATCAGCGTACTTGGCCCTGAAAAAGCAAAAGGCTTGTCCTTTTTCCATGCCTTTACTGGTTGTGACAATGTGTCAGCCTTTCGATATAAAAAGACAGCATTTCAGACATGGAATGTTTTACCTGATGTGACGGACGTATTTGTCAAGCTGAGCAGTCATCCACGAGTCATAACAAGTGAGGACCAATCAGTTATTGACCAGTTTGTCATCACAATGTATGACAGATCTACCTCCCTCACAGAAATAGATGCTGTAAGATTGGACATGTTTGCTCGTAAACAGAGACCCTACGACTCCATACCTTCAACTAAAGCAGCTTTAACTGAACACGCAAAGCATGCAACATATCAAGCAGGGTGCATTTGGAGTCAAGCAACATGCTGTCACATGGAAATTGATAGTCCTGGCGAGTGGGGGTGGAAGAAGCACGGCAATACATGGAAGATATTTTGGACAACACTTCCGCCAGTTGCAGAAAGCTGCAAGGAACTAACAAAATGCGGATGCAAGACACAATGCATTGGAAGATGCAAATGCTATAAATTCGGCCTTCCATGTACAAATTTATGCAGCTGCAATTGCGAGTGTTGAACGTGTGAATCCTGATGAAAACACAAGAACAAGAAGAGAAAAATGCGGGATAAACTGACATAAGTGTGTAAAATATAGCCTTTATTACACGCAAGTGGTGTTAAATCTTTATTTTGTCGTCAGAAATAGCTTTGTTGACATCAGAAACATATAAATTGATATATAATATGTGGAAATCGGTCAAAAATTAAGCATTTAGTTCAGAAAATGATAAATTTTACCATCCGTGGCCGCTATATTGAAAAATAGCGGCCATCTTGAATTTTTGGAGTGGCCCAAAAGTTTTTTCGGAAGAGTAGACCATTGTGAGCAATCGTGCCAAGTTTAATGCTTGCTTACCAAAATATACGATTCTTCATCAATTTTGATTTAAGCTGCTCAGCTATAATCGTAGCAGTAATATTTGCTAATCATAACAGTAATATTTTCTAATCATAACAGTAATATATGCTAATCGTAGCAGAAATATTTGCTAATCTAAACAGTAATATTTGCTAATCATAACAGTAATATTTGGTTATCATAACAATAATATTTGCTAATCATTACAGTAATATCTGCTAATCATACCAGTAATATTTGTTAATCGTAAAAGTAATATTTGCTAATCATAACAGTAATATTTGCTAATCGTAACAGTTATATTTGCTAATCATAACAGTAATATTTGTAAATCTGAACATTAATATTAGGTAATCATAACAGTAATATTTGCTAATTATTACAGTAATGTATGCTAATCATAACAGTAATATTTGCTAATCATAACAGTAATATTTGTTTACCATAAGAGTAATATTTGCTAATCATAACAGTAGTATTTACTTATCTTAGCACTCATATTTGCTAATCATAGCAGTAATATTTGCCAATCATAACAGTCATATTTACTAATCGTAGCAGTAATATTTGTTAATCATTACAGTAATATTTGTTAATCATAACAGGAATATTTGTTAATCATAAGAGTAATATTTGCTAATCGTAGCAGTAATATTTGCTAAACATAACAGTAATATTTGCTAATCATAACACTAATATTTGTTAATCATAGCACTAATATGTGCTAATCATAACAGTAATATTTGCTAATCATAAGAGTAACATTTGTTAATCATAACAGTAATATTTGCTTATCATAACAGTAATATTTGCTTATCATAACAGTAATATTTGCTAATCTAAACAGTAATAGTTGCTAATCATAACAGTAATATTTTTTAATCATAACAGTAATATTTGCTAATCATAAGAGTAATTTTTTTTAATAATAACAGTAATATTTGCTAATCATAACACTAATATTTGCTTATCCTAGCGGTAATATTTGCTAATCGTAGCAGCAATATTTGCTAATCATAACAGTAATATTTGCAAATCATAACAGTATTATTTGCTACCCATAACAGTAAAATTTGCTAATCATAAGAGTAATATTTGGTAATCAAAACAGTAATATTTGCTAATCGTAGCAGTAATTTTGGTTAATCATAACAGAAACATTTGCTTATCCCTACAGTAATATTTGTTAATCATAACAGTAATATTTGCTAATCTTAGCAGTAATATTTATATATGTTATGTATGATAATTAAATAGTGTTAAATATTCTCGATAAAGCAAATACCTTGACATGCAATGTTCCCCAGACCAAAGAATTTTTTTGATATTTGTTATTATATTATATTTTATTTGTTATTATACTATATTTTATTTATTATTATACTATATTTAATTTATTATTATACTATATTTTATTTGTTATTATACTATATTTTATTTGTTATTATACTATATTTTATTTGTTTATATACTTTATTTTAGTTGTTATTATACTATATTTTATTTGTAATTATACTATATTATATTTGTTATTATACTATATTTTATTTGTTATCATACTATATTTTATTTGTTATCATACTATATTTTATTTGTTATACTTTATTTTATTTGTATTATACTATATTTTATTTGTTATTATACTATATTTTATTTGTTATAATACTATATTTTATTTGTTATTATATTATGTTTTATTTGTAATTATACTATATTTTATTTGTTATTATACTATATTTTATTTGTTATTATACTATATTTTATTTGTATACTATATTTTATTTTTTATTATACTATATTTTATTTATTATTATACTGTATTTTATTTGTTATTATACTATATTTTATTTGTTATTATACTATATTTTATTTGTTATTATGCAATATTTTATTTGTTATTATGCTATATTTTATTTGTTATTATGCTATATTTTATTTGTTATTATACTTTATGTTATTTGTTATTATACTATATTGTATTTGTTATTATACTATATTTTATTTGTTATTATACTATATTTTATTTGTTATTATACTTTATTTTATTTGTTATTATACTATATTTTATTTGTTAGTATGCTATATTTTATTTATTATTATACTATATTTTTTTATTATTATGCTATAGTTTATTTGCTATTATACTATATATTTTTTTGTTATTATACTTTATGTTATTTGGTATTATGCTATATTTTATTTGTTATTATGCTATATTTTATTTGCTATTATACTATATTTTATTTGTGATTATACTTTATTTTATTTGTTATTATAATAGATTTTATTTGTTATTATACTATATTTTATTTATTATTATACTATATTTTATTTATTATTATACTATATTTTATTTTTAATATACTATATGTTATTTATTATTATACTATATTTTATTTGTTATTATACTGTATTTTATTTGTTATTATACTATATTTTATTTGTAATTATACTATATTTTATTTGTTATTATACTATATTTTATTTGTTATAAAACTATATTTTATTTGTTATCATACTATATTTCATTTGTTATACTTTATTTTATTTGTTATTATACTATATTTTATTTGTTATTATCCTATATTTTGTTTGTTATAATACTATATTTTATTTGTTATTATATTATGTTTTATTTGTAATTATACTATATTTTATTTGTTATTATACTATATTTTATTTGTTATTATACTATATTTTATTTGTTATTATACTATATTTTATTTTTTATTATACTATATTTTATTTATGATTATACTGTATTTTATTTGTTATTATACTATATTTTATTTGTTATTATGCAATATTTTATTTGTTATTATGCTATATTTTATTTGTTATTATGCTATATTTTATTTGTTATTATGCTATATTTTATTTGTGATTATACTTTATGTTATTTGTTATTATACTATATTTTATTTGTTATTATACTATATTTTATTTGTAATTATACTATATTTCATTTGTTATTATACTATATTTTATTTGTTATTATGCTATATTTTATTTGTTATTATACTATATTTCATTTGTTATTATACTATATTTTATTTGTTTTTATGCTATATTTTATTTGTTATTATACTATATTTTATTTGTTATTATACTATATTTTATTTGTTATTATGCTATATTTTATTTGTAATTATACTATATTTTATTTGCTATTATACTATATTTTATTTGTGATTATACTTTATGTTATTTGTTATTATACTTTATTTTATTTGTTATTATAATATATTTTATTTGTTATTATACTATATTTTATTTATTATTATACTATATTTTATTTATTATTATACTATATTTTATTTGTTATTATACTATATGTTTTTTCTTATTATACGATATTTTATTTGTTATTATACTATATTTGTTTTGTTATTATACTATATTTTATTTGTTATTATACTATATATTATTTCTTATTATACTATATTTTATTTGTTATTATACTATATTTTATTTGTTATTATACTATATTTTATTTGTTATTATACTATATTTTATTTATTATTATACTATATTTTATTTGTTATTATACTATATTTTATTTGTAATTATACTATCTGTTATTTATTATTATACTATATTTTATTTATTATTATACTATATTTTATTTGTTATTATACTATATTTTATTTGTTATTATACTATATTTTATTCGTTATTATACTATATTTTATTTGTTATTATACTATATTTTCTTTGTTATTATATTATGTTTTATTTATAATTATACTATATTGTATTTGTTATTATACTGTATTTTATTTGTTATTATACTATATTTTATTTGTTATTATATTATGTTTTATTTATTATTATACTATATTTTATTTGTTATTATACTATATTTTATTTCTTATTATACTATATTTTATTTATTATTATACTATATTGTATTTGTTATTATACTATATTTTATTTGTTATTATACTATATTTTATTTGTTATTATACTATATTTTATTTTTTATTATACTATATTTTATTTGTTATTATATTATGTTTTATTTATAATTATACTATATTTTATTTCTTATTATACTATATTTTATTTATTATTATACTATATTTTATTTGTTATTATACTATATTTTATTTGTTATTATATTATGTGTTATTTATAATTATACTATATTTTATTTCTTATTATACTATATTTTATTTATTATTATACTATGTTTTATTTGTTATTATACTATAGTTTAATTGTTATTATTCCATTTTTTATTTGTTATTATACTATATTTTATTTATTATTATACTATATTTTATTTGTTGTTATACTATATTGTATTTGTTATTATACTATATTTTATTATTATACTATATTTTATTTGTTATTATACTATATTTTATTTGTGGTTATACTATATTTTATTTGTTATTATACTATATTTTATTTGTTATTATACTATATTTTATTTGTTATTATACTATATTTTATTTGTTATTATACTATATTTTACTTGTTATTATACTATATGTTATTTATTATTATACTATATTTTATTTGTTATTATACTATATTTTATTTGTTATTATACTATATTTTATTTGTTATTATACTATAGTTTATTTGTTATTATAATATATTTTATTTGTTGTTATACTATATTTTGATTATTATACTATATTTTATTTGTTATTATACTATAGTTTATTTGTTATTATAATATATTTTATTTGTTATTATACTATATTTTATTTGTTATTATAGTATATTTTATTTGTTATTAGACTATATTTTTATTATTATACTATATTTTATTTGTTATTATACTATAGTTTATTTGTTATTATAATATATTTTATTTGTTATTATAATATATTGTATTTGTTATTATACTTTATTTTATTTGTAATTATACTATATGTTATTTGTTATTATACTATATTTTATTTGTTATTATAATATATGTTATTTCTTATTATACTATATTTTATTTGTTATTATTCTATATTTTATTTGTTATTATACTATATTTTATTTGTTATTACACTATATTTTATTTGTTATTATACTATATTTTATTTGTTATTATACTATATTTTATTTGTTATTATACTATATTTTATTTGTTAATATACTATATTTTATTTGTTATTATACTATATTTTATTTATTATTATACTATATTTTATTTGTTATTATACTATATTTTATTTGTAATTATACTATATGTTATTTATTATTATACTATATTTTATTTGTTATTATACTATATTTTATTTGTTATTATACTATATTTTATTTGTTGTTATACTATATTTATTTGTTATTATACTATATTTTATTTGTTATTATATTATATTTTATTTGTTGTTATACTATATTTTATTTATTATTATACTATATTTTATTTGTTATTATACTATATTTTATTTGTTATTATACTATATTTTATTTGTTGTTATACTATATTTTATTTATTATTATACTATATTTTATTTGTTATTATACTATATTTTATTTGTTATTATACTATATTTTATTCGTTATTATACTATATTTTATTTGTTATTATACTATATTTTCTTTGTTATTATATTATGTTTTATTTATAATTATACTATATTTTATTTGTTATTATACTATATTTTATTTGTTATTATACTATATTTTATTTGTTATTATATTATGTTTTATTTATTATTATACTATATTTTATTTGTTATTATACTATATTTTATTTATTATTATACTATATTTTATTTATTATTATACTATATTGTATTTGTTATTATACTATATTTTATTTGTTATTATACTATATTTTATTTGTTATTATACTATATTTTATTTGTTATTATACTATATTTTACTTGTTATTATACTATATGTTATTTATTATTATACTATATTTTATTTGTTATTATACTATATTTTATTTGTTATTATACTATATTTTATTTGTTATTATACTATAGTTTATTTGTTATTATAATATATTATATTTGTTATTATACTATAGTTTATTTGTTATTATAATATATTTTATTTGTTATTAGACTATATTTTTATTATTATACTATATTTTATTTGTTATTATACTATAGTTTATTTGTTATTATAATATATTTTATTTGTTATTATACTATATTTTATTTGTTATTATAGTATATTTTATTTGTTATTAGACTATATTTTTATTATTATACTATATTTTATTTGTTATTATACTATAGTTTATTTGTTATTATAATATATTTTATTTGTTATTATAATATATTGTATTTGTTATTATACTTTATTTTATTTGTAATTATACTATATGTTATTTGTTATTATACTATATTTTATTTGTTATTATAATATATGTTATTTCTTATTATACTATATTTTATTTGTTATTATTCTATATTTTATTTGTTATTATACTATATTTTATTTGTTATTACACTATATTTTATTTGTTATTATACTATATTTTATTTGTTATTATACTATATTTTATTTGTTATTATACTATATTTTATTTGTTATTATACTATATTTTTTTTGTTATTATACTATATTTTATTTATTATTATACTATATTTTATTTGTTATTATACTATATTTTATTAGTAATTATACTATATGTTATTTATTATTATACTATATTTTATTTGTTATTATACTATATTTTATTTGTTATTATACTATATTTTATTTGTTGTTATACTATATTTATTTGTTATTATACTATATTTTATTTGTTATTATATTATATTTTATTTGTTGTTATACTATATTTTATTTATTATTATACTATATTTTATTTGTTATTATACTATATTTTATTTGTTATTATACTATATTTTATTTGTTGTTATACTATATTTTATTTATTATTATACTATATTTTATTTGTTATTATACTATATTTTATTTGTTATTATACTATATTTTATTCGTTATTATACTATATTTTATTTGTTATTATACTATATTTTCTTTGTTATTATATTATGTTTTATTTATAATTATACTATATTTTATTTGTTATTATACTATATTTTATTTGTTATTATACTATATTTTATTTGTTATTATATTATGTTTTATTTATTATTATACTATATTTTATTTGTTATTATACTATATTTTATTTCTTATTATACTATATTTTATTTATTATTATACTATATTGTATTTGTTATTATACTATATTTTATTTGTTATTATACTATATTTTATTTGTTATTATACTATATTTTATTTGTTATTTTATTATGTTTTATTTATAATTATACTATATTTTATTTCTTATTATACTATATTTTATTTATTATTATACTATATTTTATTTGTTATTATACTATAGTTTATTTGTTATTATACTATATTTTATTTGTTATTATATTATGTGTTATTTATAATTATACTATATTTTATTTCTTATTATACTATATTTTATTTATTATTATACTATATTTTATTTGTTATTATACTATAGTATATTTGTTATTATACCATTTTTTATTTGTTATTATACTATATTTTATTTGTTATTATATTATGTGTTATTTATAATTATACTATATTTTATTTCTTATTATACTATATTTTATTTATTATTATACTATATTTTATTTGTTGTTATACTATATTTTATTTGTTATTATACTATATTTTATTATTATACTATATTTTATTCGTTATTATACTATATTTTATTTGTGGTTATACTATATTTTATTTGTTATTATACTATATTTTATTTGTTATTATACTATATTTTATTTGTTATTTTACTATATTTTATTTGTTATTATACTATATTTTACTTGTTATTATACTATATGTTATTTATTATTATACTATATTTTATTCTTTATTATACTATATTTTTTTGTTATTATACTATATTCTATTTATTATTATACTATATTTTATTTGTTGTTATACTATATTTTATTTGTTATTATACTATATTTTATTATTATACTATATTTTATTTGTTATTATACTATAGTTTATTTGTTATTATAATATATCTTATTTGTTATTATAATATATTTTATTTGTTATTATACTTTATTTTATTTGTAATTATACTATATGTTATTTGTTATTATACTATACTTTATTTGTTATTATAATATATGTTATTTCTTATTATACTATATTTTATTTGTTATTATACTATATTTTATTTGTTATTATACTATATTTTATTTGTTATTATACTATATTTTATTTGTTATTATACTATATTTTATTTGTTATTATACTATTTTTTATTTGTTATTATACTATATTTTATTTATTATTATACTATATTTTATTTGTTATTATACTATCTTTTATTTGTAATTATACTATTTTTATTTCTTATTATACTATATTTTATTTGTTATTATACTATATTTTATTTGGTATTATACTATATTTTATTTATTATTATACTATATTTTATTTGTTATTATACTTTATTTTATTTGTTTTTATACTATATTTTATTTGTTATTATACTATATTTTATTTGTTATTATACTTTATTTTATTTGTTATTATACTATATTGTATTTGTTGTTATACTATATTTTATTTATTATTATACTATATATATTTGTTAATATACTATATTTTATTTGTTATTATACTATATTTTATTTATTATTATACTATATTTTATTTGTTGTTATACTATATTTTATTTGTTATTATACTATATTTTATTTGTTATTATACTATATTTTATTTGTTATTATACTATATTTTATTTGTTATTATACTATATTTTATTTGTTATTATACTATATTTTATTTGTTATTATACTTTATTTTATTTTTTATTATACTTTATTTTATTTGTTATTATACTATATTTTATTTGTTATTATACTATATTTTATTTGTTATTATACTATATTTTATTTGTTATTATACTATATTTTATTTGGTATTATACTATATTTTATTTGTTATTATACTTTATTTTATTTGTTATTATACTATATTTTATTTGTTATTATACTATATTTTATTTGTTAATTTACTATATTTTATTTGTCATTATACTTTATTTTATTTGTTATTCTACTATATTTTCTTTATTATTATACTATATTTTATTTATCATTATACTATATTTTATTTATTATTATACTATATTTTATTTGTTATTATACTATATTTTATTTGTTATTATACTATATTTTTTTATTATTATACTATATTTTATTTATTATTATACTATATTTTATTAGTTGTTATACTATATTTTATTTGTTATTATACTATATTTTATTTGTTATTATACTATATTTTATTTGTTATTATACTATATTTTATTTATTATTATACTATATTTTATTTGTTATTATACTATATTTTATTTATTATTATACTATATTTTATTTATTATTATACTATATTTTATTTGTTATTATACTATATTTTATTTATTATTATACTATATTTTATTTATTATTATACTATATTTTATTTGTTATTATACTATATTTTATTTGTTATTATACTATATTTTATTTATTATTATACTATATTTGATTTATTATTTTACTATATTTTATTTGTTATTATACTATATTTTATTTATTATTATACTATATTTTATTTGTTATTATATAATATTTTATTTGTTGTTATACTATATTTTATTTATTATTATAATATATTTTATTTGTTATTATACTATATTTTATTTATTATTATACTATATTTTATTTGTTATTATACAATATTTTATTTGTTATTATACTATATTTTATTTATTATTATACTATATTTTATTTATTATTAAACTATATTTTATTTGTTATTATACTATATCTTATTTGTTATTATACTATATTTTATTTATTATTATACTATATTTTATTTGTTATTATACTATATTTTATTTGTTATTATACTATATTTTATTTATTATTATACTATATTTTATTTATTATTATACTATATTTTATTTGTGATTATACTATATTTTATTTATTATTATACTATATTTTATTTATTATTATACTATATTTTATTTGTTATTATACTATATTTTATTTGTTATTATACTATATTTTATTTATTATTATACTATATTTTATTTATTATTATACTATATTTTTTTTGTTATTATACTATATTTTATTTATTATTATACTATATTTTATTTGTTATTATACAATATTTTATTTGTTGTTATACTATATTTTATTTATTATTATACTATATTTTATTTGTTATTATACTATATTTTATTTATTATTATACTATATTTTATTTGTTATTATACTGTATTTTATTTATTATTATACTATATTTTATTTATTATTATACTATATTTTATTTATTATTATACTATATTTTGTTTATTATTATACTATATTTTATTTATTATTATACTATATTTTATTTGTTAATATACAATATTTTATTATTTTTTATTATACTATATTTTATTTCTTATTATACTATATTTTATTTGTTATTATACTATATTTTATTCGTTATTATACTATATTTTATTTGTTATTATACTATATTTTATTTCTTATTATATTATGTTTTATTTATAATTATATTATATTGTATTTGTTATTATACTATATTTTATTTGTTATTATACTATATTTTATTTGTTATTATATTATGTTTTATTTATAATTATACTATATTTTATTTGTTATTATACTATATTTTATTTCTTATTATACTATATTTTATTTATTATTATACTATATTTTATTTGTTATTATACTATATTTTATTTGTTATTATACTATATTTTATTTGTTATTATACTATATTTTATTTGTTATTATATTATGTTTTATTTATAATTATACGATCTTTTATTTCTTATTATACTATATTTTATTTATTATTATACTATATCTTATGTGTTATTATACTATATTTTATTTATTATTATACTATATTGTATTTGTTATTATACTATATTTTATTTGTAATTATACTATATTTTATTTATTATTATACTATATTTTTTTGTTAATATACTATATTTTATTTGTTATTATACTATATTTTATTTATTATTATACTATATTTTATTTGTTGTTATACTATATTTTATTTGTTATTATACTGTATTTTATTTGTTATTATACTATATTTTTTTGTTAATATACTATATTTTATTTGTTATTATACTATATTTTATTTATTATTATACTATATTTTATTTGTTGTTATACTATATTTTATTTGTTATTATACTGTATTTTATTTGTTATTATACTATATTTTATTTGTTATTATACTATATTTTATTTGTTATTATACTATATTTTATTTGTTATTATACTATATTTTGTTTATTATTATACTATATTTTATTTATTGTTATACTATATTTTATTTGTTATTATACTATATTTTATTTGTTATTATACTATATTTTATTTGTTATTATACTATATTTTATTTGTTATTATACTTTATTTTATTTTTTATTATACTATATTTTATTTGTTATACTATATTTTATTTGTTATTATACTATATTTTATTTGTAATTATATTGTGTTTTGTTTATTATTATACTATTTTTTATTTCTTATTATACTATATTTTTTTGTTATTATACTATATTTTATTTGGTATTATACTATATTTTATTTATTATTATACTATATTTTATTTGTTATTATACTTTATTTTATTTGTTTTTATACTATATTTTATTTGTTATTATACTATATTTTATTTGTTATTATACTTTATTTTATTTGTTATTATACTATATTGTATTTGTTGTTATACTATATTTTATTTATTATTATACTATATATTTGTTAATATACTATATTTTATTTGTTATTATACTATATTTTATTTATTATTATACTATATTTTATTTGTTGTTATACTATATTTTATTTGTTATTATACTATATTTTATTTGTTATTATACTATATTTTATTTGTTATTATACTATATTTTATTTGTTATTATACTATATTTTATTTGTTATTATACTATATTTTATTTGTTATTATACTTTATTTTATTTTTTATTATACTTTATTTTATTTGTTATTATACTATATTTTATTTGTTATTATACTATATTTTATTTGTTATCATACTATATTTTATTTGTTATTATACTATATTTTATTTGGTATTATACTATATTTTATTTGTTATTATACTTTATTTTATTTGTTATTATACTATATTTTATTTGTTATTATACTATATTTTATTTGTTAATTTACTATATTTTATTTGTCATTATACTTTATTTTATTTGTTATTCTACTATATTTTCTTTATTATTATACTATATTTTATTTATCATTATACTATATTTTATTTATTATTATACTATATTTTATTTGTTATTATACTATATTTTATTTGTTATTATACTATATTTTTTTATTATTATACTATATTTTATTTATTATTATACTATATTTTATTTGTTGTTATACTATATTTTATTTGTTATTATACTATATTTTATTTGTTATTATACTATATTTTATTTGTTGTCATACTATATTTTATTTATTATTATACTATATTTTATTTGTTATTATACTATATTTTATTTATTATTATACTATATTTTATTTGTTATTATACTATATTTTATTTATTATTATACTATATTTTATTTATTATTATACTATATTTTATTTATTATTATACTATATTTTGTTTATTATTATACTATATTTTATTTATTATTATACTATATTTTATTTGTTAATATACAATATTTTATTATTTTTTATTATACTATATTTTATTTCTTATTATACTATATTTTATTTGTTATTATACTATATTTTATTCGTTATTATACTATATTTTATTTGTTATTATACTATATTTTATTTCTTATTATATTATGTTTTATTTATAATTATATTATATTTTATTTGTTATTATACTATATTTTATTTGTTATTATACTATATTTTATTTGTTATTATATTATGTTTTATTTATAATTATACTATATTTTATTTGTTATTATACTATATTTTATTTCTTATTATACTATATTTTATTTATTATTATACTATATTTTATTTGTTATTATACTATATTTTATTTGTTATTATACTATATTTTATTTGTTATTATACTATATTTTATTTGTTATTATATTATGTTTTATTTATAATTATACGATCTTTTATTTCTTATTATACTATATTTTATTTATTATTATACTATATCTTATGTGTTATTATACTATATTTTATTTATTATTATACTATATTGTATTTGTTATTATACTATATTTTATTTGTAATTATACTATATTTTATTTATTATTATACTATATTTTTTTGTTAATATACTATATTTTATTTGTTATTATACTATATTTTATTTATTATTATACTATATTTTATTTGTTGTTATACTATATTTTATTTGTTATTATACTGTATTTTATTTGTTATTATACTATATTTTATTTGTTATTATACTATATTTTATTTGTTATTATACTATATTTTATTTGTTATTATACTATATTTTGTTTATTATTATACTATATTTTATTTATTGTTATACTATATTTTATTTGTTATTATACTATATTTTATTTGTTATTATACTATATTTTATTTGTTATTATACTATATTTTATTTGTTATACTATATTTTATTTGTTATTATACTATATTTTATTTGTAATTATATTGTGTTTTATTTATTATTATACTATTTTTTATTTCTTATTATACTATATTTTTTTGTTATTATACTATATTTTATTTGGTATTATACTATATTTTATTTATTATTATACTATATTTTATTTGTTATTATACTTTATTTTATTTGTTTTTATACTATATTTTATTTGTTATTATACTATATTTTATTTGTTATTATACTTTATTTTATTGTTTATTATACTATATTGTATTTGTTGTTATACTATATTTTATTTATTATTATACTATATATATTTGTTAATATACTATATTTTATTTGTTATTATACTATATTTTATTTATTATTATACTATATTTTATTTGTTGTTATACTATATTTTATTTGTTATTATACTATATTTTATTTGTTATTATACTATATTTTATTTGTTATTATACTATATTTTATTTGTTATTATACTATATTTTATTTGTTATTATACTATATTTTATTTGTTATTATACTTTATTTTATTTTTTATTATACTTTATTTTATTTGTTATTATACTATATTTTATTTGTTATTATACTATATTTTATTTGTTATTATACTATATTTTATTTGTTATTATACTATATTTTATTTGGTATTATACTATATTTTATTTGTTATTATACTTTATTTTATTTGTTATTATACTATATTTTATTTGTTATTATACTATATTTTATTTGTTAATTTACTATATTTTATTTGTCATTATACTTTATTTTATTTGTTATTCTACTATATTTTCTTTATTATTATACTATATTTTATTTATCATTATACTATATTTTATTTATTATTATACTATATTTTATTTGTTATTATACTATATTTTATTTGTTATTATACTATATTTTTTTATTATTATACTATATTTTATTTATTATTATACTATATTTTATTTGTTGTTATACTATATTTTATTTGTTATTATACTATATTTTATTTGTTATTATACTATATTTTATTTGTTATTATACTATATTTTATTTATTATTATACTATATTTTATTTGTTATTATACTATATTTTATTTTTTATTATACTATATTTTATTTATTATTATACTATATTTTATTTGTTATTATACTATATTTTATTTATTATTATACTATATTTTATTTGTTATTATATAATATTTTATTTGTTGTTATACTATATTTTATTTATTATTATAATATATTTTATTTGTTATTATACTATATTTTATTTATTATTATACTATATTTTATTTGTTATTATACAATATTTTATTTGTTATTATACTATATTTTATTTATTATTATACTATATTTTATTTATTATTAAACTATATTTTATTTGTTATTATACTATATCTTATTTGTTATTATACTATATTTTATTTATTATTATACTATATTTTATTTGTTATTATACTATATTTTATTTGTTATTATACTATATTTTATTTATTATTATACTATATTTTATTTATTATTATACTATATTTTATTTGTGATTATACTATATTTTATTTATTATTATACTATATTTTATTTATTATTATACTATATTTTATTTGTTATTATACTATATTTTATTTGTTATTATACTATATTTTATTTATTATTATACTATATTTTATTTATTATTATACTATATTTTATTTGTTATTATACTATATTTTATTTATTATTATACTATATTTTATTTGTTATTATACAATATTTTATTTGTTGTTATACTATATTTTATTTCTTATTATACTATATTTTATTTGTTATTATACTATATTTTATTTATTATTATACTATATTTTATTTATTATTATACTATATTTTGTTTATTATTATACTATATTTTATTTATTATTATACTATATTTTATTTGTTAATATACAATATTTTATTTGTTATTATACTATATTTTATTTATTATTATACTATATATTACATATGAGTGACAGTAGTAATCATGCAGTAAGTATCTGGTAATTGGTATAAGTTAATTAATACAAATTGCTCAATATCTTGAATAGAGCAGCTATGTTTAACGGTCGCATTGGCCAGTAAAAAAACAATCGTAGCTTTTATTATACTACATTATACAAGAAAAACTACTTGGTATTGCCTGGGAACCATAATAACAAAAATATAGTATTACATAATAACCATTTTATAATATTACATAATAACAATATTATAGTGTTGCAAAATAACATTGCTATTGTATTGCATAATAACAATAACATAGTATTATATAATAACACTGTTATAGTATTACATACAACAACATCATGGTATCACATAATTGCAATAGTATTATTTATTAACAATATTATAGTATTGCATAGTAACAATATTATAGCATTACATACTAACAATATTATAGTATTATGTAATACCAATAGTATAGTGTAACATAATACCAATAGTACAATATTACATAGTATTAATCTTTTTATAGTATTACATAATAACATTATCATATTATATAAAACAATATCATATTATTATATAACAAAAATATAGTATTGCATAATAATAAAACTATAGTGTTACACAACAACAATATTATAGTATTGCATAGTAACAATATTATAGTATTACAGATAACAGGACTATAATATTACATGATAACAATAGTATAGTATTACATATAAGTGATATAAATCAGCAATTCTGTGCATGTATTTCTATCTAAAAGTCAGAAACTAAATAAGATAATCTCAGAACTACATCATATATATATATGCTTAGGATTTTTACATTCATTTTTTATTTGTTCATTCAGTTTCTTTCATTCATTTTTTCTCATTCATTTTTTCCATTTATTTCCTTCATTTTTTCAATCATATATTTTTAATTCATCATTTGTTTTCATTCATGAAGAATATCATTGTGTTCTTTTCCACTCAGCATTGTTCACGTGCAATAAATGTGAGATTAAAATATTACATTTAAAAGAATCTAACTCCAGTAAATGAATGGCATTATTATTATTTTATTTATTTAGTTTCAATCCATTACAAAAGAGAGAGGAATAAGATGGGCAAAGTACAAAGAAAGCGTTGGGGAGGGGGGGATTGGGGAAAGCGATACAACCAGAGAGAATGGGAGAGAGATAGAAATTACACACATTATTTAACTTCTATTTTATTTTTATGGCCCCAGCCAAATGTGCTAGTTTATAAAGGACAGTGTGTGGGTGTGTGTAGGTGTGTATGTGCGTGCGCGTGGGTGTGTGCATGTGTGTGCGTGTGTGTCAAGCTAAAATTTCCAAACTACAAAACAAACAGTCCCCAAGTTGGTATATTCTTGATCAGCTTTGCCTTGAAAGATTATCTAAAATTTAGAAAAAACTCTCTGACCCGAAACTATGTTAAATGTATGTGGCGATTGATATCAGTAAAAGAAGGAAGAGTCCACACGCGGAGACGAATTATCAACGTCTTTATTTTAAGAAGGTTAACGTCGGAAAGAAAGAAACATGACTCCTTAAGGGAAGAGTCCTCAAACCAAAGGGGGATAACTCAGGATGCTAAGGTTTACTCCCTTAACACTCCCGTTAAACTTTACATCCTGATAATTTTAATTTTACACAGTTCATGCGGGTCCTCGCCAAGGGTTTTGTGAATCAGTCTGCCGTATTTTTGTCGGTAGGCACATAGTTCAGTTCGATTGTATCATTGTTTATTTTGTCCCGTATGTAGTGATATTTTATGTCTATGTGTTTTACCCACTGATTAGTGATAATTTTTTACAATGCAGATTGTGCTCTGGTTGTCAGAATATATTGTTGCTTCCATTCTTTTGTATTGTTCATATCGTTTATTAATTGCAGTAGATATTGTGCTTCCTGTATGGCAGGTGTCATTACCGTATATTCAGCCTCACATGTAGATAAAGCTACAGTAAACTGCTTTTTACTTTTCCAGGCAATAACAGGTCCTTCTTCATTTAGGGAAAAACAATAACCCGACATACTTTTTCTGTCTTCAGAGCTTCCCCAATCAGCATCGGTAAATCCTGTTAACTTCAGGCCGCCTTCACGTTTCCTGAAAGATAAACAAAAGTTTAAAGTCCCTTTCAGATACCTGAATACATGCTTCACTGCATTCTAGTGTTCAATTGTGGGCGTTTGGTTGTAATGTGATAATTTATTTACGACCCATGAAATATCAGGTTTGGTGCAAGTTGATAAATAAACCCAGCTTCCTATAGCCTCTCTGTACCTTGTGGAATCAAAGGACTTTGCTTCCTTACAAAAAGTTAATTTTTGTTCACAGGGTGTTAAATCTGGGTTTGCAGTCTAGCATATTAAAATTTTCTAATATTTTCTCAGTATATGTCCATTGAGTCATTTCTATTTCATTTGGTTTGACTATGAAGTCCACACCAAGAAATCTTGAGATTTTACCTAAATCTTTCATGTTAAACTTTTGTTTGAGTAGGGTCTTCCATTACTGTGTCTAAGTTATTTGCGGCAATCAAGATATCATCAACCCATACGCGAATAATAATTCTTTTATTTTTATCAACTTTTTCAAACATGCATGGCTCGATAGTGATTTTATTAATTTTTCTTGTAAAGTTCTTTACTCAGTAGATCGTTCCAATTTTTACCGATCTGTTTTAGGCCATAGAGTGATTTGTTTAATTTCCAAACAAGTCCATCATTGCCTGGAGCAATGAATCCTTCGGGTTGTTGGGTGAAAATATCAGAGTCTATTTTGGCGTTTAGGTATGCTGATTTGACATCCATCTGGTGAATTATCAAATCATACTGCACAGCAAATTACATTAGAATTCGGATAGTGGTCATTTTTGTGGTGCATATGTTTCATGGTAGTCTATGTCCTTTATCTGACTGTACCCCTTGCCAACATATCTAGCTTTGTATTCTTCGTTATTTTTGTCATCTTTTTTTATATTATACACTCATTTTCCCCCCAACTAAATTTTTGTTTTTGGGGAGGGTTGTCAGAGTGAAAGTATTGTTTTCCTTTAAGGAATTCATCTCCTTCTCCATTGCCAATTTCCATTTATCAGCCTCCGGTGAATTTATGGCTTCACGATATGATGCAGGGATAGTTTTATTTTCACAAGAATTTATACATTCTTCATCTTCATCACTTATGTTATTGTTAGTGACGTAATCTTTTAAATAAGTGGGTGGTTTTCTCTGTCTCAGTGGGTACCTTGGATTTCTGTTTTCATAACTGTCAGTTGTTCTGTTACTTGTCTGTTCGCTAGCTTGACTGTCGCTGTTATCTATATCTCCCTCATAGGGATCAGGTAGAAGTTCGTTTGGTCTATTCTCATCGACTATGTGTTCACTGAAATGGTTAGGATTTATTGAAGGAATTAAAGTTGGATTAATATATTTGTTTTCGGTTGTAATATCCTGAGTGGTTTCCCTTGCATCATTAAATTCATTTGTAAAAGTATATTTATTTTGGTTTGTGTTATCCTAAGTGGTCTCCTTTACTTCGTTAAATTCATTTGTAAAAGTCACTGTGGTTAGAAGCTAAAAAACAGCAAGTCTTATTGTGGGTGCTCAGCGAGTGAGTTCAGGCCGAGAAAAGGAAAAACAAAGATGGCGGCCAGCATTTTATTACGTGCATTCTCGCATAATGTTGTGTGCGTGTGAAGCTGGAAACTACAAAACGAGCTTCATTTCTCGGTGCTGAGTGATTCCAGATTGGGCAGGAGAGTAGGCGCAACGGGAGTGGAGATACTTTCTGAAATTATAATCCTTTTTTGTGTGTTTGAGGTGAAACCCCCCCCCATTACGGAGGCTCAAGCTATTTCGGCGATGGCCAATGCTGGCTTAAGCAACATTGATTAAGCCTTTTAATGGCGACGGTGATGTGGTGGTGTGGTTAATAATAAGTTGAAGGAGAAGAGGTGGACTGGTGAATCTGTTGATGTCTATTTCATTTAGCGGTGAAATGCACAAGTTCGGGAAACTGGCAAGGGGAAGCCGACGCGCCAGTGGCCGCCCCGATTTGGGAATAGTGATGCACTCGCAGCAGATGCCTAAGCAGAAGATCGTGGTGGAAGGACGGGGAGTTATGGCCCTGATCGACACTGACTGTACCATTACCATGGTGCACACGACCCTGGTCGGAAGATGGAAAGGGAAGGGTGAAGTAGTGGCATTTGATGGATCGCGAGTGAAGTGTCGAGGGAGAAAGACCGTCACTATTGATATTGCTAAACACCAGATGAGGGTCCATGCAATTGTCACCGATCATCTGGTGCCTGGCGTCCAAGCCATCATTGGAATGGATGTTATATGCCGACTTGGAGGCGTTACCATCACATGCAACAACTAGCTGAGTGCGCAGTGACAGAGCAAGCTCCCGGAGGGCCCAACAAGGCCGGGGAGGAAAGCAAAATGTTGATCAAAGATCAGGACTTCCGAGCCAAATTCGACGGAGAGCAGTGGACGGTGGAGTGGGCATGGAAACATCAAGCACCATCACTGACAAACAGGGTGGCGTGCTACACTAATACACTTAGAGGAGGGGTGAGAAAGGAGTTTGAACAAGAAGTGGACCGATGGATTGGGAAGGGTATACTGCTGCCTTGGACGGATGATGTTGAGTCGGGTATTTTGCCGTTGATGGCCGTTCTGCAACCAACTAAAGGGAAAGTAAGATCGGTACTGGATTTCCGAGAGCTGAACCAACATGTTAAGTGCCATACTGGAGGCGACACCGTAGATGTGTGCAGTGAGACCATTAGAGAATCGAGGCAGATGAATGGCGCGTCTACGTTGGTAGATCTAAAATCTGCCTATTTGCAACTCCACATCGCCAAGAAGCTCTGGAAATACCAGTTAGTCAGGTACAAAGGCAAAACCTACTACCTTACGCGAGTGGGGTTCGGGTTGAATTCGGCACCCAAGATCATGTCAACTATCCTCAGGAAGATTCTGGAGACAATAGAAAAAGGAGATGGGGCAGTGAGTTCATACATAGACGACATTCTGGTGAATGAGACTCTGGTAACTGCCAAGGAGATGGTGGCTCATTTGAAGAGGTTTAGGTTGGTCACCAAAGTGCCTGAAAAATTAGACGGAGGGGCTGCTTTGGGGCTAAGGCTGAAACGAGGTGCTTCGGGCAGCCTAGAGTTTCGCAGGGGAAACGAGATCCCGCAACTGAAGCAAGAGCTCAACAGACGGGAACTTTTTTCCATATGCGGGAAGTTGATCAGACATTACGCCGTTACTAGCTGGCTTAGACCAGCATGCAGCTACAAAGAGGCATACAAAGGAAGAGGATGGAATGATAAAGTGGGAGGAAGAATGTTCGCCATGATGGAAGAGCTCCTGAAAAAAGCAGAACGGCAAAACCCAGTCCGGGGAACCTGGAACGTACCGCGAACACTGGATGGAGTCATGTGGTGTGATGCAAGCAGCATTGCAACAGGGGTCGTTTTGGAAGTTGGAGGAGTGGTTGCAGAAGATGCGGCCTGGTTAAGGAAGAAAAATGATGTCAGCCACATCAATGTAGCAGAATTAGATGCGATAATCAAAGGGGTTAATCTGGCCTTGAAATGGGGTCTGCGTGACATCTGCATCAAAACAGACTCTGCTACTGTGTTTGCTTGGCTAAAGTCCCTCATTTCAAGCGAAAAAAGGATAAGAACGAAAGAGGCAGCAGAGATGTTAGTGAAGCGCAGGCTTGGGGTGCTAGCTGAGCTGATGCAGGAGTTTTGTTTGAAGCTTCGCGTAGACATGGTGGCTTATGAGAAGAACCGAGCAGACGCTCTCACGAGAGTGAAGAAGAGTTGGCTTTTGCCAAAGATGTTGTTGCTGCATCAGATCTAGATGATGTTGGCATGCGAGAGCTGCACAATCTGCACCATATGGGGGTAGAGAGGACGTGGTACTTGGTGAAGAAAGTCGACCCAACTGTCACCAAGGAGCAAGTGAGGCAAGTGGTCAGGACATGCGACAGATGTCAGTCGATTGATTCTGCTCCAAGCACGCATGAAGCTAGTCAATTGGGGGTGAGTGGGACTTGGGAGAGACTGCCATGCGATGTCACCCATTACAGGGGTGGACTTTACCTGACCATGATTGACTGTGGGCCCAGGCGATTTGCCCTATGGAAGAAGCTACGTGGAGGAACAGGCAATGAAATAGCGGCAATCCTCTATGAGGTGTTTTTGGAGCGAGGTCCCGTGGAAGAGTTGTTAACCGACAACGTGACCGCATTCAAGTCAGTAGCAGTGATGGAAGTAATGAGGGGGTGGAATATACAACAATTTTTCAGAGCTGCCTACAGACCCAGTGGCAATGGGATCGTGGAGAGAAACCACCACACCATAAAGGCAGTTGCGGAAAGAGGAGGCACCTCACCTGAGCAAGCCATCTACTGGTATAATATGTCGTCTAGATTGGGACAAGTGTCAGAGACGGTTCCGCAACTGTCAACGTTCGCATATTCCTGGAGACATTCCAGGGTTGAGCCGGCAAGCAGAGAGGCAGAGGCCACAAGGACCATTACACTCGGGAATGAGGTATGGGTGAAGCCACCGGGGGCACGCTGCACCACACAATGGAGTAGAGGTCGCGTGACTGGGAGGAACACTAGAAACAACATTGTGGTGGACGGAGTACCGAGGCATATTCTCAACGTCAGACACTGGAAGGCGAAGCAATGGAGGGGAATGTGCAGCAACAGGAGGAGGACGAGACACCTCAGAGGCCAAGTAGAGAGAGGCGACCGCCACAGTGATGGGAGACTACGAAATATGATCTTGAGATCAGGGAGGCATGTGGTTAGAAGCTAAGAAAAACAGAAGTCTTAGCGTGGGTGCTCAGCGAGTGAGTTCAGGCCGAGAAAAGGAAAAACAAAGATGGCGGCCAACATTTTATTACGTGCATTCTCGCATAATGTTGTGTGCATGTGAAGCTGGAAACTATAAAACGAGCTTCATTTCCTGGTGCTGAGCGATTCCAGATCGGGCAGGAGAGTAGGCGCAATGGGAGTGGAGATACTTTCTGAAATTATAATCCTTTTTTGTGTGTTTGAGGTGACCCCCGCCCCATTTTTTTTGCAGATTTCTTTTCATTGAAATATACAAAATAGGCTGGACTGTATTTGTCATATCCTACAAAAATTCCTTTTTCCGCCCGAGGATCTAATTTTGTTTTATTTTGCATATAGGCATAACACGTTGTACCAAAAATGTTCATATTTTGAACATTTGGTTTTCTTCCCTTTAGTGCCTCATAAGGTGTCAGTTTTATTCGGTTATTATAGCACCTATTTCGAATATAAGTAGCACACAGAAAAGCATATGGCCACAGTTTGTGAGTTACATGAGACTCTATTAGTATGCATCTCGACATTTCAAATAACGTTCTCCATCCTCGTTCTGCAGTTCCATTTTGGTGCGGTGAGTAGGGGGCTGAGGTCTCGTGTCGGATTTTATGTTGAACAAGAAGTTCTTTGAATTCTTTTGATATGAATTCAGAACCGTTATCACTTCTTAATCTCTTAACCGTTCCATAAGAAGCACTATCGGCCAAGAATTGTTTTGTAGTGTCAACTGTGTTGCTTTTGTTCTTGAGGAAATATGCCATCACATAGCCTGAATAGTCATCAGAAAAAGTTATGGCATACTTGTAACCATTCACCCTAACAGGTTCTATTTTCCCAGCCAAGTCACAATGCACTAGTTCTAATGGAAACCTGGCCCTTTCGTCTGGTTTTCTTGATCGCAAATTTTGCATTTTTCCAAATGTACAAGTTTCACACGGTGGTATGGTATGGTTTTTTTCAATAATGGTCATTCCCTTAACAATAGTCGACATTTTCAAAATATCGGAAATATTACAATGGCCGAAAATTTTGTGCCACGTGTTATAGTTGTGCCTTGTGTTATTAATACTATTTGCTATGCGTTTATTTAAATAATAAAGTTTCCCCCTTTTCTTTATTTTAAATTTAACGCTGTCTTTGGTGGTTAGCATAGCATGGTTTTGTGCAAATTCCACGATGCAGCTTTTCCTTACGATGGCTTGTACTGTTTTGTGTAAATGTTGGTACGAATAAAACATTTTTTAAATGAATATTATGCATCTTTTTATAAATATTGCGTAACGTTATTTTTGCCGTTCCTTTCTTTAACACTATATTATTTTATTTTGATCCATCAGCAAGCTCAATATAATGTTCTTCTGGATATAAAGTCATATTCAAACGTAACAAATTTTTTTTCATCATTAATAATATGGGCAGTAGCCGCACAATCGACTAATAGTTCAAAGTTATCAGAAATAATATGTAGTATGAATGGCTGTTTCCTTCAGTTTGTCTTTTTCTGCAGAATTTTGTATCATGAGTTCTTACTTTGCAAAATTTACACCACCTGTTTTTGTTACAGTTTTTTGCGAAGTGGCCATATTTGTTGCACCGAAAACACGTCAGAGGTTCTTTTTTATTTGATGTCTTCATTGTTGGCGTCTTCCATTTTGGGTTTCGTGTTTTCCTCATATGATCGTAGTGATGCCTTGAATTCCATCAAAGTGTGTTGTGTATCTCTTTGGGTGACTATGGCTTTTAATGCATTGAAGGTATATGGCAACCCCTTCAGTAACATAGCTGTCGCCAATGCATCTGAAATTGTCTTTCCATCATTTCATAAAGCAGTTATAGCTTTTTCAGCACGTATGACGTAGCTAATAACATCTTTGTCCTCGTGTTTTTAGAGGGTAGACGGTTTAGTATACAAGGCAATGATTTTTCGTTTGCCTTAAGACAAATAATGTTCTCTTAAAATTTTTAAAGTTTTCCTTCCATCATCTTTCGTGTCTCGCGTGATTAATGCCAAACTTCTATCATCTAAAACTTGGATCAGTTCCGCGAATATATCCTCGTTTCTCTGTGAGTCAATTTCATCATCTTCCTTTTTTAACTCGGCTTTTAATTTTGGCCTGTGAAGGTGTCCCATAAATTTAATTTCGAACATCTCATAATTATTTCCATTGCCAACAAACATTAGTCGGCTGGGTCCGAGACATGTTAAATGTATGTGGCGGTCGATATCAGTAAAAAAAGGAAGGGTCCACACATGGAGATGAATTATCAACGTCTTTATTTTAAGAAGGTTAACACCGGAAAGAAAGAAACATGACTCCTTAAGAGAAGAGTCCTCAAACCAAAGGGGGATAACTCAGGATGCTAAGGTTTACTCTCTTAACAAACTAATGCAAATTTTATCCGGGAGAAGGGGGGGGTAGCCATTTTATGTACGAAATCAACTTATTTTTTATCAAGGAGTTACTTTCCTTATGCTGACTTATTCCTTGAGGAATCTATGTAAATATGTGTAGGTGGCAAATTGTCTGACCAGTCTGCTTGGTTTTCGTTCATAGCCAAAGATGCTTTTGTCTGTAATATCGTTTCACCATACCGTTTGCACAAGGGTGGTAGGCAGTAGTCTTGATGTGCGTTGTTCCCAAATGGTTGAATCCAGCAAAAAGAGTTGATTGAAACTGTGAGCCCTTGTCCAGTGTGATTACGGAAGGCACTCCGAAAATCGCTATCCAATCTTGTAAAATCGCTCTGGCTATTGTTGCGGCTGATATGTCTTTCACTGGTATTGCTGTCAGCCATCTGCTGAATCTATCGACTATAGTAAGGATGTGAGTATGTCCTTTTGAAGTGGGCAAGGGTCCAACCAAGTCGATATGAACATGAGTAAATTTAGCTTCTGGTACACTGAAAGTTCCTGAAGGTGATTTTGTGTGCCTGTGAACTTTGTTTTTTTTACAAGGAATGCAAGTTTTAGTCCAACTACGGATGTCCGTATTCATATTTGGCCAAACAAAATGTTCCTCTATTAATTTCACGGTGGCACGTTTTCCTGGGTGGGACAAATTGTGGAAGTGCTAGAAAACTTGTCGTCTGAGGCTGGGTGAAATATAAGGGCGAGGGTGTTTTTGTGAAACATCGCAATAGAAAGTTGTTGTTCCAAATGGTATTGGCATTTCTTTTAGCTTCAGTGAAGTTTTGTAGCTGGGAGCGTGGTATCGGCTAATTGCTCTTGTGCTATTAATTCCATATTTAGTGGAGTGGAATTTAAAGAAGCAATTGTTATGCGAGATAAAGCGTCAGCTACGTTTTCTTGTCCTTTTACGTACCGTATATCGGTAGAATATTGAGCTATATAGTCCAGACGTTGAATTTCTCGTGGACCATATTTGTCGACGTGTGTGTAGAGCAAATGTTAGAGGTTTATGATCCGTATAAATAAAAAATTTTCTGCCTTCGAGGAGATGTTTAAAGTGGTAAATTGCAAGTAACTCTCTCGAGAAAGTGCTATATTTAGTCTACGCTTTGTTTGACTTGGCAGAGAAGAATGAAATAGGGGTCATTTTGTTGTCAGAAATTTGGTGAATGACAGCTCCTACTGCTATTTCCGATGCGTCCGTCGTAAGTGTAAGTTCCGTTGTATCGCTATCTTGGATATATGTAAGTTTGGTGAAGTTTGCCAAAGCAGTTTTCGATTGTTCGAAGGCCTGTAGTGCAGGTCCTTCCAAAACTAACTGTTGGTTTTTGGTTTGTTTTTTTAACAAGTTCATTAAAGGTGCGAGTAACGTGGAACAGTTAGGCAAAAAGCGTCGGTAATAGTTAATTATGCCTACAAAACGGCATACTTGTCTGACAGATGTCGGTAGAGGGAAATTTGAAATGGCACTTACTTTTTCAGGCAAAGGGGAGATTCCATCCTTGTCAATTAAATGTCCGAGAAACTTCCTGGTGGCCAAAAACACATTTATCGGTGTTTAGTTTCAGACTGAAATGTGACAGTCTTTCGAAAGTTTGTTCCAGGTGTAGCCGGTGTTCTTCGAGGTTTCTGCTGGTGATTAAAACGTTGTCCACATATGTGAATAGTTCAGACCTCTGAAAACTTTGTCAATCAAACACTGGAAAGTTTGACAGGCGTTTCTCAGCCCAAAAGGCATACTTAAGAACTCGTAAAGGCCAAATGGTGTCGTCAGTGCAGTTTTATGAATGTCTTCTTCTGCGACTGGAATTTGAAAATATGCCTTTACGAGGTCCAGTTTGAAGAAAATTGTGGCGCCTTGGAGTCCATTGGCGAAGTCATGGATATGGAGGATAGGATATCTATCCGGAACTAGTTTCGCGTTTAAGCATCTAAAATCTCCGCACGGGCGCCATGTGGTGTTGTCAGCTTTCTGTATCATGTGGAGTAGTGATGACCAAGCATCGTATTATCCCCATGTGGAGTAGGTTTTGAAACTCGGATTTTGCCAATTTGTATTTATCTGGTTTCAAGCGTTTGGGGGTTGAATAGACGGGCGATCCTGTGGTCTTAATATAGTGCTTAGCGCTATGCTTGATGGGGGGTCCATGTTTTTAAATGGCTGGGAAAGTTGAGGAAATTTTTGGAGTAATCGGCAGACGTGTAAATCTTCGGGTAGGGCAGCGCTGATTCCGGTGGTTAAAAATTTTGAGGTAGTTCCTCTCGCGGAAATCTTTGTTTCGTTGTCTGTCAATGTGTGATGAGTCATGTCGACAGACAGGTTGAAATGGGCTAAAAAGTCTGCCCCCAAAATTGGAGTGGTGACTCTGGCTATGGTGAAATTCCATAAAAAATTCCTTCGCATTCCAAGGTTTAAATTTAAAGTTTTTTTGCCAAAAGTGGGTATTTTTGTACCGTTGGCGGCTTGTAGGCTGAAAAATTGGGTCCCTGTTGGGTGATCATGCGGTGTTGATATGACGCTGATTTCTGCTCCAGTGTCTATTAAAAAGCTATATCCGTGAATTTTGTCATGGATATAAAACAGACAACCTTTTTTTTGTGCTCCAGCTACAGTCATCGTCGTTACTGGCTGGAAGGTTCATTTCCCTGTGCTGGTTTTTTGAACGCACAGGGTATAGTGCATTTTCTCGCTTCGACGCCGAATCTCCTGTGGTATAAACAAACATCTTGTCTATCTCGTGACGTGGACCGGTTCCTGTTTAAACCTCTTCGCCTGTAACTTTGTCGCATGTCATTGTAATTTCTGGGATAATGTCGACATGTTTGAAGTACGTCGGCTAGCTGCTTTGAAAGCTTTTCAACCGTAGACTTTAATTTGGCTAATTCCTTGTTTCGGTTTTGGTCAGGTTGCCGGATATTTAATGCCATGGTTTCGTTGTAGGAGTCCGACTGTTGAAGTTCCATTCTGTTTTTTTTTTTGTTTTTTTTTTTAGAGAAAAATTATTTTTCGTGCGTGCCGTGGATTTGTGTGGAAGAGTTTAGTTTACACCACGTGTTTCGTTCAAACTCATTCATTTCATTTTAAAATAACGGGGTCACCATCGTTTGTTGCGGGCCAGGATATAAATATCCTAACTCACTACAAAAGAAAATAATGAAACGAATGGAAAGAAGGAAACAAAACTCAATTGCTGGATAAAATAAACGTCATTTATTTTCTGTCAAAAATAAAGAATTATGCAACTCTGGAGATTGATAATTATGCAACTCTTGAGATTGATAATTATGCAACTCTTGAGATTGCGAAATATGCAACTCTGGAAATAGAGAATTGTGCCACTGGAGATTGAGAATTGTGCAATTCTTGAAATTGAGAATTGTGCAACTCTTGATATTAATAATTATGCAACTCTTGATGAGATTGAGAATTATGCAACTCTTGAGAATGAGAATTGTGCCACTAATTGAGAATTGTGCAACTCTTGAGATAGAGAATTGTGACACTCTTGAGATTGGGAATTATGCAACCCTTATGAATGAGAATTATGCAACTCTTGAGATTGAAAATTGTGCAACTCTTGAGATTGAGAATTATTAAACTCTTGAGATTAAGAAATCTGCAACTCTTGAGATTGAGCATTATACAAATCTTGAGATAAAGAATTGACATCTCTTGAGATTGAAAATTATGCAACTATTGAGATTGAGAACTATGCAAGCCTTGAGAGTTAGAATTGTGCAATTCTAGAGATTGAGACTTATACAAATCTTGAGATTGAGAAATATGCCACTCTTTAGATTGAGAATTGCGCAACTTTTGTGATTGAGAATTATGCTTGACATTGAGAATTATGCACGTTTTGAGATTGAGAATTGTGCAATTCCAGAGATTGATAATTATGCAAATTCTAAGATTAAGAATTAAGCCACTCTTGAGATTGAGAATCATGTAACTCTGGAGATTGGAAAGTATGCAACTTTGATGATTGAGAATTGTTTAACTCTTGAGATTGAGAATTATGCAAGTCTTGAGATTGAAAATTATGCAAGTCTTCAGAGTGAGAATTTGCAATTCTAGAGATTGAGACATATACAAATCTTGAGATTTAGAATTAGAATTATGCCACTCTTACGATTGAGAATTATGAATCTCTTGAGATTAAGAATTGTGCAACTTTCGTGATTGAGAATTTTGCACCTCTTGAGATTGAGAATTGTGCCAATCTTGAGATTGAGAATTGTGCCAATCTTGAGATTGAGAATTGTTCAACTATTTAGATTGAGAATTATGGAACTCAAGAATGACAATTCTTAAACTATTGATAGGTCTTCCCAGATCATCCGTCTAGGAGAAGGAAAACTCTGAAACTAAACCAAAGGGGAGGGAGGCCTCTTCAGTCTTGGATGACAACCTTCTTAGAGCTGGTGACTCAAACAATTCACCGGTTTGCAAACCTAAACTGCTTAAGGAGTAGATAGGCTCTGTCTATTGCCCGGCTTCCATACTCCTTCTTTGCCTATTAGTCAAGCGCAGAGACACTATCTCAGTGATTCGACAGAAACACCCAGCGGTAGATCTTGTTTCTTGGCTAGGGCAACGAATGCCGTTTTTCCCCATTCCCAGCACACCCCACCCCTAAAACTGGACATTTGGGAGTGCTTGAGTACGATATATGTCTGAGCAATTAGATTGGGTTGACCTTCTTCTGAGGGTACTGGATTGACAGTTACTAGCTGCTGTTTCCGACTGGTAGTACAGGACCCTAACTCTTTGGTAGCGCTTAGAGCAGCTGTTCCATCAACAGTTGTATAATATCGGGATGTTTGCAGTGCCATGTCGCGCATGGAAAGGGACCCTGCACTCATCCCCGGTGGGCTTTCCTGAGGCCACAGTCCTAGTTGATGGAGGGTCAGCTGATGGTCTACTTGTGATGCATGTGTGATACTCTGCATAACCTCCTGTTCTGCTTCCCCTAACCTAACTGAAACTCGTTAAAAAATATGATGACAGTACAATCTAAAAATAAGCTTAAACCAGGCTTAGGGTCAAACAAATCCAACTTGCCTCCTCCCTCACAAATATCCGTGGGCTTAGAACTAATTTAGCTGATGTTGAAGCATTTCTCCTAACAAATACCCTGGATATCTTAGCACTAAGTGAGACTAACCTACACTCCTCCATTCCCTCTAACTACTTTAACATGCCTGGATATCTCCCACTCTGCCGTAAGGACTCTGACAGACATATGCACGGACTTGGAGTTTACATTCGTAATACCCTCCCCCTGACTAGAGAAACAAACCTAGAAACAGATGATCAAGCCTTTATGTGCTTTAGACTAAACATGCAACACAATATTAGCTACTTTTATTTTCTCTACCGCTCTCCCTCGACTCACCATAATAAACAAAGTCTCTGATAGCATAGACACAGGCCTCTCTTAGGATTGAGAATTATGCAACTTTTGCGATTGAGAATTGTGCACCTCTTGAGATTGAGAATTGTGAAACTCTTGAGATTGTGAATTATGCAATTCTGGAGATTGAGAATTATACAACTATGGAGATTGCGAATTATGCAACTATGGAGATTGCGAATTATGCAACTATGGAGATTGCGAATTATGCAACTATGGAGATTGCGAATTATGCAACTATGGAGATTGCGAATTATGCAACTATGGAGATTGCAAATTATGCAACTATGGAGATTGCGAATTATGCAACTCTGGAGATTGCGAATTATGCAACTATGGAGATTGCGAATTATGCAACTATGGAGATTGCGAATTATGCAACTATGGAGATTGCAAATTATGCAACTATGGAGATTGCGAATTATGCAACTCTGGAGATTGCGAATTATGCAACTCTGGAGATTGAGAATTGTGAAACTCTTGAGATTGGGAATTATGCAACTCTTTAGATTGAGAATTATACAAGTCTTGAGAGTGAGCATTGTGCAATTCTAGAGATTGAGACTTATACAAATCTTGAGATTTATAATTAGGCCTCTCTTAGGATTGAGAATTATGCAACTTTTGCGATTGAGAATTGTGCACCTCTTGAGATTGAGAATTGTGAAACTCTTGAGATTGTGAATTATGCAATTCGTGAGATTGAGAATTATACAACTATGGAGATTGTGAATTATGCAACTATGGAGATTGCGAATTATGCAACTATGGAGATTGCGAATTATGCAACTATGGAGATTGCGAATTATGCAACGATGGAGATTGCGAATTATGCAACTATGGAGATTGCGAATTATGCAACTATGGAGATTGCGAATTATGCAACTATGGAGATTGCGAATTATGCAACTCTGGAGATTGCGAATTATGCAACTCTGGAGATTGAGAATTGTGAAACTCTTGAGATTGGGAATTATGCAACTATGGAGATTGCGAATTATGCAACTATGGAGATTGTGAATTATGCAACTATGGAGATTGCGAATTATGCAACTCTGGAGATTTCGAATTATGCAACTCTGGAGATTGAGAATTGTGAAACTCTTGAGATTGGGAATTATGCAACTCTTTAGATTGAGAATTATACAAGTCTTGAGAGTGAGCATTGTGCAATTCTAGAGATTGAGACTTATACAAATCTTGAGATTTATAATTAGGCCTCTCTTAGGATTGAGAATTATGCAACTTTTGCGATTGAGAATTGTGCACCTCTTGAGATTGAGAATTGTGAAACTCTTGAGATTGTGAATTATGCAATTCTGGAGATTGAGAATTATACAACTCTTGAGATTGGGAATTATGCAATTCTGGAGATTGAGAATTATACAACTCTGGAGATTGAGAATCGTGAAACTCTTGAGATTGGGAATTATGCAATTCTGGACATTGAGAATTATTTAACTCTTGAGATTAAGAAATCTGCAACTCTCGAGATTGAGAATTATGCAAATCTTGAGATAAAGAATTGGCATCTCTTGAGATTGAGATTATGCAACTATTGAAATTAAGAATTATGAAACTTTTGAGATTGAAAATTATGCAACTGTTGAGATTGAGAATTGTGAAACTCTGGTAATTGAGAATTATGCAACTATTGAGCTGAGGAATCATGCAACTCTTGAGATTGAGAATTATAAAACTATTTAGATCGAGAATTGGCAACTCTGGAGATTGAGAATTGTGTAACTCTGGAGATTGAAAATTGTGAATCTCTTGAGATTGAGAATAGTGCAACTCTTGATATTGAGAATTGTGCAACTCGGGATTAAAAATTGTGCAATTCTAGAAATTGAGGATTGTGCAACTCTTGAGATTCCTGCATCACATGTGCAAAATGCAAGGGAAATTATGGCAGACGCACCCGCTGGCCTATGGGCCACTGCAAGCGGGGTAAGAGACCATTTGAACTCGTCTTTGTTGACTTTGTCACAATGCCCAACTCAAAGGGGAAAAGATATATACTTACGATACTGGACAGCTTCAGCCGGCATCTCACAGCTATACCATATGCCATCGACGCCGCCCGTGGTTTATACCAGTTCTTCCTCCGACACAGAGAAATCCCACGCATAGTGTCCTCCGACCGAGGTACACACTTCACAGGGGAAGTCTATCGACAGTTCTGCGAACAAATGGCCATCACACAGGAACTGCATTGCCTGTGGCGCCCACAAAGCTCAGGGAACATAGAGAGACAACATCGGACAATGAAGAACGCCATCTACATGCTGTGTGAAGACAGGAATTGCGAGTGGACAGATGTTCTCGAATCTGTTGTGTCTTCCATGAACGCCACAATCAACAAGGCCACCGGTGTCTCCCCGCATTTCACAGTCACGGGCTGCCACCCTAGCATCGGCTTGCCAACACCCCACAGAAAGGAAGCCAGGAGCGATGACCCAGGTGCATATGGCATGCAAATCAACGCCCTGCTAAAACAGGTTCATCACCGTGTCGCCTTGGCCAATGATGAAGCAGATCATAAAATGGAGAACCGCGAAAAGCACTTCTCCCACGAGAACCCGCTACAAGTAGGAGACAAGGTCCTACTTCACCGTCCTCAATCAGCCACGGCCCAATCAACACACATGCAATGGATAGGAAGCTTCACTATCACCAAAACCAACAGCTTGATGTACCAAGTACAAGATGAGAGCGGCATCACAACCTGGGTACACCGGGCGCACATCCGACGAATAGCACCACGCCCGCCGCACCTGTCTATCACAAACCTCCCACCCCCACCCAGCATCACCGACGAACAGCATTCTACGAACGGCCCCACATGCAATCCGGACGAGAATCGGACGCCATCCTCACAAGCCAGCCAACCCAGGAGATTACCAGCCAGAACAACAAGAGGACAACTCCCTACACGCTTCAGAGACTTTATCATGTAAATATGATCGAGATCTGGGGGAGCATTGTTATATTCGCATATCTCTCCACATTTCCATGAATAAACCAGAAATCAGCAAGGCAATGACGGCAGCAACAATGGCAACCCTAAGACAAATCTGTTCGCCGTTACAACGTAGTCAAACACAATAAATACACAGGACAATTTCAAATCCCATCTCTTTAGATACACACATCATTAAAATAACTCGCACCTTACTTCAACATAGAAAACCTCCAGAGAAAGTTGCACAGCAAAAGAAAAAACCTAAATAAAAAATCACAGACACTACCGTAAACGCAACTCAGATAGCATAAAAACGCAAATAATGATTCCACAAAACACCCCAACAATACGACACCGACTAGGTTACATTCACAACTTTCTCAGCTTTAAATCGATGTAACACATGCATACACACACCAAACAGATAATTCTCTACAATTCATTAAAGCACAAAAAACAAACACAAATAAAAAACACGACGGCCATTTTGACGCCGGAGCCGATGTGCCTTTTACTACGTCCGCACGTGCTGTATAAATAAGCCGGCCGTCGGAGAGAAATACAGTCTTCCAGCAGATCGCTGGCCAGAGCAGGTCGCCTCGCTACCAGTAGAAGCGGATACAGCTGTTCCCCTCAACCCTTTGCACCATACCAGCGACAGCCGTTCCTTCAGCTCCATCCAGCAGCAGCAGCTCAGCGATAGCCGTTCCCCTCATCTTTCTAGCAGCAGCAGCGGCAGCAGCAGTAGCCATTCCCTTCAGCTCCATCCAGCAGCAGCAGCTCAGCGACAGCCGTTCCCCTCAACTTCTAAACTTCTAGCAGCAGCAGCGGCAGCAGCAGCTCAGCGACAGCTGTTCCCCTCAACCTTCTAGCAGCAGCAGCAGCAACAGCCGTTCCCCTCAACTTTCTAGCAGCAGCAGCGGCAGCAGCAATAGCCGTTCCCTTCAGCTCCATCCAGCAGCAGCAGCAGCGATAGCCGTTCCCCTCAATTTTCTAGCAGCAGCAGCGGCAGCAGCAATAGCCGTTCCCTTCAGCTCCATCCAGCAGTAGCAGCGGCAGCTCAGCGACAGCAGTTTGATTCAAAGCGCCTAGTCACCATATCACCGCCTGTTCCAGTCCCGGACGTCATCCCTAGACCGTACCAGCGTCTAGGCCCCTGTACCTGCCCGAACCTGATCAGGCCAGGATCCCTACCTCTCTAATCCCTATTCCGGCCTTCCTGACGCCCAGCTGACCATTCCGGCTTTGATTGAGGATATATATGCTTATTCACTTTGACCCTCAATAAAGGTTGAAACCAAATTACTTCGTTTGTTCTCCTTGCTTCCATACGCTCGTGTTATTTTATAACAGAATTATTCAATCTTGGGATTGAGAATTATTCAATCTTGGGATTGAGAATTATGCAACTCTTGGGATTGAGAATTATGCAACTCTTGGGATTGAGAATTATTCAATCTTGGGATTGAGAATTATTCAATCTTGGGATTGAGAATTATGCAATATGGGATTGAGAATTATGCAACTCTTGGGATTGAGAATTATTCAATCTTGGGATTGAGAATTATTCAATCTTGGGATTGAGAATTATGCAACTCTTGGAATTGAGAATTATTCAATCTTGGGATTAAGAATTATGCAACTGTTGGGATTGAGAATTATGCAACTGTTGGGATTGAGAATTATGCAATCTTGGGATTGAGAATTATGCAACTCTTGGGATTGAGAATTATTCAATCTTGGGATTGAGAATTATTCAATCTTGGGATTGAGAATTATGCAACTCTTGGAATTGAGAATTATTCAATCTTTGGATTAAGAATTATGCAATCTTGGGATTGAGAATTATGCAACTCTTGGGATTGAGAATTATTCAATCTTGGGATTGAGAATTATTCAATCTTGGGATTGAGAATCATGCAACTCTTGGAATTGAGAATTATTCAATCTTGGGATTAAGAATTATGCAACTCTTGGGATTGAGAATTATGCAACTGTTGGGATTGAGAATTATTCAATCTTGGGATTGAGAATTATGCAACTCTTGGGATTGAGAATTATGCAACTGTTGGGATTGAGAATTATTCAATCTTGGGATTGAGAATTATGCAACTCTTGGGATTGAGAATTATTCAATCTTGGGATTGAGAATTATTCAGTCTTGGGATTGAGAATCATGCAAGTCCTGAGATTGAGAAGTATGCCACTCTTTGATTGAGTATTATGCAACTTTTGTAATGGAGATTTATGTAACTCTAGAGATTGCGGATTATGCAACTCTTGGGATTGAGAATTATTCAATCTTGGGATTGAGAATTATGCAACTCTTGAGATTGAGAATTATTCAATCTTGGGATTGAGAATTATGCAACTCTTGGGATTGAGAATTATGCAACTCTTGGGATTGAGAATTATTCAATCTTGGGATTGAGAATTATTCAATCTTGGGATTGAGAATTATGCAACTCTTGGGATTGAGAATTATGCAACTCTTGGAATTGAGAATTATTCAATCTTGGGATTGAGAATTATGCAACTCTTGAGATTGAGAATGATTCAATCTTGGGATTGAGAATTATGCAACTCTTGGGATTGAGAATTATGCAACTCTTGGGATTGAGAATTATTCAATCTTGGGATTGAGAATTATTCAATCTTGGGATTGAGAATTATTCAATCTTGGGATTGAGAATTATGCAACTCTTGGGATTGAGAATTATGCAACTCTTGGGATTGAGAATTATTCAATCTTGGGATTGAGAATTATTCAATCTTGGGATTGAGAATTATTCAATCTTGGGATTGAGAATTATGCAACTGTTGGGATTGAGAATTATGCAACTCTTGGGATTGAGAATTATTCAATCTTGGTATTGAGAATTATTCAATCTTGGGATTGAGAATTATTCAATCTTGGGATTGAGAATTATTCAATCTTGGGATTGAGAATTATGCAAGTCCTGAGATTGAGAAGTATGCCACTCTTTGATTGAGTATTATGCAACTTTTGTAATCGAGATTTATGTAACTCTAGAGATTGCGGATTATGCAACTCTTGGGATTGAGAATTATTCAATCTTGGGATTGAGAATTATGCAACTCTTGGGATTGAGAATTATTCAATCTTGGGATTGAGAATTATGCAACTCTTGGGATTGAGAATTATGCAACTCTTGGGATTGAGAATTATTCAATCTTGGGATTGAGAATTATGCAACTCTTGGGATTGAGAATTATTCAATCTTGGGATTGAGAATTATGCAACTCTTGGGATTGAGAATTATGCAACTCTTGGGATTGAGAATTATGCAACTCTTGGGATTGAGAATTATTCAATCTTGGGATTGAGAATTATTCAGTCTTGGGATTGAGAATTATGCAAGTCCTGAGATTGAGAAGTATGCCACTCTTTGATTGAGTATTATGACACTTTTGTAATCGAGATTTATGTAACTCTAGAGATTGCGGATTATGCAACTCTTGGGATTGAGAATTATTCAATCTTGGTATTGAGAATTATGCAACTCTTGGGATTGAGAATTATTCAATCTTGGGATTGAGAATTATGCTACTCTTGGGATTGAGAATTATGCAACTCTTGGGATTGAGAATTATTCAATCTTGGGATTGAGAATTATTCAATCTTGGGATTGAGAATTATGCAACTCTTGGGATTGAGAATTATGCAACTCTTGGGATTGAGAATTATTCAATCTTGGGATTGAGAATTATTCAATCTTGGGATTGAGAATTATTCAATCTTGGGATTGAGAATTATGCAACTCTTGGGATTGAGAATTATGCAACTCTTGGGATTGAGAATTATTCAATCTTGGGATTGAGAATTATTCAATCTTGGGATTGAGAATTATTCAATCTTGGGATTGAGAATTATGCAACTGTTGGGATTGAGAATTATTCAATCTTGGGATTGAGAATTATTCAATCTTGGTATTGAGAATTATTCAATCTTGGGATTGAGAATTATTCAATCTTGGGATTGAGAATTATTCAGTCTTGGGATTGAGAATTATGCCAGTCCTGAGATTGAGAAGTATGCCACTCTTCGATTGAGTATTATGCAACTTTTGTAATCGAGATTTATGAAACTCTAGAGATTGCGGATTATGCAACTCTTGGGATTGAGAATTATTCAATCTTGGGATTGAGAATTATGCAACTCTTGGGATTGAGAATTATTCAATCTTGGGATTGAGAATTATGCAACTCTTGGGATTGAGAATTATTCAATCTTGGGATTGAGAATTATGCAACTCTTGGGATTGAGAATTATGCAACTCTTGGGATTGAGAATTATTCAATCTTGGGATTGAGAATTATTCAATCTTGGGATTGAGAATTATTCAATCTTGGGATTGAGAATTATGCAACTGTTGGGATTGAGAATTATTCAATCTTGGGATTGAGAATTATTCAATCTTGGTATTGAGAATTATTCAATCTTGGGATTGAGAATTATGCAACTCTTGGGATTGAGAATTATTCAATCTTGGGATTGAGAATAATGCAACTCTTGGGATTGAGAATTATGCAACTCTTGGGATTGAGAATTATTCAATCTTTGGATTGAGAATAATTCAATCTTGGGATTGAGAATTATTCAATCTTGGGATTGAGAATTATGCAACTGTTGGGATTGAGAATTATTCAATCTTGGGATTGAGAATTATTCAATCTTGGTATTGAGAATTATTCAACCTTGGGATTGAGAATTATTCAATCTTGGGATTGAGAATTATTCAGTCTTGGGATTGAGAATTATGCAAGTCCTGAGATTGAGAAGTATGCCACTCTTTGATTGAGTATTATGCAACTTTTGTAATCGAGATTTATGTAACTCTAGAGATTGCGGATTATGCAACTCTTGGGATTGAGAATTATTCAATCTTGGGATTGAGAATTATGCAACTCTTGGGATTGAGAATTATTCAATCTTGGGATTGAGAATTATGCAACTCTTGGGATTGAGAATTATTCAATCTTGGGATTGAGAATTATGCAACTCTTGGGATTGAGAATTATGCAACTCTAAAGATTGAGAATTATTCAATCTTGGGATTGAGAATTATGCAACTCTTGGGATTGAGAATTATTCAATCTTGGGATTGAGAATTATGCAACTCTTGGGATTGAGAATTATGCAACTCTTGGGATTGAGAATTATGCAACTCTTGGGATTGAGAATTATGCAACTCTTGGGATTGAGAATTATTTAATCTTGGGATTGAGAATTATTCAGTCTTGGGATTGAGAATTATGCAAGTCCTGAGATTGAGAAGTATGCCACTCTTTGATTGAGTATTATGCAACTTTTGTAATGGAGATTTATGTAACTCTAGAGATTGCGGATTATGCAACTCTTGGGATTGAGAATTATTCAATCTTGGGATTGAGAATTATGCAACTCTTGGGATTGAGAATTATTCAATCTTGGGATTGAGAATTATGCTACTCTTGGGATTGAGAATTATGCAACTCTTGGGATTGAGAATTATTCAATCTTGGGATTGAGAATTATTCAATCTTGGGATTGAGAATTATGCAACTCTTGGGATTGAGAATTATGCAACTCTTGGGATTGAGAATTATTCAATCTTGGGATTGAGAATTATTATATCTTGGGATTGAGAATTATTCAATCTTGGGATTGAGAATTATGCAACTCTTGGGATTGAGAATTATTCAATCTTGGGATTGAGAATTATTATATCTTGGGATTGAGAATTATTCAATCTTGGGATTGAGAATTATGCAACTCTTGGGATTGAGAATTATTCAATCTTGGGATTGAGAATTATTCAATCTTGGGATTGAGAATTATGCAACTCTTGGGATTGAGAATTATTCAATCTTGGGATTGAGAATTATGCTACTCTTGGGATTGAGAATTATGCAACTCTTGGGATTGAGAATTATGCAACTCTTGGGATTGAGAATTATTTAATCTTGGGATTGAGAATTATTCAGTCTTGGGATTGAGAATTATGCAAGTCCTGAGATTGAGAAGTATGCCACTCTTTGATTGAGTATTATGCAACTTTTGTAATGGAGATTTATGTAACTCTAGAGATTGCGGATTATGCAACTCTTGGGATTGAGAATTATTCAATCTTGGGATTGAGAATTATGCAACTCTTGGGATTGAGAATTATTCAATCTTGGGATTGAGAATTATGCTACTCTTGGGATTGAGAATTATGCAACTCTTGGGATTGAGAATTATGCAACTCTTGGGATTGAGAATTATTTAATCTTGGGATTGAGAATTATTCAGTCTTGGGATTGAGAATTATGCAAGTCCTGAGATTGAGAAGTATGCCACTCTTTGATTGAGTATTATGCAACTTTTGTAATGGAGATTTATGTAACTCTAGAGATTGCGGATTATGCAACTCTTGGGATTGAGAATTATTCAATCTTGGGATTGAGAATTATGCAACTCTTGGGATTGAGAATTATTCAATCTTGGGATTGAGAATTATGCTACTCTTGGGATTGAGAATTATTCAATCTTGGGATTGAGAATTATTCAATCTTGGGATTGAGAATTATGCAACTCTTGGGATTGAGAATTATGCAACTCTTGGGATTGAGAATTATTCAATCTTGGGATTGAGAATTATTATATCTTGGGATTGAGAATTATTCAATCTTGGGATTGAGAATTATGCAACTCTTGGGATTGAGAATTATTCAATCTTGGGATTGAGAATTATTATATCTTGGGATTGAGAATTATTCAATCTTGGGATTGAGAATTATGCAACTCTTGGGATTGAGAATTATTCAATCTTGGGATTGAGAATTATTCAATCTTGGGATTGAGAATTATTCAGTCTTGGGATTGAGAATTATGCAACTGTTGGGATTGAGAATTATTCAATCTTGGGATTGAGAATTATTCAATCTTGGTATTGAGAATTATTCAATCTTGGGATTGAGAATTATTCAGTCTTGGGATTGAGAATTATGCAAGTCCTGAGATTGAGAAGTATGCCACTCTTTGATTGAGTATTATGCAACTTTTGTAATCGAGATTTATGTAACTCTAGAGATTGCGGATTATGCAACTCTTGGGATTGAGAATTATTCAATCTTGGGATTGAGAATTATGCAACTCTTGGGATTGAGAATTATTCAATCTTGGGATTGAGAATTATGCAACTCTTGGGATTGAGAATTATTCAATCTTGGAATTGACAATTATGCAACTCTTGGGATTGAGAATTATGCAACTCTAAAGATTGAGAATTATTCAATCTTGGGATTGAGAATTATGCAACTCTTGGGATTGAGAATTATTCAGTCTTAGGATTGAGAATTATGCAACTCTTGGGATTGAGAATTATGCAACTCTTGGGATTGAGAATTATGCAACTCTTGGGATTGAGAATTATTCAATCTTGGGATTGAGAATTATTCAATCTTGGGATTGAGAATTATGCACTCTTGGGATTGAGAATTATGCAACTCTTGGGATTGAGAATTATTCAATCTTGGGATTGAGAATTATTCAATCTTGGGATTGAGAATTATGCAACTCTTGAGATTGAGAATTATTCAATCTTGGGATTGAGAATTATGCAACTCTTGGGATTGAGAATTATGCAACTGTTGGGATTGAGAATTATTCAATCTTGAGATTGAGAATTATTCAATCTTGGGATTGAGAATTATTCAATCTTGGGATTGAGAATTATGCAACTCTTGGGATTGCGGATTATGCAACTCTTGGGATTGAGAATTATTCAATCTTGGGATTGAGAATTATGCAACTCTTGGGATTGAGAATTATTCAATCTTGGGATTGAGAATTATGCAACTCTTGGGATTGAGAATTATTCAATCTTGGGATTGACAATTATGCAACTCTTGGGATTGAGAATTATTCAATCTTGGGATTGAGAATTATGCAACTCTTGGGATTGAGAATTATGCAACTGTTGGGATTGAGAATTATGCAACTCTTGGAATTGAGAATTATGCAACTCTTGAGATTGAGAATTATTCAATCTTGGGATTGAGAATTATTCAATCTTGGGATTGAGAATTATGCAACTCTTGGGATTGAGAATTATGCAACTCTTGGGATTGAGAATTATTAAATTTTGGGATTGAGAATTATGCAACTCTTGGGATTGAGAATTATGCAACTCTTGGGATTGAGAATTATTCAATCTTGGGATTGAGAATTATTCAATCTTGGGATTGAGAATTATGCAACTGTTGGGATTGAGAATTATTCAATCTTGGGATTGAGAATTATGCAACTCTTGGGATTGAGAATTTTGCAACTCTTGTATTGAGAATTATTCAATCTTGGGATTGAGAATTATTCAATCTTGGGATTGAGAATTATGCAACTCTTGGGATTGAGAATTATGCAACTCTTGGGATTGAGAATTATGCAACTCTTGGGATTGAGAATTATGCAACTGTTGGGATTGAGAATTATTCAATCTTGGGATTGAGAATTATGCAACTCTTGGGATTGAGAATTATTTAGTCTTGGGATTGAGAATTATGCAACTCTTGGGATTGAGAATTATTCAATCTTGGGATTGAGAATTATGCAACTCTTGGGATTGAGAATTATTCAATCTTGGCATTGAGAATTATGCAACTCTTGGGATTGAGAATTATTCAATCTTGGGATTGAGAATTATGCAACTCTTGGGATTGAGAATTATTCAATCTTGGGATTGAGAATTATGCAACTCTTGGGATTGAGAATTATGCAACTCTTGGGATTGAGAATTATTCAGTCTTGGGATTGAGAATTATGCAAGTCCTGAGATTGAGAAGTATGCCACTCTTTTATTGAGTATTATGCAACTTTTGTAATCGAGATTTATGTAACTCTAGAGATTGCGGATTATGCAACTCTTGGGATTGAGAATTATTCAATCTTGGGATTGAGAATTATGCAACTCTTGGGATTGAGAATTATGCAACTGTTGGGATTGAGAATTATTCAATCTTGGGATTGAGAATTATTCAGTCTTGGGATTGAGAATTATTCAATCTTGGGATTGAGAATTATGCAACTCTTGAGATTGAGAATTATTCAATCTTGGGATTGAGAATTATGCAACTGTTCGGATTGAGAATTATTCAATCTTGGGATTGAGAATTATGCAAGTCCTGAGATTGAGAAGTATGCCACTCTTTGATTGAGTATTATGCAACTTTTGTAATCGAGATTTATGTAACTCTAGAGATTGCGGATTATGCAACTCTTGGGATTGAGAATTATTCAATCTTGGGATTGAGAATTATGCAACTCTTGGGATTGAGAATTATTCAATCTTGGGATTGAGAATTATGCAACTCTTGAGATTGAGAATCATTCAATCTTGGGATTGAGAATTATGCAACTCTTGGGATTGAGAATTATTCAATCTTGGGATTGAGAATTATTCAATCTTGGGATTGAGAATTATGAAACTCTTGGGATTGAGAATTATTCAGTCTTAGGATTGAGAATTATGCAACTGTTGGGATTGAGAATTATTCAATCTTGGGATTGAGAATTATTCAATCTTGGGATTGAGAATTATTCAATCTTGGGATTGAGAATTATGCAACTCTTGGGATTGAGAATTATTCAATCTTGGGATTGAGAATTATGCAACTCTTGGGATTGAGAATTATGCAACTCTTGGGATTGAGAATTATTCAATCTTGGGATTGAGAATTATGCAACTCTTGGGATTGAGAATTATTCAATCTTGGGATTGAGAATTATTCAGTCTTGGGATTGAGAATTATTCAGTCTTGGGATTGAGAATTATTCAATCTTGGGATTGAGAATTATGCAACTGTTGGGATTGAGAATTATTCAATCTTGGGATTGAGAATTATTCAGTCATGGGATTGAGAATTATTCAATCTTGGGATTGAGAATTATGCAACTCTTGGGATTGAGAATTATGCAACTGTTGGGATTGAGAATTATTCAATCTTGGGATTGAGAATTATTTAGTCTTGGGATTGAGAATTATTCAATCTTGGGATTGAGAATTGTGCACTTTCAGAGATATCTAATTATGCAAATTTTAAGATTTGGAAAAGAATTTAAGAAATGGAAAAGGATTATGCCACTCTTAGGATTGAGAATTATTCCAGTCTTGAGATTGAGAATTCTGCAACTCTTTAGATTGAGAATTATTCCAGTCTTGAGATTGAGAATTCTGCAACTCTTTAGATTGAGAATTATTCCAGTCTTGAGATTGAGAATTCTGCAACTCTTTAGATTGAGAATTATTCCAGTCTTGAGATTGAGAATTATTCCAGTCTTGAGATTGAGAATTCTGCAACTCTTTAGATTGAGAATTATTCCAGTCTTGAGATTGAGAATTCTGCAATGCTAGAGATTGAGGATTATGCAACTCAAGAATGACAATTCTTAAATTCTTCTCTTGAAATTTAGAATTGTGCAACTCTTGAGATTGAGAATTATGAAAGTCTTGAAAGTGAGAATTGGACAATTGTAGCGGTTTGGACTTATACAAATCTTGAGATTCAGAATTATGCCACTCTTAGGATTGAGAAATATGCAACTCTTGAGATTGAGAATTATTCAACTTTTTAGATTTAGAAATCTGGAACTCTTCAGATTGAGTAGTTTGCAATGTTGAGATTGAGAAGTATGTAAACTTGAGATTTAGAATTATGCTACTATTCAGATAGAGAATTATGCATCTCTTGAGATTGAGAATTGCACAATTCAAGAGATTATGCAAATTTGAAGATTTAGATTAATGCAACTCTTAGGGTTGAGAATTATGCAACTCTTGTGATTGAGAAGTATGTAAACTTGAGATTTAGAATTATGCTACTATTCAGATTGAAAATTATGCTTCTCTTGAGATTGAGAATTATGCAACTCTAGAGATTGAGAATTGCACAATTCAAGAGATTATGCAAATTTTAAGATTTAGAATTATGCAACTCTTAGGGTTGAGAATTATGCACCTCTTGAGATTTAGAATTATGCAACTCTTGAGATTTAGAATTATGCAACTCTTGAGATTTAGAATTATGCAACTCTTGAGATTGAGGATTATACAAGTCTTGAGATTGAGGATTATGCAAGTATGGAGATTGAGGATTACGCAACTCTTGGGACTGAGAATCATGCAACTCTTGAGATTGAGAATTACGCAATTCTTGAGATTGAGAATTGTAAAAGTTAAGAAATTTAGTAGTCTGCAACTCTGGAGATTGAGAATTATTCAAAACTTGAATTGAGAAATCAGCATCTCTTAATTGAGAATTATGCATCTTAAGATTGAGAATTATGCAAGTCTTGAGATTGTGAATTGTGAATTCTAGAGATTGGGAAATCTTCAACTCTGGAGATTGAGAATTACGCAACTCTTGAGATTGAGAATTATGCAATTCTTGAGATAAGGAATTGGCAACTATTGAGATTGAGAATTATGCAAATTTTTAGATTGAGAATTATGCAACTCTTGGGATTAAGAATTATGCATCTCTGGAGATTGAGAATTTTGTCAAGTATTGAGAGTGAGAATTGTGCAATTCTAGAGATTCAGACTTATACAAATCTTGAGAATTAGGATTATGAAACTCTTAGGATTGAGAATTATGCAACTCCTGAGATTGAGAATTATGCAACTCTAGAGATTGAGAATGATGAAATCCTTGTGATTAAGAATTGTACAATTTTAGAGATTGAGAATTATGCAACTCTTAAGATTGAGAATGATGAAATCCTTGAGATTGAAAATTGTACAAATTTTGAGATTGAGAATTATGCAACTCTTGAGATTGAGAATGATGAAACCCTTGAGATTGAGAATTGTACAATTTTTTAGATTGAAAATTGTGCAACTGTGGAGATTGAGAAGTATGCAACTCTGGAGATTGAGATTTATTCAACTCTTGAGATGGAGAATAATGCAACTCTTGGGATTGTGAATTATGTAACTCTTAATATTGAGAATTATGCAACTCCTGAGATTGAGAATTATGCAACTGTGGAGATTGAGAATGTTGCAACTCTTGAGCTTCAGAATTATGCTCGTATTAATTCTAGAGATTGAGACTTACACAAATCTTGAGATTTAGAAGTATGCCACTCTTAGGTTTGAGAATTATGCAACTATGGAGATTGAGAATTGTGCAACTCTGGAGATTGAGAATGGTCCAACTCTTGCTTTGCAATTCATCTCTTACAGGAGGTATTCATTGCCTCTTGGAACTAAAAACTGTCTTCCCTATACATTTTTCCATTTAAGGAAAATTGTGAGAAAACAACCAAAGAAAGCAATCATTGTGTTCAGACATAAAGCATTTGTTGCTTCCTACAAATAAAGTGACTCCAATCATTGGAATTCTATGACAAATACTGAACATAAATTTGATTTAGCTATCTTTTCTTAAAGTCACTACTGACATTATTAAAATTCATTTTCAGCAATCAGCACAGTCAGTATAATCGAAAGGAGATAACTTGGAACACTCAGTATAATCAAACTTCAATCTATTCCTGGGTTGTCCACCATGTTTCAGCCACGAATGTCTAAAAGACTTTGTTTTTATCCCATTTTAATGATAAGCAAATCTGAATATGAGTTTCAAAACTGTCAATAACTCTTAGACCTTATTTTATTGGCCCCTGATTTGAATTGTGACGACATTCATCAGTTCAAGAATTTGGGATTGTTTTATAAATTGTACCTCTGAGATAAAATCACAAATTGAAATGAGGGGGAGGGAGAGATCTGATAAGTGTGAAATTGAGCCACGATAAAACAATGACTGTTGGACATTCTTGGCTGTAATTTGCTGAACAAGTGACTGCAGATTATTTGTACCAAATATGGTTGTATTGCAGAAAGTACTGTGAATGTTATTCATTCCATGGGTCTTTTTTTGGGGGGAGTTACGTGTATAATTAATAATTATATTAAGACTTAATGTAATGGATGTAAAAAAACATAAGAGTGTTGTACCATTGGCATCAGCAACTGATTTAATGAAATCACTAACTGTGGTTTGATGCTGCATTCTCAAGATGTGCCCACTGGTCAAATAAGTGTCCACTTGGTCAGTTACTTGTTCATCTTGGTGGAATGTAGATTCATTTTGCACACTGGAATTAATTTCGTGACATGGAGCTTTCATCTCCATCCATGCAGAAGCACTTTTCTCTGGCCACAAATCATTAGAATCTCCAATAATCAGACAATGGTTAGAAATTAATTCACATAAGTGCAACCATAGTTTCCCTTCCTGTTGAAATAAAAAATAAAAATATATGTTGAACAAATTTTTAAAATCTTCCAGTATGTATATTTGAATGAACAAATATTCAGATGGCATGATATATATATGAATAATAAATTATTCATATGCAATGATATATATATATGAATAATCAAATATTCAGATCGAATGATATATATATATGAATAATCATATTCAGATGGAATGATATATATATGAATAATCAAATATTCAGAAAGAATGATATATATTATAATTATAATCAAATATTCAGATGGCATGATATACATATGAATGAACTAATATTCAAATGGCATGATATACAGGGTGACCCCCCCAAAAAACAAAAGATAAATGGACGCCATCCAGAACATATGTTGTACAACAAAGAAAACAAGGCCAAAGACCCTAGTGTTTTGATGTGATGTATTGAATATAATAAACTAATTATGACCAAAGTTTCATTTCATTCGGACAAAACACTAAGAAATGGGGCCTAATTACAGATGGGGAACATTTTTTGGGGGGTCATCCTGTATATATTAATAATCAAATATTCAGATGACATTATATATATATATATATATATATATATATATATATATATATATATATATATATATATATATATATATATACATGAATGAAAAATTATATATATATATATGAATAATAAAATATTCTGATGGAATGATATATATATATATATATATATATATATATATATATATATATATATATATATATATATATATACATGAATGAAAAATTATATATATATATATGAATAATAAAATATTCTGATGGAATGATATATATATATATATATATATATATATATAATCAAATATTAAGATAGCATGATATATATGTGAATAATCAAATATTCAGATGGAATGATATATATCTTAATAATCACATATGCAGATGGTGTGATATATATATGAATGATCAAATATTCAGATGGTATGATAAATATATAAATAATCAAATATTCAGATGGCATGATATATATATATATATATATATATATATATATATATATATATATATATATATATACATATATATACATATATATATATGTTAATGAACAAATATTCATATGGCCTGGTATATATATGAATAATCAAATATTCAGATGGCATGGTATATATATGAATAATAAAATATTCAGATGGCATGGTATATATATATGAATAATCACATATTCAGATGGCATATTATATATATGAACAATAAAATTAAATATAATATTCAGATGGCATTATATATATATGAATAATCAAATATTCAGATAGAATGATATATATATGAATAATCAAATATTCAGATGGCATGATATATATATGAATAATCAAATATTCAGATAGAATGATATATATATGAATAATCAAATATTCAGATGGCATGATATATATATATGAATAATCAAATATTCAGATGGCATGATATATATATATGAATAATCAAATATTCAGATGGCATGATATATATATGAATAATCAAATATTCAGATGGCATGATATATATATGAATAATCAAATATTCAGATGGCATGATATATATATGAATAATCAAATATTCAGATAGAATGATATATATATGAATAATCAAATATTCAGATGGCATGATATATATATATATGAATAATCAAATATTACGCTTGGCATGATATATATATGAATAATCAAATATTCAGATGGCATGATATATATATGAATAATCAAATATTCAGATGGCATGATATATATATGAATAATCAAATATTCAGATGGCATGGTATATATTTGAATGAACAAATATTCAGATGGAATGATGTAAATATATCTATGAATAATCAAATATTCTGATGTTATGATATATATATGAACTAGCAGGGCTACCCGGCGTTGCCCGAGACCGCATACACAATGAAAAAATTTAATTTGGTTTTGTAATATATTTATTATTCTTATGAGAGAGGAATTTTGTATGTCTATGTATCATTTGCTATTTCGAGCAAAAGAATATTTTACCTACATAAGACGGGTATTACACATATGAAATAATTGTATCTTACCTAGGGTAGGTAATATACAGCATGTATATGCAAGGACAGGTAATATGCAACACATTTATCTCATCAAATCCCAAGCGATGCCAGGTATTTTGCTAATATATATTCTCACCTAATTCATTCAATCCCGGGCAATGCTGGGTGTTTTGCTAGTATATATCTCAATCAATCTCATGAAATCCTGGGCGACACAAGGTATTCTGTTAGTATATATTTCAATCAATCTAATTCAATCCAAGGCAACGCCAAGTATTCTGCTAGTATATATTTGCATCTATCTCATTACATCCCAGGTGACCATGTATTCTGCTTGCATACATTGTCATGGATCTTATTCAATCCAGGGTGACTCCTGGTAATCTGTAAGTATATATGTTGACGTATCTCGTTGAATCCCATAATTCTTGGATTGTTACACATTTCGACAATTTAACCCACATTATCGCTCGCCTGTCTAAAATAATAACTTTAAGACATTGTCTTGGCTGGTTTTTCATTACAAACACATCATCCAAAAAACTCACATTTTATCATTTTTCATAATATTTTGATATGTTACTAATTTCAACAACCATGTCACATGATTTAACTTACATTATTGCCTCCACTCTTACTAAAATAAAAACTTTGATACATAGGCTATGGTATGTTACTAATTTCTGCTATCATTTTTCATGAGTAAATCCACATAATCGCCCCCTTCTATCACTAAAATAATAACTTTTAGACATTGTATGAGTGGTTATTTCATTACAAACCCACCAACAAAGTAACTCACATTATATTATTTTTCATAATTCTTGGATATGTTACTAATTTCGACGATTATTTTTTAATGAAGTAACCCAAATAATCGCCACCTCTTGCTAAAATAATAACTTTCATAAATTGTCTGGTATATCTACTTCATTATGAATATACCAATCAAATAACTCACATTTCATCATTTTTCATAATTTTTGGATATGTTGCTAATTTCAACCGTCATTTTTTCTGAGTTCAATCACATAATCCCTCTCCTCTTACTAAAATAATACCTTTGAGACATTTCTAAGCTGTTTATTTCATTACAAACACATTAATAAAATACCTCACATTTCATCATTTTTCATAATTCTTGGATATGTTATGAATTTCGACAATCAAATTTAATGATTGCGCACATCTAATCGCCCAATTCTTATTAAAATCATAAATTTACTACATTGACTGGACTGTTTATTTCATTATAAACACACCAATCAAATAACTAAAACTTCATTTTTCATAATTCTTGGATATGTTACTAATTTCGACAATAATTTTTCAAGAGTTAATCCACATTATCGCCACCTCCTATTACTAAAATAATAACTTTCAGACATTGTATGGCTGGTTTTTTTTCATTACAAACACACCTATCAAGTTACTCACATTTTACCATTTTTCATAATTCTTGGATATGCTACTAATTTCGAGAATTATTTTTAATAAAGTAACCCAAATAATCGCCCCCTCATTAACCGACATGATCCCGTTCCTCTTACAAAAATAACAACTTTGATACATCTTCTAGCCTGTCTATTTAATTACGAACACACCAATCAAATAACTCATATTTAATCATTGTTCATAATTCTATGATATGTTACTAATTTCGACAATCATTGTTTAAGATTTAACCCGCATAATCGATCCCTCTTACTAAAATAAAAACTTTCAGACAATATCTGAGCTGTTTATTTCATTATAAACACACCAATCAAATAACTTACATTTAATAACTTTTCATAATTCTTGGATATGATACTAATTTCGACAATCGTTTTTCATGATGTAACCCACATAATCCCCTTTCCTTTAGCTAAAATAATAACTTTGTGACATTGTCTCTGGTTATTTCATCATAAACACATCAATCAAATAACTCATATTTTATCATTTTTCATAATTCTTAGATATGTTACTAATTTTAACAATCGTTTTATTTTATTTAACCCACATAATCCCCTCACCTTTTGCTAAACAATAACTTTGATATATTATCTTGCTGGTTATTTCATTATAAACACATCAATCAAATAACTCACATTTCATAATTTTTCATAATTCTTGGATATGTTACTGATTTCAACAATCATTTTTAATTATGTAACCCACATAATCGACCCACTCTTACTAAAATATTAACTTTAAGACTATATCTGGCCTATTCATTTCATTATAAACACATCAATCCAATAACTTACATTTAATCACTTTTCATAATTCTTGGATATGTTTCTAATTTCGACAATCGTTTTTTATAATGTAACCCACATAATATCATTTCTTTTTGCTAAAAATAATTACTTTGTGAGATTGTCTGACTGGTTATTTCATTACGAACACATTAATCAAATACTTTACATTTTATCATATTTCATAATTCTTGGATATGTTACTAATTTTGACAATCATTTTTCATGATTTAACCCACATAATCCCTTTTCCTCTTACTAAAATAATAACTTAGAGATATTATCTGGCTAGTTATTTTATTACAAACACACCAATCAAATAACTCACATTTCATCATTTTTCATAATTCCTGGATATGTTACTAATTTCAACAGTCATTTTTCATGATTAACCCCACATAATTTACCCCGGCCTTCTAAAGAAATAACTTTGAGGCTTTTTCTCGGCTGTTTATTTCATTATAAAAACAGAAATAATATAACTTACATTTCATAACTTTTCATAATTCTTGGATATTGCGACAATCATGTTTCATGAGTTACCCAACATTATCGCCCACCTCTTACTAAAATAATACATTTGAGAAATTGTCTGGGCTGTCTATTTAATTACAAACATACTAATAAAATTACTCACATGTCATCATTTTTCATAATTCTTGGATATTTTACTAATTTCGATAATCATTTTTCTTGATTTAACACTAATTATAGCCCCGTTCTTACTAAAATTATAACTTTGATACATCATCTTGGCTTTCTATTTTATTAAGAACACACCAAACAAATAACTCAAATTTACTCATTTTTAATAATTCTTGGATATGTTACTAATTTTTACGATCATTTTTTATCATGTAACCCACTTAATTAACCCCCTCTTACTAAAATAATAACTTTCAGACTATATATGGGCTGTTTATTTCATTGTAAACACATGTAGCTTACATTTAATCACTTTTCATATTTCTTGGATATGTTGCTAATTTCGACAATCATTTTTTTCATGTCATGATTTAACCCACATAATCCCCTTCCTCTTACTAAAATAATAACTTTGAGACATTGTCTGGCTGGGTTTTTTCTTTTCATTACTAAAATACTAACTTTCAGACAATATCTGGGCTGTTTATTTCATTACAAACACACCAATCAAATAACTCACAGTTCATCATTTTTCATAATTCTTGGATATGTTACTTATTTGGACAATAATTTTTCATGATTTTACGATATAATCGCCCCATCTTCCTATATAGGTTATTCTGTTATCACAAATATCCACCTATCTTATCCGATCCCAGGTATTCTCCTAGGAAACAAACCACCTATCTCATCCAATCCCAGGCAATGTCGGGTATTTTGCTAGTACATATATCCACCTGTTTATCCTATCACCGGCAAGGCTTGGTATTCTGCTAGTACAAATATCCAGCTATGAAGCCACATAAAAGAGAGTTCACTGGCATAATATTACAATGATTGCATATTAATCTAATGATATTCGATAATAAAGCTACATCCAAGGGAGGTCACTTGCACATAATAACAATGATTGTATATTATTCTAATGGTATTCGACAATGAAGCTACATCCAAGGGAGGTCACTTGCATAATCTAATGCTAGTTGACAATGAAGTAACATTAAGGGGAGCTCACTCGCATATTATAACAATGATTGTATATTTATGTAATGATGTTCGACAATGAAGCTACATCCAAGGGAGGCCACTTGCATATTATAGTAATGATTGCATATTATTCTAATGGTATTCGACAACGAAGCTACATCCAAGGGAGATCACTTGCATATTATAACGATGATTGTATATTATTCTCATGGTATTTGACAATGAAGCTACACCCAAGGGAGGTCACTTATATAACATAACAATGATTGTATATTAATCTAATGGTATTCGACAATGAAGCTACACCCAAGGGAGGTCACTTACATATTATAACAACAATTGTATATTAATCTAATGGAATTCGACAATGAAGCTAAACCCAAGGGAGGTCACTCGCATATTATGACAATAATTGTATATTTTTCTAATTGGTTTTCATGATTTAACCCACATAATCCCCTCTCCTCTTGCTAAAATAAAAACTTTGAGACATTGATACTGGTTATTTCATGATAAACACAGCAATCAAATAACTCACATTCTATCATTTTTCATAATTCTTGGATATGTTACTAATTTCGACAATCATTTTCGATGATTTAACATGCATAATCGCCCCTCTCTTACTAAAATAACAACCATGCGACATTGTCTAGGGTGTCTATTTCATTACAAATATGCACATCAATAACTAACATTTCATAATTTTTCATAATTCTTGGATATGTTACTAATTTAGACAATCATGTTTCATGAGTTAACCCACATAATCCCCTTCCTCTTACTAAATTGATACATTTGAGACATTATCTGTGCTGGTAATTTCATTACAAACACACCAATCACATAACTCACATTTCATACTTTTTCACTTTTCTTGGATATGTTACTAATTTCTACAATCATTTTTAATGATTAACCCACATAATCGACCCCCTCTTAATAAAATATTAACCTTAAGACTATATCGGGGGCTGTTCATTTCATTATAAGACCCCAATCCAATAACTTACATTTAATCACTTTTCATATTTCTTGGATATGTTACTAATTTCGACAATCGTTTTTCATAATTTAGCCCACATAATATCCTTTCTTTTGCTAAAATAATTATTTGTGACATTGTCTGGCGTGTTATTTCATTATAAACACACCAACAAATAACTTGCATTTCATCATTTTTCATAATTCTTGGATATATTACTAATCTGGACAATACTTTTTCATGATTTTACGACATAATCACACCATCTTCCTATATGGGGTATTCTGTTAGCACAAATATCCACCCATATGATCCAATCCCAGGAATTCTTCTAGGAAACATCCCACCCATGTCATCCAATCCCAGGCAACGTCGGGTATTTTGCTAGTACATATATCCACCTTTCTCATACAATCCCCGGCAACGCTGGGTATTATGCTAGTACAAATATCCAGCTATGAAGCCATATCATAGAGCGTTCATTGGCATAATATTACATTGATTGCATACAAATCTAATGGTATATGATAATGAGGCTACATCCAATGGAGGTCACTTACATATTATAACAATGATTGTATATTAATCTAATTGTATTCGAAAATGAAACTACAGCAAAGCGAGGCCACTTGCGTAATCTAATGGTAGTCGACAATGAAGTTAAACCAAAGGGAGGTCACTCGCATGTTATAAGAATGATTGTATATTAATCTAATGGTATTAGACAACGAAGCTACATCCAAGTGAGGTCACTCGAATATTATAACAATGATTGTATATTATTCTAAAGGTATTCGACAATGAAGCTACATCCATTGCATACTATAACAATGATTTATAATATTCTAATGGTATTCGACAATAAAGCTACATTAAAGGGACGTCACTTGCATATTATAACAATGATTGTATATCAATCCAAGGGAGGTCACTTGCATATTATAACATGATTGTATATTATTCTAATGGAATCTGACAGTGAAGCTACATCCAAGGGAGGTCACTTGCATATTATAACAATGATTTTATATAAATGTAATGGCATTCGAGAATGAAGCTACATCCAAGGGAGGTCACTTGCATATTATGACAATGAATGTATATTAATCTAATGGTATTCGAGAATGAAGCTACATCTAAGGGAGGTCACTTGCATATTATGACAATAATTGTATATTAATATAATGGAATTCTAGAATGAAGCTACACTCAATGGAGGTCACTTACATATTATGAAAACAATTGCATATTAATCTAATGGTATCTGACAATGAAGCTACACTCTATGGAAGTCACTTGCATATTACACAAATGATTTTATATTATTCTAATGGTATTCGACAATGACTATATATCCAAGGGAGATCACTTGCATATTGTAACAATGATTGTATATTAATCTAATGGAATTCGACAATGAATCTACACCCAAGGGAGATCACTTGCATATTATAATAATTGTATCATTCTAATAGAATTTGACAATGAAGCTACATCCAAGGAAGGTAACTTACATATCATAACAATTGTTTTATGGTATCCGACAATGAAGCTACATCCAAAGGAGGTCACTTACATATTATGAGAATGATTGTATATTAATCTAATAGTATTTCACAACGAAGCTACATCCAAGAGAGGTCACTTACATATTATGACAATGATTGTATATCATTCTAATGGAATTCAGCAATGAAGCTACACCCAAGGGAGGGCACTTATATATTATGACAATGATTGTATATTAATCTAATGGAATTTGACAGTAAGGCTACACTGAAGGTAGTTCACACATATTATAACAATGATTGTATATTAATCTAATGGAATTCGACAATGAAGCTACACTAAAGGGAGGTCACTTGCATATTATAATGATTGTATATTATTCTAATAGAATTTGACAATGTAGCTACATCCAAGGGAGGTAACTTACATATCATAACAATTATTTTATATTAATCTAATGGTATTCGACAATGAAGCTACATCCAAGGAAGGTCACTTACATATTATGACAATGATTTTATATAATTCTAATGGTATTCGACAATGGAGCTACACCTTAGGGAGGTCACTTGCATATTATAACAATGATTGTACAGTAATCTAAATGAATTTGACAATGAAGCTACATCTAAGGGAGGTCACTTTCCTATTATAACAATGATTGTATATTAATCTAATGAAATTCGACAATGAAGCTACACTCAAGGGAGGTCACTTGCATATTGTAACAATGATTGTATATTAATCTAATGGAATTCGACAATAAAGCTACAGTCAAGGGAGGTCACTAGCATATTATAATAATGATTGTATATTAATATAATGGAATTCGACAATGAAGCTACATCCAAGGGAGGTCACTTGCATATTATAACAATGATTGTATATTAATCTAATGGAATCTGATAATGATGCTACATCCAAGGGAGGTCACTTGCATATTGTAACATATATACTGCGCAAGCACCTTCTAAATTTTTCAAATCGGACCTATAATGCACAATCACCTTCAAAATTTTCACATCAGACATATACTGCACAAGCACCTTCTAAATTTTTTAAATTGGACCTATACTGCACAAGCACCTTCTAAATTTTTGAAATTGGACCTATACTGCACAAGCACCTTCAAAATTGTCAAATGGGTCCTATACTGCACAAGCACCTTCAAAATTGTCAAATGGGACCTATACTGCATAAGCACCTTCAAAATTGTCAAATCGGCCGATAATCCACAAGCACCTTAAAAATTGTCAAATCGGACCTATAATGCACAAGCACCATCAACATTTTTCAAATCGGACCTATACTGCACAAGCAGCTTCAAAATTGTTGAATCGGACCTATACTTCACCTATATGATACAATCCTAGGCGACACTTGGTATTCTGCTAGTACACATCCTCCTATGTCATACAATCCCGGGCAACGTCGGTTTTTCTGCTAGTGCATATACACCTACTTTATCCAATCCTGGGCTATGCCGGGTATTTTGCTAGTACAGATATCCACCTATGTAATCCATCCCGGGCGACGCTGGGCATTTGGCTAGTACATGTATCAACCAATTTTTTCCAATCCCAGGCGTCGCCGAGTGTTCTTCCAATCCCAGGCCATGCCGGGTAATCAGCTAGTATATATGTCGTGCTAGTGCTATGTCACATTATTACGGGTGACGCTGGGTATTTTGCTCGTACATATGCACCAATTCTGTCCAATACGCATCTGTTTTTTTTTTACTTTGCCTTTTGGCTAAGATCAAAGTGTAGTATCTGTTCTTAGAAATAAAGCAGTTTCATCTTTCGCCCCCTCCTTCCACTAACTCATAATATGCCTCTCACCTTCCTCAAAAAATATATAATACGTATTTTTTTTACTTGGTCTTTTGGCTAAGATCAAAGTGTAGTATCTGTTCTTAGAATTAAAGCGGTTTCATCCTTCTCCCCCCACCCCCACTAAGAAAATAAGGAGAGAACCAAACGTCAATCGAAAATAAGCAGGGCCTTCTAAATAATAATGTTTTTAGTTCAGCTGTGAGTTTTGGAATATGACATCTAAATATAAATTATGCATCTATTTTTTTAATAGGAGATAATGCTCGGGAGAAAATTAAGCTGTATAAGACGGTTACTTGGTCTTTTGGCTAAGATCAAAGTGTAGTATCTGTTCCTAGAATTCAAGCGGTCTCATCATTTTCGTAGAAACAAACGTTACTCGAAAATAAGGAGGGTATAGGCCTGGGATGTGATCAAATACAATCACTCTTATATGTTTGTGTATTTACATTTTAAAACACAGTAAAACGAATCTCGTTTCCTGTCTAGACATCTCTCTCTCTCTCTCTCTCTCTCTCTCTCTCTCTGTGTTTGCGTGTGTGTGTGTCTCTCTCTCTCTCTCTGTTTGCGTGTGTGTGTCTCTCTCACTTCGTCTTACTTACTCTAAAGAGTGTTACTAAAAAGGAAAATGGCGTCTTGCTTTGTTTTTTTAGTAAAAACATTGATCGTTAATATTTTTTGTAAGCGTATTTTTTTTTTTTACTTCACATTTTTGGCTTATTATTTTTCGTTTAACTATCGTATCTAATTATTTTTAACGTACTAATAACTTTGGTAACGTTTTCCTAACGTGAAATTTTTGTATTTTGATGTGTATGATGTGTCTTTTTTGCCGATAACAAAAGTCTCTATTCAATGTTTTCATATACATATCGCCATTACAGCTTGCTTACGTCAAGGTCACGTGACATGACTCAGCGTTTATTAAATTACGTATAAATATCATTAAAATGTCACTTTTTTGGCCCCCCCCCCCGAGGGTGGGGCTTTAATATGAGACCAAGTTTGTGAATTTTTGTAGTGTCTGTCAAAAGTTTTTAGCAGACACACAAACATACATACATACATACATACATTTTTGCTTTTATATATATGGTAATCAAATGTTCAGATAGATTGATATATATATATATGAATAATCAAATATTCAGATGGCATGAAATATGTTATACCGGCCTTCCTGTAACAAAGGAATTTACACCGATTAGCACTATAAATATTGCTAGTAATTCCAACAGCGGTGAGAGAGATGCGACTACACGTCAACTGCTAGCTGACTGCCCAGCAGATATACACACTTTCCTGTCTTTGTACATTATTGTTAATACACTTGTTCCTTAACTGAACCTCGACTTGATTGTTCTTATTTTCACTGTTGTTCAACAACACAACAGATTGGCGACAAGGAATCGAAATGACCGTAACTGCAGAGAATCACCAAAAGTGAATGAAATAAAGATTCATAAAATCTTTACGTCAGAACACCTTTGTCATTTCAACAGATATTTTGATACGCAAGGATTAACAGTGAATTAATTACTACAATAGTAATTTAGCAACGGGAAAAACTTGCTACCAAAATCTACCGCGAAAAACACAAATGTTTTCTATTATTTAATAATCGAACACACTTACTAAGTGTTTTAGAAAGGGAAAAAAGAGTTCATTTTTTGTCTTCACCAGAAGCCATTTTTCCTATGGTAAGAATTTTCTTCTGCAAAGTTAAATGTCCAAAACCAACTAGCAAATACTGTGTAAGCTTATCGTTATTTCGATAACATCTGGGATTTGAAAAAAAACAAAAACACGCTTGACTTTGTCAAGAGAAAAAGAGACAGACCGTGAAAAATAATTATTCTCATACTTCATTTGTGCTTAGCAAACACGTAAAGAACCAAGTCATTTTTTGCAAAAGGCAAAGAGGGAAAAAAAACAAAAAAAAACTGAAAGTTTCCCATATGAATTCATCGGATATTTAAAGTGACGGATTTTATTTTTGCTATGTAAAAACGCATGCAAATAAAAAAAATATTAAACAAATGTTATTTCGCTGGATTGTTTCTAGTAAGACTAGAAATATTGCGTTCAACAAATTAAGTTACAAAAGGACTGCTAAATTGTTGTTCTTCAAACAAAAGAATTGGGAAAGAAAACTTGGTTGATTTTTTTTTTACTAAGGAATATTTCTTTAATACAAGCGTAAATTGTAAACTGAATTCATATGATGGATGCGAAATTTAAAAATTCACTGTTGGAATTGTTCCAATTCCAGGCAGAGCAAAATCTCGCATTGCAAAAGCAGCAAATTCAACAACAAGTAGAAAGAGAAGAGAGATTTAAACAAGCATTTGAAAAAAAATGCTTCAACAACAGAAACGCTTTCAAGAAATATTGATGAAAACACAGGAGGAACAAATAAAAATTCTGGAGGTGACACAGTTAATTAAAACGGCGATAATCATAACACATTTTCTCAAACAGCTGTGTGGGATTGAAAATTTCAATTGTAATCCAGAAGACGATGTCACTTTCATCCAGTACTATAGACTATAGAGGATATTTTTATATCGGATTGTAGAACCTGGTCAGACGCGAAAAAAGTTAGGCTTTTGCTAAGGAAATTGGGAACAGCCGAGCATACAAAGTTCGTGAATTTTATTCTCCCAAAAAAGACCAGTGAGTTGAGATTCCAAGAAACAGTTACGCTACTTACAGAACTGTTTTCTGCAAAAACGTCTCTTTTCCATATGCGATATAAATGTCTGAATGTTACTAGAAGAGAGGAAGATGACTACACTACTTATACAAGTATAGTGAACAAGCATTGCGACGATTTTAAAATCGAGGAGGAATTATCATCAGATAATTTTAAATGTTTAATATTTGTGTACGCTGAAATCAGGTGTCGTGTTTTAAATAAACTCGAAAACAAACCGAATTTAAAACTACAAAACTTAGCGGAAGACTGTGAACGGTTTATTGCATTGAAACAAGACAGTCGTGACATAGAGGAAAACGGAGTGTTGCATATTAAAAAGATCCATCAAAAGAAAAATTCGACTTCAAAAAATAGCCAGAGAAAGAAACAGGAAAAAGATCCACCTTGACCATGAGGTGTGAAAATAAACATTGGTATAATGAGTGTCCCTACAAATTCAAACAATGTGACAACTGCCACCAGAAAGGGCATAAAGCATCGCATTGTAGAAAAAAATCTGGTAGGAAGGCATCCATTAAACTTACGAAAATTGAACCTGAGGAACAAAATATCCGGAAATATGTACAGGTCAAAATGTCTAAAAAGAAAGTAAGGCTACAGCTTGATAGTGGGTCTGGCATTTCCATTATTAATGTACAGATATGGAAGAGGCTTGGGAGACCCACTATGATTAAATCACATAAAACAGCGAGAAGCGTCAGTGGCGAAAAAATACCTTCGAAGGAGAATTATTGACGAATATTTTTTTCCAGAACAGGGCCCAAAAAGCAAGAATTTTTGTCATGCGAAAATCAAACAACCTCTTTGGAACTGATCTGTTCGAAAAGTTTAAACTATGGGATCTGCCTTTAAGCTCATTTTGCCAAAAGGTTGATGATTCGAATGTGGAGGCAGAAAAACTTAAGAGGGAGTTAAAAGAGAATTTCCCAGATATATTTTCAGGTGGTTTGGGAAGGTGTACAAAAGCGGTAACAAAATTTGATGTAAAAGTAAATGAACAGCCAGTGTTAAGAAAGAAAAGAAATGTTCCATACGCCGCTATAGAACAGATAGACAGTGAATTAGAAAGACTCGAAAACATGGGTGTCATCGGAAAAATTGATCACAGTGAGTGGGCTGCACCAACGGTTTACATCAAAAAGAAGAGTAAGGAGATACGGGTTTGCGCCGACTTCGCGACAGGTTTAAACGGCATTACAAGATCACCATTATCCTCTTCCGAGCCCTGAAGAGATATTTGCGAAACTGAGTGGAGGGAAATATTTTTCTAAAATCGACCTCAGTGATGCGTACTTACAAGTTCCAGTCGATGAAGAGTGTTCAAAGCTGCTATGTATTAATACCCATAAGGGATTGTACAAGTTTAACAGACTTCCTTTTGGAGTCAAAGTCGCCCCTGCGATTTTTCAGCAAATTATGGACATTATGTTCGCTTAATTTGTTTAATACATTCCACATTTTCTTGTTTAAATATGGAACTTAAGGCACTAACATCAAAACTGAGGTCTCGTTTGGGTGACTAGCCAGTTGAGCTGATCTATTAGCTGCCTGGCCTCGGTGATCTCAGTTGATGTTAGCTTATCTTCCGACCTTCTTCCATTCTGCAGCGGAATGTGTCTGAGTTTCTTTGTATATTCATTTTGTCCAATATTGATGTTACTGTCAGATTTTGTTATTTCTAATCCAATATATTGAAACTTAGCAACTTCTTCAGATTTTACTTTGAAAAGTTTACGAAGCTCATTAATGACTTTGTTTTCAAAAGTTTCTGACCCAGCAAAGCAGAAATCATCAACAGGAGTGGCAATTATGCCTTGTAGCTTATTTTTAAAATGCCAAGTGAAAATAGCCTGGTCATATTTCGATGGTGTGGCCCCTAGCTTTACCAGTTCTTCTCTAAGTGTTAGGTACCAGGATCGAGATGCATCAGTTAGACCATATACACATTTGGATAATTTCCAAATGCAACTAGGAGGTACATTGGCTTCTTTTGTTGGAAGAAGGTAAACGGCCGATCTAACTGTTTGCTCTGTAGAAAGGCAGTTTTAATGTCCATGGATTTGCATATCCAATCACTTGCTGACATAACTCCTAAGATTGTTCTTAAACTTTCTTTGGAACATGTTGGGGAATCATTTCTAACATTGCAGGCATCTTTATCTTGAAAACCTTTGGCAACAAGTCTGGCCTTAAAGGTTCGTTTGCCATTGGATTCTTTGTTAGTGTAGACCCATCTTGTGCTTATCTTTGGTTGGCCCTGATCTAGCCCTTGCGTGTAGACTTTATGTTCAGCCCAACTTTGGAGTTCTTTCTTCCTGGTTTTGTCATATTCGTCATTAGAGGAATCGGTAATTAGATTTACTTCCAGAGTTTGTTCAGTGAGGGTTTGATCGTCATTATTGGTTTCCCATTCCAAGATTCCATTCTCAAAATCCACCCAGAATGGATCACCTTCCTCCATAACAACGTTCATTAAATATTTATTTTTACCAGTGGCTTTACCAGCTCTACTGATCACATTCAGTTTCTTCCATTCTTGGTCTTCATTATTGGTGAATTCGCATATTATAGTTTGGCCTGGTTTAGGCAGTTGCACAGGTTTGGTGATCATTTTTGGATAGTGTGTCACATACATTGGCTCCATTCTGTTCAGGATTATCAGCAGTTTCACTCCCGTCATCTACTGGCATATATCCACTTGTTGTGTCATTATTTTGGTTCTGAGGTTTTATTTGTTCACTGGTGTCATGGTGCTCAGAGGTGTTATGATGTGTGTCAGGATATAAAATTAAGCAAGAGGGATGCACTCTAACATATGTGGCTCCATGTTTTACCAGTACTTGTTTATGTTCACAGCCTATGACAGCATCAGGACCAAGCCATCTATCAGATTCATTTCTTTTAAAAAGGACAAGGTCACCATTTTTGTATTGATCAGTTATGGTGGTCCTCACCTGATGACGAAGGGCTTGTCTCAATTTTTCAGAGGTTTCACTCTCTATGAAATCTTTCCTTGCAGCATGCATTGCATTGAGGTTGTCGGCAACAATTTGGCTAGCTTTCACACCTTGTACTGCAGGAAGTTGATCATTCAAAAGGGAAGGCAGGTTAGGATTTTTACCAAAAATCAGCTGGTTAGGACTATAACCATATGAATTGTGAAGTGCATTCTTGACATTGACAGTCCATGATAGTGCAACTTCAAAATTACACTGGACGTCTTCTAGTGTCTTCCAGAACACCATTGTGCCTTTCATTTACTCCATTACTCCAAGGAGATTGTGCGGCAGTGGTACGGACTACAATATTCAATTTTTGAGCCATGTCTCAGAAGAATTGATTGTCAAATTCTTTGCCATTATCAGTAAGAAAGTGCAATAAGTGCACGAGTACCCAATTTCTTTATAAGCATTCATATTTTCTTATATAAAAACAACTTCTGTAAAAAAAAAAGAAAAAACGTGCACTTTCAATCTTTGTTAAAAAAAAGGTTTTCTTGAAAAAAAAACAAAAAAATACGGTAAAAACACAAAGAAAAAACGTTAATCGGTATTCATGCAGAGAGTGATCCTTGCTGAAATAATAACATTATTATTTAAAAAGCCATTCTTTACATGGGGAGGGGGTTTTGTACCTATTCTGTACTTTAACCTTACAATTGAATAAAAAACATATCATAAAACTTTAATTAAACGTGGAAATGCGATTTAAAAAATAGCGCAGATCGCTCTCTGCATTAGCACCGAGAGTACAGAATAGTTAGAAAACATCCTCCCTCCCCATGTTAAGAATGGCTTTCTAAATAATGTTAATGATTCAGTACTGTTCCTTGTCTGCTTAAGTTTAACTTTTGTTTATTAAATTGTTAGGTGAAAGTCCAGAATAGTTACAAAACACCCCTATCCCCATGTTAAGAATGGCTTTCTAAATAATAACGTCATTAATTCAGCGGGGTAGCTTCTCTGCATAAGTACCATGTTTTATTTTTAAATTGTTAGGTGAAAGGACAGAATAGTTACAAAATACCATCCCCATGTTAAGAATGTCTTTCTAAATAACATTATTTCAGCACGGTATTTTCTATGCATACGTACTATCTATTTTTGTTTATTAAATTGTTAGGTGAAAGTATAGAATAGATGCAAAACTCCCTCCCCATGTTAAGAATAGCTTTCTAAATAACGGTATTATTTCAGCACGGTACATTCTCTGCATAAGTACTATCTTTTGTTTATTAAATTGTTAGGTGAAAATATAAAATAGTTACAGAACACTCTCGCTTTCCCATGTTAAGAATGGCTTTCTTAATAGCGTTATTTAAGCACGGTACCTTCTCTGCATAAGTACCATCTTTTGTTTATTAAACTGTTAGGTGAAAGTATAGAATAGTAACAAAGCGTCCTCCCCATGTTAAGAATGGCTTTCTAAATAACGTTATTATTCTATTATTATATTATTATGGTACTTTCTCTGCATAAGTACCATGTTTTGTTTATTAAATTGTTAGGTGAAAGTACAGTACTCATGCAGAGAGTGATCCGTGTTGTAATAATAACGTTAATATTTAAAAAGCCATTCTTAACATGGGGAGGGGAGGGTGTATTTTAACCTTACAATTGAATAAAAAACATATAATAAAACTTTAATTAAACCTGGAAATACGATTTAAAAAATAGCACGGACCACTCTTTGCATTAGCACCAAATATTATTTAAGCAAGTTACCAATCTGTAAAAAAAAACTGTACTTTTACCAACCAATCTTATATCGAAAAATAAAAAAAAAAAACTCAAAAAGCAAGCGACAAACGTTTTTTTTGCTTTATATAATAAAGAAAACATGTGTAAATTAAAAAATTTGCAAGATAAACAAATGAATTTTGTTTTTTTTTTACTTATCGAGTAAACAGAAAATGAAATCTACTTCTTTTCCATCAATTCGTGGCTGTAAAATGAATCGAACCGGAAGTTCAGTTTTATCAACAGAACAGATTCGCACTAACGGTTAAAAAAAATATATAACAGATAAATGTTATCAAAGCCCAGATAAGTTACTTTTCTGCCAAACTGGATATATTTTTCGTGTTTTTATTCAATGTAACATATTTATTCAGCTCGAAAACCATACAGTGTTTACCGATGTATTCGAAAATTCAAGATGGCGTCTCACACCCTCTTTAACACCGTAAGTATAGAAAAAGGTGTTATAAATAAAAAACTATACAAAATACTATTAAAAACACGCCGAATATGTGTCAACCTATGTCACATTAACATGTATTGAGCGAGTTTTTAACAGTGTTTTATCCGGTTACGCCATCTTTAATGTTCCAATATATCGGTAAACACTGTATGGTTTTCGAGCTGAATAAACATGTTACATTGAATAAAAACACGAAAAATATATCAAGTTAGGTAGAAGAGTAACTTATCTTGCCTTTGATAACATTTATTTGTTATATATTTGTTTTTTGACAACTTTTTCGAATCTATGTGTACAGTAATACAAACCCATAGTGAGAAAACACGGAACATTATGGAGTTTTTTGGGGGGGAGAATTAGCGATTTTGGAAAATTTCAGACGATTAGTTAAAAATCTAGCGATTATTTCCCTTTCGTTATAAACTTTTTTTTTTTAATTTCTTTGTTTAATAAATATTTTGTGGGGTTTGTATTACTCTACACATAGATTCGAAAAAGTTGTTCAAAAAGAAATATATAACAAATAAATGTTATCAAAGGCAAGATAAGTTACTTTTCTACCAAACTGGATGTATTTTTCGTGTTTTTATTCAATGTAACATGTTTATTCAGCTCGAAAACCATACAGTGTTTACCGATGTATTGGAACATTAAAGATGGCGTCTGATTCTCTCTTTAACACGGTAAGTGTGGGAAAAGATGTTATAAATAAAAAACCGGATAAAACACTGTTAAAAACTCGCTCAATACATGTTAATGTGACATAGGTTGACATATATTCGGCGTGTTTTTAATAGTATTTTGTATAGTTTTTTATTTATAACACCTTTTTCTATACTTACGGTGTTACAGAGGGTGTGAGACGCCATCTTGAATTTTCGAATACATCGGTAAACACTGTATGGTTTTCGAGCTGAATAAATATGTTACATTGAATAAAAACACGAAAAATATATATATCCAGTTTGGCAGAAAAGTAACTTATCTTAGCTTTGATAACATTTATTTGTTATATATTTGTTTTTTTTGGACAACTTTTTCGAATCTATGTGTACAGTAATACAAACACCCATTTTGTGTTTTATATACATAAAGTACAATTGTTGAATGTTACTGTTTTGATTATATTCGTTGGAGGGGGGGGCAATTAAAAAATTAAGAAAGATTAAAATGAAGCGAAATTTAAGTTTCATTTTTACAACAACCGTAAAACAGTGCATACTCAGCAAGTTTTATCGTAATTTATAAGCATATTGAAACACTAAATCAACATTTTATTTATTTTTTTGCATAATTAATGATGGAAGTATTTTTCTGTTTATTTTCTTAACATCTGTTAAAATAAAATAAATAATTTGTACATTCTCTTGAAAAAAAGAATCAAACTTTTCTCTACTTTCACATGTGTTCCATTTTAACAAACTGAGCCACAGCAATGCGTGGCCGGGTACAGCTAGTATATTAATAATCAAATATTCAGATGGTATGATATATATGTGAATGAACAAATATTCAGATGGTATAATATATATATATGAATGAACAAATATTCAGATGGTATGATATATATATGAATAATCAAATATTCAGATAGAATGATATATCTATGAATAATCAAATATTCAGATGGCATGATATATATATATATATATATATATATATATATATATATATATGTGTGAACATATATTTAGAGGGCATTGTATATAATATGAATGAACAAATATTAAGCTTGCATGATATATATATGAATGGACAAATATTCAGATGCCATGATATATATATATATATATATATATATATATATATATATATATATATATATATGTGTGTGTGTGTGTGTGTGTGTGTGAACATATATTTAGAGGGCATTGCATATAATATGAATGAACAAATATTCAGCTGGCATGATATATATATGAATAATTAAATATTCAGATAGAATGATATATATATATGAATAATTAAATATTCAGTTGGAATGATATATATATATATGAATATTGTTGAATGTCTGGTCCCCTGACCAAATGAAGTCATCTACATGACACGCCAAAACTCCAGCTAGGTTACCAGTAGAAATCTGTAGGGTCCATTTGGGACATTACACCGCAATTTTCAATCATAACTGATTTCACTTTATTATACCACTGCAGAGAAGCATCACTCAGTTCATAGACGCACTTATTTAGCCGCCATATCTTGTCACTGAAAGCTTCTTTGGGTGGTCTGATGTATACTTCCCTATCCATAGTGTGACCCTGCAAAAAGGCAGTTTTTATGTCTATGGAGTGTAGACTCCATTGATTTTGGGCTGTTAATGCCATAATAAGTCTTAAGGATTCATGAGCACAAGTTGGTGAATCCTTTTGAATGTCATTCTTGGGTTCTTCAAAACCTCTAGCGACCAGCCTTGCTTTTTGCATAACCCCATTAAGTGTGTTTTTTAAACTACACACCCAGCGCGTAGATATGCATTTCAGTCCTGCATCATCTATTTCAGTAAAAACATTGTTTTGTTTCCAGCTGTCAAGTTCTCTTTTCTTGGCCTCATCGAATTCTCTAACTGCCACCACCATTATAGTGTCTCCTTCTGTGGGTCCTATCAGTGGTTCTGCCACATTAAGATCCGTGACTTTACTTAAATCTACCGACATCTCTTCATTCTCCAAGTTTACTGGCCTTCGGATTTTCACATTAAACCAATGTTTGTTTCTGCCGGTGGCTTTTCCAGCCCAACTTATTATTTCCGCCTGTATTTGCCCATTGCTTCCCTTTTGTTTGTATGAGATGATGTTACCAGGCTTTATCTTGGCTATAGGATATGGTTGTGGGTCATTTTTTGTCCCAACCTCAGCTGTTTCAGTATATTCCTCATCAGATGTTTCATAATTATAGTCCTGGCTATCAGAGGTTTTTGATGCTACTGAAATTTCATTAGAGTTTACATCCGCAAGTGGTGAGTTACACAAACGCAATCTGCATTTATGTACTCTCACAAGCATTCCACCATGTCTGACAAATACCACAGGACCATCCTGACCAATGACAACACCTGGACCCTTCCATTCTTGATTGTCTGGTTTTTTGTAATAAACTTTATCCCCCGGTGAGCAGAGATCAAGTGTGGGGCGCATTTGTTTCCTTAAGGCCCTCTTAATTTTATCAGATGATTCGGCTTTGATAAAAGCCTGTTTTGCAGCATGCAATCCATTTATGTTGTTTTTTACAACTTCACTTGTGGTGGTCCCTTCTAGTGCAGGTGGTTTATCAATAAGGATCGTGGGAATGTTTGGATTTCTTCAAAAAACTATCTAATAAGGGCTATATCCATGTACTTTTTGTAAGGAATTCTTTGCCATAATGGCCTAATTTAGTGCTGTTTCTCAATCCAGAGTGTAGTCGGACCTCAACTTCAATAATATTTCAGTTAGTATCTAATTGTGTCGTTCCAATAGACCATTACTCCAGGGTGAATATGCAGCAGTGGTAGAGATGTCTATGTTAAAATTTTTAGCCATATCTTTCATTTCAGCATTGTCGAACTCACCTCCCAGATCACTGAACATTCGTTTAGGTGCTCCATGGATACTAATCCAGCATTGAATGAATTTTTTTACAATTTTAGATGACTGCTTAGTGTTAGTGATGCAATCCGCACTGGACCGGGAAAATTCATCTATGATATGCAAATACCATAGGTTAGGTTCGAGTTGATGAAGATCCATGGCTACAGTATGGTTGTAGTCATTAGCTAAGGAAAAACCAACAACTGGTCTTGGTGCAGGTTTTCTATACTTCCTACATATTTCACAATTGGCTACAATTTTTTCCAAAATTTTAGCCACCTCCATAACATCTGAGCCAGCAGACTTTAATAGCAGTTTTAATTTCTCAGCTGATGCATGTCCAAACTGCCTGTGCAGTTTTTCTAAACTTTTTATTTTTTCTTTATTGGTCATGTTATCAACAATTAGCACATCGGAATGGGAGTTTCTTGTATGATGACGACTACCAAGAATATCTACACAGTAATGTCCACTAGATGTGAATTGTAGGTCCACTGGCTTCCCAAACATGACAGCTTTGTCTGAATTAAGATCCAGAACAGCTCCAGCCCTCTTCAATGAAGCTTTACTCAAAAGCAGAGGAATATCAGCTTGAATTACCTCAGCACTTATATTACACCTAGTAGAACCTATTATCGCCGGTAGAGTTACCTGGGTAGAGGAGTTTATAATTTTTCCGTCGCCAAATCGGAAGAGTCTATTACTTCTCTTAATAATAATATCTTCTTGGTTGATATTCTTTTTATATTCATCCAACCATCTTTGGTCACAAACGGTCCAAATACAAGCTGTGTCAATCACTGCCAGGTTCAATGACTCAACTAAAAAAATTTTACTTGGAGAATATTCATCGTGTGAAAGAAGTGTGATGTTACACTCTTCCATTTCTGTTTTTTTATGCTCCAATTCGTCTGTTTCGGTTAACCTAACAGCTTCACTTTTATGGGGGCACTCTCTCCACCAATGCAAAACGCTCTGGCAAATAGAACATTTAGTAACTTTCCCATATCTGTTAGTAGGGTTCCCATTTCTAAATCTATTAGATTTTCCCGTATCTGATCTAGGAAAGTTATGGGATTTGTTTCGTTGATGTTGTTGCATATAAAGCGGTTTCCTGCTTTACAATAGGCTCCTCATTAGAAGGTATAACATTTGATTCTCCAAATATACGTTTTAATGCGGACTTCATGTTTTTATATTTCAATTCTGACGAAGCACATGCTGTCAATGCGAGTTGGCGCTGTTGATAATCCAGGCCTGACTTATCTAATAGTTTAAAAGCTAGGACGGCATACAGCAAAGTCATTTCAAACTTGGTACTTTTGAGATATCTCAGGTCAAATTCTATAATATATTCAGAGATACTCATATTTTCAGGCCGCTGGAATTTATCAAAGTTTTGGTAAGCCTCGTACATAGAGTCTAGAGAATCCTTTAAAAACAAATTGTCTAATACATTGATAAGATTCGACATACCTTCGTCTGTGTTGAGTTCTTCCACTTCAATTCCCATAGCTGCCCGTTTTGCATTTCCGTTAAGTGAAAGGCTAACAGCCAATGCCTGTTTGTTCTTTGGTAAATCCGTCATCATTGTCCAAATCTTTATTTCATTTTTTCATCAAATCTAGGGGGATTTTTGTAGTTAACGGCCATTTCCTCTTTGTGGTCGTTCGTTAAAAAAAAACTTCAATTATTGTTCCATCGATCGTTTTTGCTCATAACTACGCTCTGCTACCATGAAAAACCAGTAAAATAATCCAACTCTGACGGTATATATATAAACAATATATATATAATTTATTACGGCAACTAATAAACTAATTGAAAAAATATGCAACACACTCATGATTAGAGTTTAACGGTTAACAAATACATAAACATTACGACGCCATATTGAAAAGAAAAGTTCGTTGACTCTGCCTTTTTATAAGGGAGATAACTTAACAAATTATATGCATATTAATGCCAATATAAAGGAAGACAACTTAACAGCATGATATATATATATGAATAATGAAATATTCAGATTAGATGATATATATTTATATATATATATATATATATGACTAATCAAGTATTCAGATTGCATGGTATATATATAAATTAACAAATATTAAGCTGCAATGATATATATATGAATGAACATATGTTTACAGGGCATGGTATGTATATGAATAAAAAATATTCAGTTGGCATGATATATATATATACAGGAAAAAAAATATTCAGATGGCATAATATATATATATGAATGAACAAATGTTTAGATGGTATGATATATATTATATATAGGAATAATCAAATATGAAGATGGTACGATATATGTATATGAATGAACAAATATTCAGATGGCATGATATATGTATATGAATGAACAAATATTCAGATGGTATGATATATATATGAATAATCAAATATTCAGATGGTATGATATATATATATATGAATGAACACATATTAAGATGGCATGAAATATGTATATGAATGAACAAATATTCAGATGGCATGATATATATATGAATAATCAAATATTCAGATGGTATGATATATATATATGAATGAACAAATATTAAGATGGTATGATGTATATATGAATAATCAAATATTCAGATTGCATGATATATATATGAATAATCAAATATTAAGATGGTATGATATATATATGAATAATCAAATATTCAGATTGCATGATATATATATGAATAATCAAATATTCAGATAGAATTATATATATATGAATAATCAAATATTCAGATTGCATGATATATATATGAATAATCAAATATTCAGATGGCATGATATATACATGAATAATCAAATATTCACATAGAATGATATATATATGAATAATCAAATATTCAGATGGCATGATATATATATGAATAATCAAATATTCCGATGGCATGATATATATATATGAATAATCAAATATTCAGATGGCATGATATATATATGAATAATCAAATATTCCGATGGCATGATATATATATGAATAATCAAATATTCCGATGGCATGATATATATATATGAATAATCAAATATTCAGATTGCATTATATATATATGAATAATCAAATATTCAGATGGCATGATATATATATGAATAATCAAATATTCCGATGGCATGATATATATATATGAATAATCAAATATTCAGATTGCATTATATATATATGAATAATAAAATATTCAGAGTGCATGACTATATATATGAATAATCAAATATTCAGATAGAATGATATATATATGAATAATAAAATATTCAGATAGAATGATATATATATGAATATTCTAATATTCAAATAGAATGATATATATATGCATAATCAAATATTCAGATTGCATGATATATATATGAATAATCAAATATTCCGATGGCATGATATATATATGAATAATAAAATATTCAGATAGAATTATATATATATGAATAATCAAATATTCAGATGGCATGATATATATATGAATAATCAAATATTCAGATGGCATGATATATATATGAATAATCAAATATTCAGATAGAATGATATATATATGAATAATAAAATATTCAGATAGAATGATATATATATGAATAATCAAATATTCAGATAGAATGATATATATATGAATAATAAAATATTCAGATGGCATGATATATATATGAATAATCAAATATTCAGATGGCATGATATATATATGAATAATCAAATATTCAGATTGCATGATATATATATGAATAATCAAATATTCAGATAGAATGATACATATATGAATAATAAAATACTCAGATAGAATGATATATATATGAATAATCAAATATTCAGATAGAATGATATATATATGAATAATAAAATATTCAGATGGCATGATATATATATGAATAATCAAATATTCAGATTGCATGATATATATGTGAATAATCAAATATTCAGATTGCATGATATATATATGAATAATCAAATATTCAGATAGAATGATACATATATGAATAATAAAATATTCAGATAGAATGATATATATATGAATAATCAAATATTCAGATAGAATGATACATATATGAATAATAAAATATTCAGATTGCATGATATATATGTGAATAATCAAATATTCAGATTGCATGATATATATATGAATAATCAAATATTCAGATAGAATGATACATATATGAATAATAAAATATTCAGATTGCATGATATATATGTGAATAATCAAATATTCAGATTGCATGATATATATATGAATAATCAAATATTCAGATAGAATGATACATATATGAATAATAAAATATTCAGATTGCATGATATATATGTGAATAATCAAATATTCAGATTGCATGATATATATATGAATAATCAAATATTCAGATAGAATGATACATATATGAATAATAAAATATTCAGATAGAATGATATATATATGAATAATCAAATATTCAGATGGCATGATATATATATGTATAACAAAATATGCAGATAGAATGATATATATATGAATAATCAAATATTCAGATTGCATGATATATATATGAATAATCAAATATTCAGATGGCATGATATATATATGAATAATCAAATATTCAGATTGCATGATATATATGTGAATAATCAAATATTCAGATTGCATGATATATATATGAATAATCAAATATTCAGATAGAATGATACATATATGAATAATAAAATATTCAGATTGCATGATATATATGTGAATAATCAAATATTCAGATTGCATGATATATATATGAATAATCAAATATTCAGATAGAATGATACATATATGAATAATAAAATATTCAGATAGAATGATATATATATGAATAATCAAATATTCAGATGGCATGATATATATATGTATAACAAAATATGCAGATAGAATGATATATATATGAATAATCAAATATTCAGATTGCATGATATATATATGAATAATCAAATATTCAGATGGCATGATATATATATGAATAATCAAATATTCAGATGGCATGATATATATATGAATAATCAAATATTCAGATGGCATGATATATATATGAATAATCAAATATTCAGATGGCATGATATATATATGAATAATCAAATATTCAGATAGAATGATATATATATGAATAATCAAATATTCAGATGGCATGATATACATATGAATAATCTTATATTCAGATATAATGATATATATATGAATAATCAAATATTCAGATGGCATGATATATATATGAATAATCAAATATTCAGATAGAATGATATATATATGAATAATCCAATATTCAGATGGCATGATATATATATGAATAATCCAATATTCCGATGGCATGATATATATATGAATAATACAATATACAGAGTGCATTATATATATGAATAATCAAATATTCAGAGTGCATGATATATATATGAATAATCAAATATTCAGATTGCATTATATATATGAATAATCAAATATTCAGAGTGAATGATATATATATATATGAACAATCAAATATTCAGATTGTATGATATATATAATAATAATAAAATATTCAGAGTGCATGATATATATATGAATAATCAAATATTCAGATAGAATGATATATATATGAATAATCAAATATTCAGATAGAATGATATATATATGAATAATCAAATATTCAGAGTGCATGATATATATATGAATAATCAAATATTCAGATAGAATGATATATATATGAATAATAAAATATTCAGAGTGCATGATATATATATGAATAATCAAATATTCAGATAGAATGATAAATATATGATTAATCAAATATTCAGATGGCATGATATATATATGAATAATCAAATATTCAGATGGCATGATATATATATGAATAATCAAATATTCAGATGGCATGATATATATATGAATAATAAAATATTCAGATAGAATGATATATATATATGAATAATCAAATATTCGGATAGAATTATATATATATGAATAATCAAATATTCAGATAGAATGATATATATATGAATAATCAAATATTCAGAGTGCATGATATATATATGAATAATCTTATATTCAGATAGAATTATATATATATGAATAATCAAATATTCAGATAGAATGATATATATATGAATAATCAAATATTCAGATTGCATGATATATATATGAATAATCTTATATTCAGATAGAATTATATATATATGAATAATCTAATATTCAGATAGAATGATATATATATGAATAATCTAATATTCAGAGTGCATGATATATATATGAATAATCTTATATTCAGATAGAATGATATATATATATGAATAATCAAATATTCAGATAGAATGATATAATTATGAATAATCAAATATTCAGATGTCATGATATATATATGAATAATCAAATATTCAGATTGCTTGATATATATATGAATAATCAAATATGCAGAGTGCATGATATATATATGAATAATCAAATATTAAGATGGCATGATATATATATGAATAATCAAATATTCAGATGGCATGATATATATATGAATAATCAAATATTCAGATGGCATGATATATATATGAATAATCAAATATTCAGATGGCATGATATATATATGAATAATCAAATATTCAGATGGCATGATATATATATGAATAATCAAATATTCAGATAGAATGATATATATATGAATAATAAAATATTCAGATAGAATGATATATATATGAATAATCAAATATTCAGATAGAATGATATATATATGAATAATCAAATATTCAGATGGCATGATATATATATGAATAATCAAATATTCAGATTGCATGATATATATATGAATAATCAAATATTCAGATGGTATGATATATATATGAATAATCAAATATTCAGATGGCATGATATATATATGTATAATCAAATATTCAGATAGAATGATATATATATGAATCATCAAATATTCAGATTGAATGATATATATATGAATAATCAAATATTCAGATGGCATGATATATATATGAATAATCAAATATTCAGATGGCATGATATATATATGAATAATCAAATATTCAGATAGAATGATATATATATATATATGAATAATCAAATATTCAGATGGCATGATATATATATGTATAATCAAATATTCAGATAGAATGATATATATATGAATAATGAAATATTCAGATAGAATGATATATATATGAATAATCAAATATTCAGATGGCATGATATATATATGAATAATCAAATATTCAGATGGCATGATATATATATGAATAATCAAATATTCAGATAGAATGATATATATATGAATAATCAAATATTCAGATGGCATGATATATATATTGTTGGATTGTGTAGTGGACTTTCGGTCAGCGTTCAAGTTGTGGATAACTTGACAAAGACTAAAGTTACTTCTCATGAAAGAGGAGAACTATTTCTGGCACAATGGGAGATTACATTTTGCACACATGGGCCAGTCTATTCCTTGAATTGTGATTGGCTGAATCACCTGATTGGATATGCTTGTACATAAATACAAGCCCTCAGTCCAGCTCAATCTGATGTCTGTCTTGTGCATAAGCTGGACCCTTGGTAAGTGTTGCTGCTATTATTATTATTGCTGTGGTTGTGTGTTATTGACTAACACAGTTCTTTTGATTATTCTACATCTCCCCTCTTCCCCCCCCCCCACGAGTAGGCTGGGTTGTGTGAGAGGTGTATCTCTCTTTTAGGCCTAGTATGTTGTGTGGTAGTAACCTAGAAAGAGCTCGGGGAATCCTTGATCGAAAGCGTGGGGATATATGTGTGATTTGTTGTTGGGGTTTGGTTGCTGTGTATGTGCTATTACAGGGAGATAGTGGGAGATGCAAGAATGTAGTATCGCTTGAGGGAATTGTTGGTCCTAGTGCTGCACTTGGTATTGGGGTTGGTGCAGGCTTAAGTTCGCATTTTCTGAGGAAACGGCGGTTCCTAAGTGTGATCCTTCCGGATCCGTTAACCCTGATTCGGTATTGTCGATCTGGTAGGGAACTGATGATTTTGCCCATTGTGTTCCATCTACGATGGACTGGATTTTGGATGGCTACAGTGTCACCAGCTTGTAATGGTGGAAGGTTGTGGGTATATTTATTGTATCTTTCTACTATTTTTGCATTGCGGTGGTGGAGCATTTCCTCGAGATGTTGTGCCGCTGACACCCATTCAGGATGAGGCTTGTAGAGGATTGGCTGTGATGGGATGGAGTCACGTAGTCGACGGTGAAGTAATAATTGAGCCGGTGATAGGCCAATGCTTTGGATTGGGGTATTCCGATACTTTAAGATGGCCCGGGCAACACTGTCATTGTCCAAGGAACCGTGGGGGCCTGTGTTTCCTTTCACAATCCTCTTTGCAGTTTTTACTGCGAGCTCTGCCCTGCCATTGGATTGGGGATACGCAACAGAAGATAATCTGTGCCTAACACACCATGTTTTCAGAAATTCTTGGAACGTGCTGGAAGTGAAAGGTGGGCCGCCATCGGTGCCGAGTTCTTCTGGGGCACCATATGTTTGGAACAGTTGTCGGCATATGGACATCAATTTGGTTGTAGTAGTGCGACCTGATTCTAGGCGGTATAAAATTAGCCAACCAGTTAGCCTATCTACGCAGGCAAGGTATGTGTGATCTCCAATATAAAAAATATCCATGACGATTTGTTGGAATGGCCACTCTGGGGATTGTGTTAGAATGATAGGCTCCCTTGGTTGACTAGGTGCGATGGTTGAGCATACCATGCAATTCACCCTAATACTGCGGATTGATGCATCCATCCCTGGCCAGTACACCGATTCGTTGGCACGTGCTTTCATGCCGACTACTCCTTGGTGTGCAGAATGCAGGCAGTGTAGGACCTTTTTTCGTTGTGTTTTGGGGATGATGATCCTTCGATCCAACAATACTAGACCATTGTCAGTGCTAAGGCGGTGCCTCACCTCCCAATACTCACAGATTTCGGGTGCAGTGAGATTACGTGTTTTTGGGAAGCTTTGCTGTATTGTGTCTATTAATTTGTTATATTGTTGATCGCCACGACCTGCTGAACGAATTAGGTCTGGTGATATCATGGCTATATTACTGCTGTCTGCAAATGTTGCTATTACGGCTGTTGACTCTGTTATGTTGCTTATGTTGTTCGACTCCAGTATATCCATTTGAGAGGGTTTTGTTGGAAATACATCGAGGAGGGCTTGCACCATCGCCACTGGGTGGCGGGAAACTGCATCAGGGCCTCTGTGCCACTTCCCAGGGCAATGCTGTATGGTAAATCTGTATCTCAGGTTCTTTTCCTTTAGTCTAAAGAGCCGGGGGTTTTGGATCTTGCTCAGATCACGATCGCCAAATATCCCCTTCAGCGGTTCATGGTCTGTGACCACTATGATGTTTGGAGAACCTATGACGAACATACGGCATTTCTCCAATGCCCATGCTATTGCTGCTGCCTCACCCTCTATTGGTGCGTATCTGCACTCAGCATCCATGCAAAATCTGCTGCCGGCATATATAAGATGCCTACCTTCGGAACAGCAGATTGGGGCTTTTTCCATGGTACATTGGCAATGTTTTTGTAGGAGTAGGAAGCCCATTCCTTCTTTGCTCCAATCTGGAGCAAGGCAAGTTGCTCTATCTTTGTCAAATGTTGCTACCCCCTTCTGGACTAGGTGAATTATAACTCGCTTGGAATCTTTGAATGCGTCTTCAAGGTTTTGATTCCAAGCAAATTTGGAGTTTTGTTTGACGAGGTCCCGAAAAGGCACCATAACTGGACCCAGTGAATATGCCCAGGCTACTTGGTTGACAAGCCCAAACCATGATCTGGCATCAGTAATTGTCCTTGGGACTGGAAAATCCTGTATCGCTTGTATCATGGACTCAGAAGAGGTCACTCCTGAAGAAGTTATCTGGAGGCCTCCAAATTGTACGACATCCTGACAGAATTGGAATTTGTCGGTGTTGAGCACAATTCCATTCTTAGCACATTGGAGCAGAAAATCGAAGGTATGATAAAAGGCTCCCTCAATGCTAGAGTCATATAACAGGGTATCGTCTACTATCTTCACCTTGCGTGGGATATCTTTTATTATCTCATCGTATCTGCGAGTGTAAGCATCCCCAGATGCGACATATCCTTGAGGCATCCTAAGATACATGTATCTTCCCCACTCAGTTATGAAGGTCGTTAATGGTTGAGATTCTTTGTCTAAGAGAATCGAGTGGTATCCATCAACAGCGTCTAGGACTGTTTTCTTTGTTCTAGGTGGCACTTGCAGTGCCAACTGGAATGGCGACCCAGTATGGTGGATTTCTCGCTTGCATTGAGAGTTAAGGTGTTGGTAATCTATTGTTCTCCTTGGATTACCATTCTTTTTGGCAGTTATTATCATAGTACTGCACCAATCAGTAGGCATACCCACAGGTACTGGAGCTATGATACCTTTTTCTACATCCTTCCAAAGGGCTTGTCTTACTGGTTCCTTGAAGTGGAAGGGTACAGGAATTGGGTTATGCCTGGCTTTAGGGATTGCTCCCTCTTTGAGGTGAATGTGAGCAGCTGGGCCGGACATGGCTGGAAATATCCCATCTTTGTTGAATGTCGTTTTGGCAAACTTTTCTAGGAGCCAGCTCTTAAGTTTGCCTATGTTATCTTCTGTTGCGGGAAAAGGGAGGTTTTTGGGGCGATTTGGCAATTGATCTACACACTTTTTAGACTCGGTGTCTACATGTACGTCTGCTAAAAGGTTTGGAAAATGTTTGTGCAATATTCCCACATCGATACAGGCTGCTCTGCTGAGATAAAGCCGTTGTATGCCCTTGCATATGTAGAGGGCTTGTTTAGTTGTTTTCCCTCTGACCACAAACTCAACTGGTAGCCAACCCTGACACATGAGTGTGAAACCTCCAACTGTTCGTATGATCTTTCTTGATTGGATAAGACTAATCTCTGTGAGGCCCATTTTGATTAAATGCTTTGGTCCCCCAAGGCAAATGGCGGCACCACTGTCGGGAAAAACCTTTAGCGTTGTACTACAACTCCTAGGGATATTGACAGCTCGTCTGGGATCTGGTTTTGGTGAGAATGGGATTACTGATGCATTTATTTCAGTTAACAGATCACCTTCTGTAGTCATAATGGTGCCCCTCATTTGATCAAATGTGATATTGGCCATGAGTGTATTCATGGGAGCTTCTTGGTCTTCAAAACTCTTTATCACTGCCGGGCGATATTTCTTTGTCCGGCACACAGCTGAGAAATGGTTAAGTTTCCCACAAGTGTTGCACATTTGATTCCATGCCGGACATGTTAAATGGCAGGCACTTGTCCTTGGAGTACCGTGTTGGTGACTACCGCAACCTATGCAGGTTTGACGGGGTTCTTTATCAGCAATGTTATCGTTGTGAGTAGCAGTAGAGCTAGTGCGAATATTGCCTCTGCTAGTCCGTACAGCACTGTGTTTTTTTTTTTTGCGATACATTGACATCCGGACTGTAGCTATGTCTGAGGTATCAGTCATTGCAGTTTGGTCCCGTAGTGCAGACTCAAATGCCTCAGCATGACAAATATTTTGGTTGAGAGTTTTTAGCAACCCGGCTTTTGCCAGTAGATCGGTCTGAAGCGTATCATTCGATATCCCTTTGATAAATTGGTCCTTGATGTAAATGTCGGACAGGTCGTGATCGCAGTTGGGGCATGAGAAATTACAGTCTATGGCCGTGGACCTAAGACGAACAAGGTATTGTTGGATGGGTTCATCTTCATGCTGTGATATAGCTGCAAATGTCATCCGATGGACCATGGGATTTGATTTTTGAGTTACCAATGCTTCTGTCATCTCTAGCAGCTTGTCTGGGTTGGTGGTGAAGAACTTAGGGTACGTATTTATGATTGCGTTTTGAACGGATTCATCAGCGCAACTGTATAACTGGGTGTTGGCCTGAGAAGTTGGCATGTCCGTTATTCTGGTAAATACTTCCCAGTCAATCCGAAATTTTCTGAATTGTTGAGGGGTCATTTCGAGATGAAGTTGGGGAGGCCTGGCAGCTGGTGCCTTAGCATAGGTGGTCTGGGTAGCGGGCTCCTTGGCTTGTCGAAGGATAGACAGAGCTTCTCCCATTGTTGTGATTCCCAATTCTCTTAGCATGGCTCGATCCATTACTTGAAGGTTTTCTTTCCTCAGTTTTTCCTTCACAAAAGTTGCAGCGTAGCTCTTGGCAGAATCGGTAGCAATGCCTGCTTTGAGGAAATAGTCTTCCCAATCTTCTGTCTCGAATCCTGTTCATAGCGCCATGTTGGATTGTGTAGTGGACTTTCAGTCAGCGTTCAAGTTGTGGATAACTTGACAAAGACTAAAGTTACTTTTCATGAAAGAGGAGAACTATTTCTGGCACAATGGGAGATTCCATTGTGCACACATGGGCCAGTCTATTCCTTGAATTGTGATTGGCTGAATCACCTGATTGGATATGCTTGTACATAAATACAAGCCCTCAGTCCAGCTCAATCTGATGTCTGTCTTGTGCATAAGCTGGACCCTTGGTAAGTGTTACTGCTATTATTATTATTGCTGTGGTTGTGTGTTATTGACTAACACAGTTCTTTTGATTATTCTACACATCAAATATTCAGATTGCATTATATATATATGAATAATCAAATATTCAGATTGCATGATATATATATGAATAATCAAATATTCAGATAGAATGATATATATATGAATAATCAAATATTCAGATGGCATGATATATATATGAATAATCAAATATTCAGATGGCATGATATATATATCAATAATCAAATATTCAGATGGCATGATATATATATGAACAATCAAATATTCAGATGGCATGATATATATATGAATAATCAAATATTCAGATAGAATGATATATAAATGAATAATCAAATATTCAGATAGAATGATATATATATGAATAATCAAATATTCAGAGTGCAAGATATATATAGGAATAATCAGATATTTAGATACAATGATATAAATATGAATAATCAAATATTCAGATGGCATGATATATATATGAATAATCAAATATTCAGATAGAATGATATATATATGAACAATCAAATATTCAGATGGCATGATATATATATGAATAATCAAATATTCAGATAGAATGATATATATATGAATAATCAAATATTCAGATCGCATGATATATATATGAATAATAAAATATTCAGATGGCATGATATATATATGAATAATCAAATATTCAGATAGAATGATATATATATGAACAATCAAATATTCAGATGGCATGATATATATGAATAATTAAATATTCAGATGGCATGATATATATATGAATAATAAAATATTCAGATGGCATGATATATATATGAATAATAAAAAATTCAGATGGCATGATATATATATGAATAATAAAATATTCAGATAGAATGATATATATATGAATAATAAAATATTCAGATAGAATGATATATATATGAATAATCAAATATTCAGATAGAATGATATATATATGAATAATCAAATATTCAGATGGCATGATATATATATGAATAATAAAATATTCAGATGGCATGATATATATATGAATAATCAAATATTCAGATGGCATGATATATATATGAATAATAAAATATTCAGATAGAATGATATATATATGAATAATAAAATATTCAGATAGAATGATATATATATCAATAATCAAATATTCAGATGGCATGATATATATATGAATAATAAAATATTCAGATGGCATGATATATATATGAATAATAAAATATTCAGATAGAATGATATATATATGAATAATCAAATATTCAGATAGAATGATATATATATGAATAATCAAATATTCAGATGGCATGATATATATATGAATAATCAAATATTCAGATAGAATGATATATATATGAATAATCAAATATTAAGATGGCATGATATATATATGAATAATCAAATATACAGATAGAATGATATATATATGAATAATCAAATATTCAGATAGAATGATATATATATGAATAATCAAATATTCAGATAGAATGATATATATATGAATAATCAAATATTCAGATGGCATTATATATATATGAATAATCAAATATTCAGATAGAATGATATATATATGAATAATCAAATATTAAGATGGCATGATATATATATGAATAATCAAATATTCAGATAGAATGATATATATATGAAGAAACAAATATTCAGATAGAATGATATATATATGAATAATCAAATATTCAGATAGAATGATATATATATGAATAATCAAATATTCAGATAGAATGATATATATATGAATAATCAAATATTCAGATAGAATGATATATATATGAATAATAAAATATTCAGAATGCATGATATATATATGACTAATCAAATATTCAGATAGAATGATATATATATGAATAATAAAATATTAAGATTGCATGATATATATATGAATAATAAAATATTAAGATTGCATGATATATATATGAATAATCAAATAATAAGATGGCATGATATATATATGAATAATAAAATATTCAGATGGCATGATATATATATGAATAATCAAATATTAAGATAGAATGATATATATATGAATAATCAAATATTAAGATAGAATGATATATATATGAATAATCAAATATTAAGATAGAATGATATATATATGAATAATCAAATATTCAGATGGCATGATATATATATGAATAATAAAATATTCAGATGGCATGATATATATATGAATAATCAAATATTCCGATGGAATGATATATATATGAATAATCAAATATTCAGATAGAATGATATATATATGAATAATAAAATATTAAGATAGAATGATATATATATGAATAATCAAATATTAAGATAGAATGATATATATATGAATAATCAAATATTCAGATAGAATGATATATATATGAATAATCAAATATTCAGATGGCATGATATATATATGAATAATCAAATATTCCGATGGAATGATATATATATGAATAATCAAATATTCAGATAGAATGATATATATATGAATAATAAAATATTCAGATGGAATGATATATATATGAATAATCAAATATTCAGATAGAATGATATATATATGAATAATCAAATATTAAGATGGCATGATATATATATGAATAATCAAATATTCAGATAGAATGATATATATATGAATAATCAAATATTCAGAATGCCTGATATATATATGAATAATCAAATATTAAGATAGAATGATATATATATGAATAATAAAATATTCAGAATGCCTGATATATATATGAAACATCAAATATTCAGATAGAATGATATATATATGAATAATCAAATATTAAGACAGAATGATATATATATGAATAATAAAATATTCAGAATGCCTGATATATATATGAATAATAAAATATTCAGATAGAATGATATATATATGAATAATCAAGTATTAAGATAGAATGATATATATATGAATAATAAAATATTCAGAATGCCTGATATATATATGAATAATCAAATATTCAGATAGAATGATATATGTATGAATAATCAAATATTAAGATAGAATGATATATATATGAATAATCAAATATTCAGATAGAATGATATATATATGAATAATCAAATATTCAGATGGCATGATATATATATGAATAATCAAATATTCCGATGGAATGATATATATATGAATAATCAAATATTCAGATAGAATGATATATATATGAATAATAAAATATTCAGATGGAATGATATATATATGAATAATCAAATATTCAGATAGAATGATATATATATGAATAATCAAATATTCAGATGGCATGATATATATATGAATAATCAAATATTCAGATAGAATGATATATATATGAATAATCAAATATTCAGAATGCCTGATATATATATGAATAATCAAATATTAAGATAGAATGATATATATATGAATAATAAAATATTCAGAATGCCTGATATATATATGAAACATCAAATATTCAGATAGAATGATATATATATGAATAATCAAATATTAAGACAGAATGATATATATATGAATAATAAAATATTCAGAATGCCTGATATATATATGAATAATAAAATATTCAGATAGAATGATATATATATGAATAATCAAATATTAAGATAGAATGATATATATATGAATAATAAAGTATTCAGAATGCCTGATATATATATGAATAATCAAATATTCAGATAGAATGATATATATATGAATAATCAAATATTAAGATAGAATGATATATATATGAATAATCAAATATTCAGATAGAATGATATATATATGAATAATCAAATATTCAGATGGCATGATATATATATGAATAATCAAATATTCCGATGGAATGATATATATATGAATAATCAAATATTCAGATAGAATGATATATATATGAATAATAAAATATTCAGATGGAATGATATATATATGATTAATCAAATATTAAGATAGAATGATATATATATGAATAATCAAATATTCAGATGGCATGATATATATATGAATAATCAAATATTCAGATAGAATGATATATATATGAATAATAAAATATTCAGAATGCCTTATATATATATGAATAATCAAATATTAAGATAGAATGATATATATATGAATAATCAAATATTCAGAATGCCTGATATATATATGAATAATCAAATATTCAGATAGAATGATATATATATGAATAATCAAATATTCAGAATGCCTTATATATATGAACAATCAAATATTCAGATAGAATGATATATATATGAATAATCAAATATTAAGATAGAATGATATATATATGAATAATAAAATATTCAGAATGCCTGATAGATATATGAATAATAAAATATTCAGATAGAATGATATATATATGAATAATCAAATATTAAGATAGAATGATATATATATGAATAATAAAATATTCAGAATGCCTGATATATATATGAATACTCAAATATTCAGAATGCATGATATATATATGAATAATCAAATATTCAGATAGAATGATATATATATGAATAATCAAATATTCAGATGGCATGATATATATATGAATAATCAAATATTCAGATAGAATGATATATAAATGAATAATAAAATATTCAGAATGCATGATATATATATGAATAATCAAATATTCAGATGGCATGATATATATATGAATAATAAAATATTCAGATAGAATGATATATATATGAATAATAAAATATTCAGAATGCATGATATATATATGAATAATCAAATATTCAGATAGAATGATATATATATGAATAATAAAATATTCAGAATGCCTGATATATATATGAATAATCAAATATTCAGATAGAATGATATATATATGAATAATCAAATATTCAGATAGAATGATATATATATGAATAATAAAATATTGAGATAGAATGATATATATATGAATAATCAAATTTTCAGATAGAATGATATATATATGAATAATAAAATATTCAGAATGCCTGATATATATATGAATAATCAAATATTCAGATAGAATGATATATATATGAATAATCAAATATTCAGAATGCCTGATATATATATGAATAATCAAATAATCAGATAGAATGATATATATATGAATAATCAAATAGTCAGATAGAATGATATATATATGAATAATCAAATATTCAGATAGAATGATATATATATGAATAATCAAACATTCAGAATGCATGATATATATATGAATAATCAAATATTCAGATAGAATGATATATATATGAATAATAAAATATTCAGAATGCCTGATATATATATGAATAATCAAATATTCAGATAGAATGATATATATATGAATAATAAAATATTCAGATTGCATGATATATATATGAATAATCAAATATTCAGATAGAATGATATATATATGAATAATCAAATATTCAGATGGCATGATATTTATATGAATAATAAAATATTCAGATTGCATGATATATATATGAATAATAAAATATTCAGATGGCATGATATATATATGAATAATAAAATATTCAGATAGAATGATATATATATGAATAATCAAATATTCAGATTGCATTATATATATATATGAATAATCAAATATTCAGATTGCATTATATATATATGAATAATCAAATATTCAGATTGCATGATATATATATGAATAATCAAATATTCAGATAGAATGATATATATATGAATAATCAAATATTCAGATGGCATGATATATATATGAATAATCAAATATTCAGATGGCATGATATATATATAAATAATCAAATATTCAGATGGCATGATATATATATGAACAATCAAATATTCAGATGGCATGATATATATATGAATAATCAAATATTCAGATAGAATGATATATAAATGAATAATCAAATATTCAGATAGAATGATATATATATGAATAATCAAATATTCAGAGTGCATGATATATATAGGAATAATCAGATATTTAGATACAATGATATAAATATGAATAATCAAATATTCAGATGGCATGATATATATATGAATAATAAAATATTCAGATAGAATGATATATATATGAACAATAAAATATTCAGATAGAATGATATATATATCAATAATCAAATATTCAGATGGCATGATATATATATGAATAATAAAATATTCAGATGGCATGATATATATATGAATAATTAAATATTCAGATAGAATGATATATATATGAATAATCAAATATTCAGATAGAATGATATATATATGAATAATCAAATATTCAGATGGCATGATATATATATGAATAATCAAATATTCAGATAGAATGATATATATATGAATAATCAAATATTAAGATGGCATGATATATATATGAATAATCAAATATACAGATAGAATGATATATATATGAATAATCAAATATTCAGATAGAATGATATATATATGAATAATCAAATATTCAGATAGAATGATATATATATGAATAATCAAATATTCAGATGGCATTATATATATATGAATAATCAAATATTCAGATAGAATGATATATATATGAATAATCAAATATTCAGATGGCATGATATATATATGAATAATCAAATATTCAGATAGAATGATATATATATGAATAATAAAATATTCAGAATGCATGATATATATATGACTAATCAAATATTCAGATAGAATGATATATATATGAATAATAAAATATTAAGATTGCATGATATATATATGAATAATAAAATATTAAGATTGCATGATATATATATGAATAATCAAATATTAAGATGGCATGATATATATATGAATAATAAAATATTCAGATGGCATGATATATATATGAATAATCAAATATTAAGATAGAATGATATATATATGAATAATCAAATATTAAGATAGAATGATATATATATGAATAATCAAATATTAAGATAGAATGATATATATATGAATAATCAAATATTCAGATGGCATGATATATATATGAATAATCAAATATTCCGATGGAATGATATATATATGAATAATCAAATATTCAGATAGAATGATATATATATGAATAATAAAATATTAAGATAGAATGATATATATATGAATAATAAAATATTAAGATAGAATGATATATATATGAATAATCAAATATTCAGATAGAATGATATATATATGAATAATCAAATATTCAGATGGCATGATATATATATGAATAATCAAATATTCAGATGGAATGATATATATATGAATAATCAAATATTCAGATAGAATGATATATATATGAATAATAAAATATTCAGATGGAATGATATATATATGAATAATCAAATATTCAGATAGAATGATATATATATGAATAATCAAATATTCAGATGGCATGATATATATATGAATAATCAAATATTCAGATAGAATGATATATATATGAATAATCAAATATTCAGAATGCCTGATATATATATGAATAATCAAATATCAAGATAGAATGATATATATATGAATACTCAAATATTCAGAATGCATGATATATATATGAATAATCAAATATTCAGATAGAATGATATATATATGAATAATCAAATATTCAGATGGCATGATATATATATGAATAATCAAATATTCAGATAGAATGATATATAAATGAATAATAAAATATTCAGAATGCATGATATATATATGAATAATCAAATATTCAGATGGCATGATATATATATGAATAATAAAATATTCAGATAGAATGATATATATATGAATAATAAAATATTCAGAATGCATGATATATATATGAATAATCAAATATTCAGATAGAATGATATATATATGAATAATAAAATATTCAGAATGCCTGATATATATATGAATAATCAAATATTCAGATAGAATGATATATATATGAATAATCAAATATTCAGATAGAATGATATATATATGAATAATAAAATATTGAGATAGAATGATATATATATGAATAATCAAATTTTCAGATAGAATGATATATATATGAATAATAAAATATTCAGAATGCCTGATATATATATGAATAATCAAATATTCAGATAGAATGATATATATATGAATAATCAAATATTCAGAATGCCTGATATATATATGAATAATCAAATAATCAGATAGAATGATATATATATGAATAATCAAATAGTCAGATAGAATGATATATATATGAATAATCAAATATTCAGATAGAATGATATATATATATGAATAATCAAATATTCAGAATGCATGATATATATATGAATAATCAAATATTCAGATAGAATGATATATATATGAATAATAAAATATTCAGAATGCCTGATATATATATGAATAATCAAATATTCAGATAGAATGATATATATATGAATAATAAAATATTCAGATTGCATGATATATATATGAATAATCAAATATTCAGATAGAATGATATATATATGAATAATCAAATATTCAGATGGCATGATATTTATATGAATAATAAAATATTCAGATTGCATGATATATATATGAATAATAAAATATTCAGATGGCATGATATATATATGAATAATAAAATATTCAGATAGAATGATATATATATGAATAATCAAATATTCAGATTGCATTATATATATATATGAATAATCAAATATTCAGATTGCATTATATATATATGAATAATCAAATATTCAGATTGCATGATATATATATGAATAATCAAATATTCAGATAGAATGATATATATATGAATAATCAAATATTCAGATGGCATGATATATATATGAATAATCAAATATTCAGATGGCATGATATATATATAAATAATCAAATATTCAGATGGCATGATATATATATGAACAATCAAATATTCAGATGGCATGATATATATATGAATAATCAAATATTCAGATAGAATGATATATAAATGAATAATCAAATATTCAGATAGAATGATATATATATGAATAATCAAATATTCAGAGTGCATGATATATATAGGAATAATCAGATATTTAGATACAATGATATAAATATGAATAATCAAATATTCAGATGGCATGATATATATATGAATAATAAAATATTCAGATAGAATGATATATATATGAACAATAAAATATTCAGATAGAATGATATATATATCAATAATCAAATATTCAGATGGCATGATATATATATGAATAATAAAATATTCAGATGGCATGATATATATATGAATAATTAAATATTCAGATAGAATGATATATATATGAATAATCAAATATTCAGATAGAATGATATATATATGAATAATCAAATATTCAGATGGCATGATATATATATGAATAATCAAATATTCAGATAGAATGATATATATATGAATAATCAAATATTAAGATGGCATGATATATATATGAATAATCAAATATACAGATAGAATGATATATATATGAATAATCAAATATTCAGATAGAATGATATATATATGAATAATCAAATATTCAGATAGAATGATATATATATGAATAATCAAATATTCAGATGGCATTATATATATATGAATAATCAAATATTCAGATAGAATGATATATATATGAATAATCAAATATTCAGATGGCATGATATATATATGAATAATCAAATATTCAGATAGAATGATATATATATGAATAATAAAATATTCAGAATGCATGATATATATATGACTAATCAAATATTCAGATAGAATGATATATATATGAATAATAAAATATTAAGATTGCATGATATATATATGAATAATAAAATATTAAGATTGCATGATATATATATGAATAATCAAATATTAAGATGGCATGATATATATATGAATAATAAAATATTCAGATGGCATGATATATATATGAATAATCAAATATTAAGATAGAATGATATATATATGAATAATCAAATATTAAGATAGAATGATATATATATGAATAATCAAATATTAAGATAGAATGATATATATATGAATAATCAAATATTCAGATGGCATGATATATATATGAATAATCAAATATTCCGATGGAATGATATATATATGAATAATCAAATATTCAGATAGAATGATATATATATGAATAATAAAATATTAAGATAGAATGATATATATATGAATAATAAAATATTAAGATAGAATGATATATATATGAATAATCAAATATTCAGATAGAATGATATATATATGAATAATCAAATATTCAGATGGCATGATATATATATGAATAATCAAATATTCAGATGGAATGATATATATATGAATAATCAAATATTCAGATAGAATGATATATATATGAATAATAAAATATTCAGATGGAATGATATATATATGAATAATCAAATATTCAGATAGAATGATATATATATGAATAATCAAATATTCAGATGGCATGATATATATATGAATAATCAAATATTCAGATAGAATGATATATATATGAATAATCAAATATTCAGAATGCCTGATATATATATGAATAATCAAATATTAAGATAGAATGATATATATATGAATAATAAAATATTCAGAATGCCTGATATATATATGAAACATCAAATATTCAGATAGAATGATATATATATGAATAATCAAATATTAAGACAGAATGATATATATATGAATAATAAAATATTCAGAATGCCTGATATATATATGAATAATAAAATATTCAGATAGAATGATATATATATGAATAATCAAATATTAAGATAGAATGATATATATATGAATAATAAAATATTCAGAATGCCTGATATATATATGAATAATCAAATATTCAGATAGAATGATATATATATGAATAATCAAATATTAAGATAGAATGATATATATATGAATAATCAAATATTCAGATAGAATGATATATATATGAATAATCAAATATTCAGATGGCATGATATATATATGAATAATCAAATATTCCGATGGAATGATATATATATGAATAATCAAATATTCAGATAGAATGATATATATATGAATAATAAAATATTCAGATGGAATGATATATATATGAATAATCAAATATTCAGATAGAATGATATATATATGAATAATCAAATATTCAGATGGCATGATATATATATGAATAATCAAATATTCAGATAGAATGATATATATATGAATAATCAAATATTCAGAATGCCTGATATATATATGAATAATCAAATATTAAGATAGAATGATATATATATGAATAATAAAATATTCAGAATGCCTGATATATATATGAAACATTAAATATTCAGATAGAATGATATATATATGAATAATCAAATATTAAGTCAGAATGATATATATATGAATAATAAAATATTCAGAATGCCTGATATATATATGAATAATAAAATATTCAGATAGAATGATATATATATGAATAATCAAATATTAAGATAGAATGATATATATATGAATAATAAAATATTCAGAATGCCTGATATATATATGAATAATCAAATATTCAGATAGAATGATATATGTATGAATAATAAAATATTCAGATGGAATGATATATATATGATTAATCAAATATTAAGATAGAATGATATATATATGAATAATCAAATATTCAGATGGCATGATATATATATGAATAATCAAATATTCAGATAGAATGATATATATATGAATAATAAAATATTCAGAATGCCTTATATATATATGAATAATCAAATATTAAGATAGAATGATATATATATGAATAATCAAATATTCAGAATGCCTGATATATATATGAATAATCAAATATTCAGATAGAATGATATATATATGAATAATAAAATATTCAGAATGCCTTATATATATATGAACAATCAAATATTCAGATAGAATGATATATATATGAATAATCAAATATTAAGATAGAATGATATATATATGAATAATAAAATATTCAGAATGCCTGATATATATATGAATAATAAAATATTCAGATAGAATGATATATATATGAATAATCAAATATTAAGATAGAATGATATATATATGAATAATCAAATATTCAGAGTGCATGATATATATATGAATAATCAAATATTAAGATAGAATGATATATATATGAATAATAAAATATTCAGAATGCCTGATATATATATGAATAATCAAATATTCAGATAGAATGATATATATATGAATAATCAAATATTAAGATAGAATGATATATATATGAATAATAAAATATTCAGAATGCCTGATATATATATGAATAATCAAATATTCAGAATGCATGATATATATATGAATAATCAAATATTCAGATAGAATGATATATATATGAATAATCAAATATTCAGATGGCATGATATATATATGAATAATCAAATATTCAGATAGAATGATATATATATGAATAATAAAATATTCAGAATGCATGATATATATATGAATAATCAAATATTCAGATGGCATGATATATATATGAATAATAAAATATTCAGATAGAATGATATATATATGAATAATAAAATATTCAGAATGCATGATATATATATGAATAATCAAATATTCAGATAGAATGATATATATATGAATAATAAAATATTCAGAATGCCTGATATATATATGAATAATCAAATATTCAGATAGAATGATATATATATGAATAATCAAATATTCAGATAGAATGATATATATATGAATAATAAAATATTCAGATAGAATGATATATATATGAATAATCAAATTTTCAGATAGAATGATATATATATGAATAATAAAATATTCAGAATGCCTGATATATATATGAATAATCAAATATTCAGATAGAATGATATATATATGAATAATCAAATATTCAGAATGCCTGATATATATATGAATAATCAAATAATCAGATAGAATGATATATATATGAATAATCAAATAGTCAGATAGAATGATATATATATGAATAATCAAATATTCAGATAGAATGATATATATATGAATAATCAAATATTCAGAATGCATGATATATATATGAATAATCAAATATTCAGATAGAATGATATATATATGAATAATAAAATATTCAGAATGCCTGATATATATATGAATAATCAAATATTCAGATAGAATGATATATATATGAATAATCAAATATTCAGATAGAATGATATATATATGAATAATCAAATATTCAGATAGAATGATATATATATGAATAATCAAATATTCAGATGGCATGATATATATATGAATAATAAAATATTCAGATTGCATGATATATATATGAATAATCAAATATTCAGATAGAATGATATATATATGAATAATCAAATATTCAGATGGCATGATATATATATGAATAATAAAATATTCAGATTGCATGATATATATATGAATAATAAAATATTCAGATGGCATGATATATATATGAATAATAAAATATTCAGATAGAATGATATATATATGAATAATCAAATATTCAGATTGCATGATATATATATGAATAATCAAATATTCAGATTGCATGATATATATATGAACAATCAAATATTCAGATGGCATGATATATTTTTTTTTTTTTTTTTTTTTACATAGGCATCACCACATTATCAAGGCCAAGAGGCCACTCAAGGATAAGGGTTAAAGAGTGTACAGTAGAAATTGGTCAATATAGTAATCATTAGTAATGAAAATTTGGTAAATTTAATAACTTATATGGAACGGCTCATCAAGAACTTATTTACTTTAGACTTGAACACAACCATATTGTAGTCAGCCGGAAAGCAGGAAAACGGAAGACAATTCCACAGGCGTGCAGTTCTAAGAAAGAAGCTTTGTTCATGGAATCTACGTTTAGGTTTAGGCACAGATAAAGAGTGGGGGAAATTATTGATAGTGTTTACAGCTAGACAAGTGTTTCTTGTGAAAGTTTGGCGAGGGGGGACCATAGATTGAAGCTCAGTTGAACACTTTCCATGAAAATAACGATACATCAGAGACAAACTCGCAACATCTCTTCTGTGAGATAGAGGTTGCAAGGAGGAGAAAAGGACATCTCCTACGAGGCTACAAAGTCTATTTTGAACTCTATCAAGGCAGGACAAGTCCTTTCTAGCAGCTCCTGCCCAGATGTGGCAACAGTATTCCATCCTTGGACGTACCTGGCTCTTATATAGATAGAGAATAGCATCAGCAGTGAGATATCTACTGGATCGATAGAAAGATCCCACCATTTTTCCAGCGGCCTTGGCAACAGATTTGATATATGTGTTCCATTTAAGATCAGGAGTAATGGTCAAGCCCAGAAGCTTGTCAAAACTTGAGGCCTCCTGAAGACGAGAGCCATTCATTTCAATTGATGACAAATGTGGATTAGAATGTTGATGATGTAAAGAGAGAAGCTTGGTTTTAGATGGATTAAAAGTAACCAGCCACTCATTTCCCCATTGTACTACGTGCTCAAGATCAGAAGAGAGAGAATTGGAGAGAACTTGGTCGTTTACTGTCTTAGATGTGCTACCATAAATGGTAGTGTCGTCAGCATAAATGTCTACAAATGATGTAAGGATATGATTTGGAAGATCATTAATGTAGATCAGGAAAAGAGTTGGGCCCAGGATGGATCCCTGAGAGACACCGGCATTAATACTGTGAGCTTCTGATTTTTGCCCCTCAACTACTACTCTTATGAACCTATCAGAAAGAATTGATTTAATAATTGAGAAGACTTTTCCAGCTATACCATAGCTAGCGATCTTATGAAGTAAACCTTTATGCCATACCCTATCAAAGGCTTTAGATATGTCAAGAGCAATTGCCCTAGAAAGATTGCCACCGTCGAGAGATTTGCTAATCCTATGCGATATAACTGTAAGGACATCTGCTGTAGATCTAGCAGAACGGAAACCATATTGAGTGTCACTAAGAAGGTTATTTTTGTTGAGATGTTTGATTACTTCTGTATTTAACACAGATTCTAGCAACTTACCCATGACGCACAGGAGACTTATTGGTCTGTACTGAGAGGGGGATGAGCGATCACCTGAATTCTTAAATACAGGGCATACTGATGAGATTTTCCAGGGAGATGGGAAACTATTCTCCTTAAGACAACGTTTAAACAGTTTTGTCAGTATGGGCGCTAGTTCAGGTTGAAGTTTTTTGAGTACTATAATTGGAATACCATCAGGGCCAGTTGCTTTACTCGAATCAAGGTTTGTGATTAGCTTGGCAACATCACGTACAGATATACGTATACCACATAGCGTGTTTTCTGATACAGGAGGAAATATTGGGGGTTGGCGGTCTTGGTCTGATATATATATGAATAATCAAATATTCAGATGGCATGATATATATATGAAAAATCAAATATTCCGATAGAATGATATATATATGAATAATTAAATATTCAGATGGCATGATATATATATGAATAATCAAATATTCAGATAGCATGATATATATATGAATAATCAAATATTCAGATGGCATGATATATATATGAATAATTAAATATTCAGATAGAATGATATATATATATATATATGAAAAATCAAATATTCAGACGGCATGATATATATATGTATAATAAAATATTCAGATAGAATGATATATATTTTATTAATCAAATATTCAGATAGAATGATATATATATGAATAATCAAATCTTTAGATAGAATGATATATATATGAATAATCAAATATTCAGATTGCATCATATATATATGAGTAATCAAATATTACGAGTGCATGATATATATATATGAATAATCAAATATTCAGATTGCATCATACATATATGAATAATAAAATATTGAGAGTGCATGATATATATATATGAATAATCAAATATTCAGATTGCACGATATATATATGAATAATGAAATATTCAGATAGAATGATATATATATGAATAATCAAATTTTCAGATAGAATGATATATACATGAATAATCAAATATTCAGATGGTATGATATATATATGAATAATCAAATATTCAGATAGAATGATATATATATGAATAAAAAAATATGCAGATAGAATGATATATATATGAATAATCAAATATTCAGATAGAATCATATATATATATGAATAATCAAATATTCAGATAGAATGATATATATATATAAATAATCAAATATTCAGATGGCATGATATATATATGAATAATCAAATATTCAGATAGAATGATATATATATGAACAATCAAATATTCAGATAGAATGATATATATATGAATAATCAAATATTCAGATTGCATGATATATATATGAATAATAAAATATTCAGATGGCATGATATATATATGAATAATCGAATACTCAGATGGCATGATATATATATGAATAATCAAATATTCAGATGGCATGATATATATATGAATAATCAAATATTCAGATAGAATGATATATATATAACTAATCAAATATTCAGATGGCATGATATATATATGAATAATCAAATATTCAGATAGAATGATGTATAAAGGAAAAATCAAATATTCAGATTGCGTCATATATATATGAATAATCAAATATTCAGATGGCATGATATATATATGAATAATCAAATATTCAGATGGCATGATATATATATGAATAATCAAATATTCAGATGGCATGATATATATATGAATAATCAAATATTCAGATGGCATGATATATATATGAATAATCAAATATTCAGATGGCATGATATATATATGAATAATAAAATATTCAGATGGCATGATATATATATGAATAATAAATATTCAGATGGCATGATATATATATCAATAATCAAATATTCAGATGGCATGATATATATATATTAATAATCAAATATTAAGATGGCATGATATATATATGAATAATCGAATATTCAGATTGCATGATATATATATTAATAATCAAATATTCAGATGGCATGATATATATATGAATAATCAAATATTCAGATGGCATGATATATATATCAATAATCAAATATTCAGATGGCATGATATATATATCAATAATCAAATATTCAGATTGCGTCATATATATATGAATAATAAAATATTCAGATGGCATGATATATATATGAATAATCAAATATTCAGATTGCATGATATATATATTAATAATCAAATATTCAGATGGCATGATATATATATGAATAATCGAATATTCAGATTGCATGATATATATATTAATAATCAAATATTCAGATGGCATGATATATATATGAATAATCAAATATTCAGATAGAATGATATATATATGAATAATCAAATATTCAGATAGAATGATATATATATAACTAATTAAATATTCAGATGGCATGATATATATATGAATAATAAAATATTCAGATAGAATGATATATATATGAATAATCAAATATTCAGATAGAATGATATATGTATCAATAATCAAATATTAAGATTGCATGATATATATATGAATAATCAAATATTCAGATAGAATGATATATATATATGAATAATCAAATATTCAGATAGAATGATATATATATGAATAATCAAATATTCAGAGTGCATGATATATATATGAATAATCAAATATTCAGATGGCCTGATATATATATGAATAATCAAATACAAAGATGGCATGATATATATATGAATAATAAAATATTCAGATTGCATGATATATATATGAATAATCAAATATTCAGATAGAATGATATATATATGAATAATCAAATATTCAGATAGAATGATATATATATGAATAATCAAATATTCAGATTGCATTATATATATATGAATAATCAAATACTAAGATTGCATGATATATATATAAATAATCAAATATTCAGATGGCATGATATATATATGAACAATCAAATATTCAGATAGAATGATATATATATGAATAATAAAATATTCAGATGGAATGATATATATATGAATAATCAAATATTCAGATGGCATGATATATATATAAATAATCAAATACTAAGATGGCATGATATATATATAAATAATCAAATATTCAGATAGAATGATATATATATGAACAATCAAATATTCAGATAGAATGATATATATATGAATAATCAAATATTCAGATAGCATGATATATATATGAATAATCAAATATTCAGATGGCATGATATATATATGAATAATCAAATATTCAGATGGCATGATATATATATGAACAATCAAATATTCAGATAGAATGATATATATATGAATAATCAAATATTCAGATTGCATGATATATATATGAATAATCAAATATTCCGATGGCATGATATATATATATGAATAATCAAATATTCAGATAGAATTATATATATATCACTAATCAAATATTCAGATAGAATGATATATATATGAATAATCAAATATTCAGATGGCATGATATCTTTATGAATAATCAAATATTCAGATAGAATGATATATATATGAATACTCAAATATTTAGATAGAATGATGTATATATGAATAATCAAATATTCAGATAGAATGATATATATATGAATAATCAAATATTCAGATAGTATGATATATATATGAATACTCAAATATTCAGATTGCATGATATATATATAAATAATCAAATATTCAGATGGCATGATACTATATATGAATAATCAAATATTCAGATGGCATAATATATATATGAATAATCAAATATTCAGATAGAATTATATATATATGAATAATCAAATATTCAGATAGAATGATATATATATGAATAATCAAATATTCAGATAGTATGATATATATATGAATACTCAAATATTCAGATTGCATGATATATATATGAATGATCAAGTATTAATATGGCATGATATATATATGAATAATAAAATATTCAGATGGCATTATAAATATATGATTAATCAAATATTCAGATGGCATGATATATATATGAATAATCAAATATTCAGATTGAATGATATATATATGAATAATCAAGTATTAATATGGCATGATATATATATGAATAATCAAATATTCAGATGGAATTATAAATATATGATTAATCAAATATTCAGATGGCATGATATATATATGAATAATCAAATATTCAGATAGCATGATATATATATATATATATATATATATGAAAAATCAAATATTCAGATGGCATGATATATATATGTATAATCAAATATTCAGATAGAATGATATATATATGAATAATCAAATATTTAGATAGAATGATATATATATGAATAATCAAATATTCAGATTGCATGATATATATATGAATAATCAAATATTCAGAGTGCATGATATATATATATGACTAATTAAATATTCAGATTGCATGATATATATATGAATAATGAAATATTGAGAGTGCATGATATATATATGAATAATGAAATATTCAGATTGCATGATATATATATGAATAATGAAATATTCAGATGGCATGATATATATATATGAATAATAAAATATTGAGAGTGCATGATATATATATGAATAATAAAATATTGAGAGTGCATGATATATATATGAATAATCAAATATTCAGATAGAATGATATATACATGACTAATCAAATATTAAGTTAGAATTATATATATATGAATAATCAAATATTCCGATGGCATGATATATATATGAATAATCAAATATTCAGGTTGCATGATATATATATGAATAATAAAATATTGAGAGTGCATGATATCTATATGAATAATCAAATATTCAGATTGCATGATATATATATGAATAATCAAATATTCAGATTGCATGATATATATATATGAATAACAAAATATTGAGAGTGCATGATATATATATGAATAATAAAATATTGAGAGTGCATGATATATATATGAATAATCAAATATTCAGATAGAATGATATATATATGAATAATCAAATATTCAGATAGAATGATGTATATATGAATAATTAAATATTAAGATTGCACGATATATATATGAATAATGAAATATTCAGATAGAATGATATATATATGAATAATCATATTTTCAGATAGAATGATATATACATGAATAAAAAAATATTCAGATAGTATGATATATATATGAATAATCAAATATTCAGAGAGAATGATATATATATGAATAATAAAATATTCAGATAGAATGATATATATATGAATAATCAAATATTCAGATAGAATGATATATATATATGAATAATCAAATATTCAGATAGAATGATATATATATGAATAATCAAATATTCAGATCGCATGATATATATATGAATAATCAAATATACCGATGGCATGATATATATATGAATAATCAAATATTCCGATGGAATGATATATATATGAATAATAAAATATTCAGATAGAATGATATATATATGAATAATCAAATATTCAGATAGAATGATATATATATATGAATAATCAAATATTCAGGTAGAATGATATATATATGAATAATCAAATATTCCGATGTCATGATATATATATGAATAATAAAATATTCCGATGGCATGATATATATATGAATAATAAAATATTCAGATAGAATGATATATCTATGAATAATCAAATATTCAGATAGAATGATATATATATGAATAATCAAATATTCAGATAGAATGATATATATATGAATAATAAAATATTCAGATAGAATGATATATCTATGAATAATCAAATATTCAGATAGAATGATATATATATGACTAATCAAATATTCAGATGGAATGATATATATATGAATAATCAAATATTCCGATGGCATGATATATATATGAATAATCAAATATTCAGATGGCATGATATATATATATGAATAATCAAATATTCAGATAGAATGATATATATATGAATAATCAAATATTCAGATAGAATGATATATATATGAATAATCAAATATTCCGATAGCATGATATATCGATGAATAATCAAATATTCAGATGGCATGATATATATATGAATAATCAAATATTCAGATAGAATGATATATATATGAATAATCAAATATTGAGTTAGAATGATATATATATGAATAATCAAATATTCCGATGGCATGATATATATATGAATAATCAAATATTCCGATGGCATGATATATATATGAATAATCAAATATTCCGATGGCATGATATATATGAATAATCAAATATTCCGATTGCATGATATATATATATGAATAATCAAATATTCCGATGTCATGATATATATATGAATAATCAAATATTCCGATGGCATTATATATATATGAATAATCAAATATTCAGATGGCATAATATATATATGAATAATCAAATATTCAGATAGAATGATATATATATGAATAATCAAATATTCAGATAGAATGATATATATATGAATAATCAAATATTCAGATGGCATGATATACATATGAATAATACAATATTCAGATAGAATGATATATATATGAATAATCAAATATTCAGATGGCATGATATATATCTGAATAATCAAATATTCAGATAGAATGATATATATATGAATAATCAAATATTCAGATGGCATGATATATATATGAATAATCAAATATTCAGATAGAATGATATATATATGAATAATCAAATATTCAGATAGAATGATATATATATGAATAATCAAATATTCAGATAGAATGATATATATATGAATAATCAAATATTCAGATAGAATGATATATATATGAATAATCAAATATTCAGATGGCATGATATATATATGAATAATCAAATATTCAGATAGAATGATATATATATGAATAATCAAATATTCAGATGGCATGATATATATATGAATAATCAAATATTCAGATAGAATGATATATACATATGAATAATAAAATATTCAGATAGAATGATATATATATGAATAATCAAATATTCAGATAGAATGATATATATATGAATAATCAAATATTCAGATGGCATGATATACATATGAATAATCAAATATTCAGATAGAATGATATATATATGAATAATCAAATATTCAGATGGCATGATATATATATGAATAATCAAATATTCAGATAGAATGATATATATATGAATAATCAAATATTCAGATGGCACGATATATATATGAATAATCAAATATTCAGATAGAATGATATATATATGAATAATAACATATTCAGATAGAATGATATATATATGAATAATCAAATATTCAGATAGAATGATATATGTATGAATAATCAAATATTCAGATAGAATGATATATATATGAATAATCAAATATTCAGATGGCATGATATATATATGAATAATCAAATATTCAGATAGAATGATATATATATGAATAATCAAATATTCAGATGGCATGATATATATATGAATAATCAAATATTCAGATAGAATGATATATATATATAAATAATCAAATATTCAGACAGAATGACATATATATGAATAATAAAATATTCAGATGGCATGATATATATATGAATAATCAAATATTCAGATAGAATGATATATATATGAATAATCAAATATTCAGATGGCATGATATATATATGAATAATCAAATATTCAGATGGCATGATATATATATGAATAATCAAATATTCAGATAGAATGATATATATATGAATAATCAAATATTCAGATAGAATGATATATATATGAATAATCAAATATTCAGATAGAATGATATATATATGAATAATCAAATATTCAGATGGCATGATATACATATGAATAATCAAATATTCAGATAGAATGATATATATATATGAATAATCAAATATTCAGATAGAATGATATATATATATGAATAATCAAATATTCCGATGGCATGATATATATATGAATAATAACATATTCAGATAGAATGATATATATATGAATAATCAAATAGGCAGATGGCATGATATATATATGAATAATCAAATATTCAGATAGAATGATATATATATGCATAATCAAATATTCAGATAGAATGATATATATATGAATAATAAAATATTCAGATAGAATGATCTATATATGAATAATCAAATATTCCGATGGCATGATATATATATGAATAATCAAATATTCCGATGGCATGATATATATATGAATAATCAAATATTCAGATGGCATGATATATATATGAATAATAAAATATTCAGATGGCATGATATATATATGAATAATCAAATATTCAGATAGAATGATATATATATATGAATAATCAAATATTCAGATAGAATGATATATATATAACTAATCAAATATTCAGATGGCATGATATACATATGAATAATCAAATATTCAGATAGAATGATATATATATGAATAATCAAATATTCAGATAGAATGATATATATATGAATAATCAAATATTCAGATGGCATGATATATATATGAATAATCAAATATTCAGATAGAATGATATATATATGAATAATCAAATATTCCGATGGCATGATATATATATGAATAATCAAATATTCAGATAGAATGATATATGTATGAATAATCAAATATTCCGATGGCATGATATATATATGAATAATCAAATATTCCGATGGCATGATATATATATGGATAATCAAATATTCAGATAGAATGATATATATATGAATAATCAAATATTCAGATGGGATGATATGTATATGTATAATCAAATATTCAGATAGAATGATATATATATGAATAATCAAGTATTTCGATGGCATGATATATATATGAATAATCAAATATTCCGATGGCATGATATATATATGAATAATCAAATATTCCGATGGCATGATATATATATGAATAATCAAATATTCAGATAGAATGATATATATATGAATAATCAAATATTCAGATAGAATGATATATATATGAATAATCAAATATTCAGATAGAATGATATATATATGAATAATCAAATATTCAGAGAGAATAATATATATATAAATAATCAAATATTCAGATAGAATGATATATATATGAATAATCAAATATTCAGATAGAATGATTTATATATGAATAATCAAATATTCAGATGGCATGATACATATATAAATAATCCAATATTCCGATGGCATGATATATATATGAATAATAAAATATTCCGATTGCATGATATATATATGAATAATCAAATATTCCGATAGAATGACATATATATGAATAATCAAATATTCAGATAGAATGATATATATATGAATAATCAAATATTCCGATGGCATGATATATATATGAATAATCAAATATTCCGATGGCATGATATATATATGAATAATCAAATATTCCGATGGCATGATATATATATGAATAATCAAATATTCCGATGGCATGATATATATATATGAATAATCAAATATTCAGATAGAATGATATATATATGAATAATCAAATATTCAGATAGAATGATATATATATGAATAATCAAATATTCAGATGGCATGATTTATATATGAATAATCAAATATTCAGATAGAATTATATATATATGAACAATCAAATATTCAGATAGAATGATATATATATGAATAATCAAATATTCAGATTGTATGATATGTAAATGAATAATCACATATTCCGATGGCATGATATATATATGATACATCAAATACTCAGATGGCATGATATATATATGAATAATCAAATATTCAGATAGAATGATATATATATGAATAATCAAATATTCAGATGGCATGATATATATATGAATAATCAAATATTCAGATAGAATGATATATATATGAATAATCAAATATTCAGATGGCATGATATATATATGAATAATCAAATATTCAGATAGAATGATATATACATATGAATAATAAAATATTCAGATAGAATGATATATATATGAATAATCAAATATTCAGATAGAATGATATATATATGAATAATCAAATATTCAGATGGCATGATATACATATGAATAATCAAATATTCAGATAGAATGATATATATATGAATAATCAAATATTCAGATGGCATGATATATATATGAATAATCAAATATTCAGATAGAATGATATATATATGAATAATCAAATATTCAGATGGCACGATATATATATGAATAATCAAATATTCAGATAGAATGATATATATATGAATAATAACATATTCAGATAGAATGATATATATATGAATAATCAAATATTCAGATAGAATGATATATGTATGAATAATCAAATATTCAGATAGAATGATATATATATGAATAATCAAATATTCAGATGGCATGATATATATATGAATAATCAAATATTCAGATAGAATGATATATATATGAATAATCAAATATTCAGATGGCATGATATATATATGAATAATCAAATATTCAGATAGAATGATATATATATATAAATAATCAAATATTCAGACAGAATGACATATATATGAATAATAAAATATTCAGATGGCATGATATATATATGAATAATCAAATATTCAGATAGAATGATATATATATGAATAATCAAATATTCAGATGGCATGATATATATATGAATAATCAAATATTCAGATGGCATGATATATATATGAATAATCAAATATTCAGATAGAATGATATATATATGAATAATCAAATATTCAGATAGAATGATATATATATGAATAATCAAATATTCAGATAGAATGATATATATATGAATAATCAAATATTCAGATGGCATGATATACATATGAATAATCAAATATTCAGATAGAATGATATATATATATGAATAATCAAATATTCAGATAGAATGATATATATATATGAATAATCAAATATTCCGATGGCATGATATATATATGAATAATAACATATTCAGATAGAATGATATATATATGAATAATCAAATAGGCAGATGGCATGATATATATATGAATAATCAAATATTCAGATAGAATGATATATATATGCATAATCAAATATTCAGATAGAATGATATATATATGAATAATAAAATATTCAGATAGAATGATCTATATATGAATAATCAAATATTCCGATGGCATGATATATATATGAATAATCAAATATTCCGATGGCATGATATATATATGAATAATCAAATATTCAGATGGCATGATATATATATGAATAATAAAATATTCAGATGGCATGATATATATATGAATAATCAAATATTCAGATAGAATGATATATATATATGAATAATCAAATATTCCGATGGCATGATATATATATGAATAATAACATATTCAGATAGAATGATATATATATGAATAATCAAATAGGCAGATGGCATGATATATATATGAATAATCAAATATTCAGATAGAATGATATATATATGCATAATCAAATATTCAGATAGAATGATATATATATGAATAATAAAATATTCAGATAGAATGATCTATATATGAATAATCAAATATTCCGATGGCATGATATATATATGAATAATCAAATATTCCGATGGCATGATATATATATGAATAATCAAATATTCAGATGGCATGATATATATATGAATAATAAAATATTCAGATGGCATGATATATATATGAATAATCAAATATTCAGATAGAATGATATATATATATGAATAATCAAATATTCAGATAGAATGATATATATATAACTAATCAAATATTCAGATGGCATGATATACATATGAATAATCAAATATTCAGATAGAATGATATATATATGAATAATCAAATATTCAGATAGAATGATATATATATGAATAATCAAATATTCAGATGGCATGATATATATATGAATAATCAAATATTCAGATAGAATGATATATATATGAATAATCAAATATTCCGATGGCATGATATATATATGAATAATCAAATATTCAGATAGAATGATATATGTATGAATAATCAAATATTCCGATGGCATGATATATATATGAATAATCAAATATTCCGATGGCATGATATATATATGGATAATCAAATATTCAGATAGAATGATATATATATGAATAATCAAATATTCAGATGGGATGATATGTATATGTATAATCAAATATTCAGATAGAATGATATATATATGAATAATCAAGTATTTCGATGGCATGATATATATATGAATAATCAAATATTCCGATGGCATGATATATATATGAATAATCAAATATTCCGATGGCATGATATATATATGAATAATCAAATATTCAGATAGAATGATATATATATGAATAATCAAATATTCAGATAGAATGATATATATATGAATAATCAAATATTCAGATAGAATGATATATATATGAATAATCAAATATTCAGAGAGAATAATATATATATAAATAATCAAATATTCAGATAGAATGATATATATATGAATAATCAAATATTCAGATAGAATGATTTATATATGAATAATCAAATATTCAGATGGCATGATACATATATAAATAATCCAATATTCCGATGGCATGATATATATATGAATAATAAAATATTCCGATTGCATGATATATATATGAATAATCAAATATTCCGATAGAATGACATATATATGAATAATCAAATATTCAGATAGAATGATATATATATGAATAATCAAATATTCCGATGGCATGATATATATATGAATAATCAAATATTCCGATGGCATGATATATATATGAATAATCAAATATTCCGATGGCATGATATATATATGAATAATCAAATATTCCGATGGCATGATATATATATATGAATAATCAAATATTCAGATAGAATGATATATATATGAATAATCAAATATTCAGATAGAATGATATATATATGAATAATCAAATATTCAGATGGCATGATTTATATATGAATAATCAAATATTCAGATAGAATTATATATATATGAACAATCAAATATTCAGATAGAATGATATATATATGAATAATCAAATATTCAGATTGTATGATATGTAAATGAATAATCACATATTCCGATGGCATGATATATATATGATACATCAAATACTCAGATGGCATGATATATATATGAATAATCAAATATTCAGATAGAATGATATATATATAAATAATCAAATATTCAGATGGCATGATATCTTTATGAATATTCAAATATTCAGATAGAATGATATATATATGAATAATCAAATATTTAGATAGAATGATATATATATGAAAAATCAAATATTCAGATAGAATGATATATATATGAATAATAAAATATTCAGATAGAATGATATATATATGAATAATCAATTATTCAGATAGAATGATGTATATATAAATAATCAAATATTAAAATGGCATGATATATATATGAATAATCAAATATTTAGACAGAATGATATATATATGAATAATCAAATATTCAGATTGCATGATATATATATAATCAAATATTCAGATGGCATGATATATATATGAATAATAAAATATTCAGATAGAATTATATATATATGAATAATCAATTATTCAGATAGTATGATATATATATATATATGAATAATCAAATATTCAGATGGCATGATATATATATGAATAATCAAATATTCAGATGGCATGATATATATATGAATAATACAAATATTCTGATAGAATGATATATATATGAATAATCAAATATTCAGATAGAATGATATATATATGAATAATCAAATATTCAGATTGCATAATATATATATAAATAATCAAATATTTAGATGCCATGATATATATATGAATAATCAAATATTAAGATAGAATGATATATATATGAATAATCAAATATTTAGATAGAAGTATATATATATGAATAATCAAATATTCAGATTGCATGATATATATATGAATAATCAAATATTCATAGGGCATGATATATATATGAATAATCAAATATTCAGATGGCATGATATATATATATGAATAATCAAATATTCAGATGGCATTATAAATATATGAACATTAAAATATTCAGATAGCATGATATATGAATAATCAAATATTCAGATAGAATGATATATATATATATATATATATATATATATGAAAAATCAAATATTCAGATGGCATGATATATATATGTATAATCAAATATTCAGATAGAATGATATATATATGAATAATCAAATATTCAGATAGAATGATATATATATGAATAATCAAATATTCAGATTGCATGATATATATATGAATACAAAAATATTCAGAGTGCATTATATATATATGAATAATCAAATATTCAGATTGCATGATATATATATGAATAATTAAATATTCAGATGGCCTGATATATATATGAATTATTAAATATTCAGATTGCATATTATATATATGAATAATCAAATATTCAGATAGAATGATGTATATATATGAATAATTAAATATTCAGATTGCTTGATATATATATGAATAATCAAATATTCAGATGACATGATATATATATGAATAATGAAATATTCAGATAGCATAATATATATATGAATAATTAAATATTCAGATTGCATGATATATACATGAATAATCAAATATTCAGATTGCATGATATATATATGAATAATCAAATATTCAGATAGAATGATATATATATGAATAATCAAATATTCAGATGGCATGATATATATATGAATAATCAAATATTCAGATGACATGATATATATATGAATAATCAAATATTCAGATCGAATGATATATATATGAATAATAAAATATTCGGATGGCATGATATATATATGAATAATCAAATATTCAGATAGAATGATATATATATGAATAATCAAATATTCAGATGGCATGATATATACATGAATAATCAAATATTCAGATAGAATGATATATATATGAATAATCAAATATTCAGATGGCATGATATATATATGAATAATCAAATATTCAGATAGAATGATATATATATAAATAATCAAGTATTCAGATGGCATGATATATATATGAATAATCAAATATTCAGATGGCATGATATATATATGAATAATCAAATATTCAGATAGAATGATATATATATAAATAATCAAGTATTCAGATGGCATGATATATATATGAATAATCAAATATTCAGATTGCATGATATATATATGAATAATCAAATATTATGATGGCATGATATATATATGAATAATCAAATATTCAGATGGCATGGTATATATATAAATAATCAAACATTCAGATGGCATGATATATATATGAATAATCAAGTTTTCAGATGGCATGATATATATATGAATAATCAAATATTTAGATGGCATAATATATATATATGAATAATCAAATATTCAGATAGAATGATATATATATATATATATATATATATATAGGAATAATCAAATATTCAGATGTCATGATATATATATGTATAATCAAATATTCAGATAGAATGATATATATATGAATAATCAAATATTCGGATGGCATGATATATATATGAATAACCAAATATTCAGATAGAATGATATATATATGAATAATCAAATATTCAGATGTCATGATATATATATGTATAATCAAATATTCAGATAGAATGATATATATATGAATAATCAAATATTCGGATGGCATGATATATATATGAATAATGAAATATTCAGATGGCATGATATATATATGAATAATAAAATATTAAGATAGAATGATATATATATGAATAATCAATTATTCAGATAGAATGATGTATATATAAATAATCAAATATTCAGATGGCATGATATATATATGAATAATCAAATATTTAGACAGAATGATATATATATGAATAATAAAATATTCAGATTGCATGATATATATATAAATAATCAAATATTCAGATGGCATGATATATATATGAATAAAAAATATTCAGATAGAATTATATATATATGAATAATCAATTATTCAGATAGTATGATATATATATATATATGAATAATCAAATATTCAGATGGCATGATATATATATGAATAATCAAATATTCAGATGGCATGATATATATATGAATAATACAAATATTCTGATAGAATGATATATATATGAATAATCAAATATTCAGATAGAATGATATATATATGAATAATCAAATATTCAGATTGCATAATATATATATAAATAATCAAATATTTAGATGCCATGATATATATATGAATAATCAAATATTAAGATAGAATGATATATATATGAATAATCAAATATTTAGATAGAAGTATATATATATGAATAATCAAATATTCAGATTGCATGATATATATATGAATAATCAAATATTCATAGGGCATGATATATATATGAATAATCAAATATTTAGATGGCATGATATATATATATGAATAATCAAATATTCAGATGGCATTATAAATATATGAACATTAAAATATTCAGATAGCATGATATATGAATAATCAAATATTCAGATAGAATGATATATATATATATATATATATATATGAAAAATCAAATATTCAGATGGCATGATATATATATGTATAATCAAATATTCAGATAGAATGATATATATATGAATAATCAAATATTCAGATAGAATGATATATATATGAATAATCAAATATTCAGATTGCATGATATATATATGAATACAAAAATATTCAGAGTGCATTATATATATATGAATAATCAAATATTCAGATTGCATGATATATATATGAATAATTAAATATTCAGATGGCCTGATATATATATGAATTATTAAATATTCAGATTGCATATTATATATATGAATAATCAAATATTCAGATAGAATGATGTATATATATGAATAATTAAATATTCAGATTGCTTGATATATATATGAATAATCAAATATTCAGATGACATGATATATATATGAATAATGAAATATTCAGATAGCATAATATATATATGAATAATTAAATATTCAGATTGCATGATATATACATGAATAATCAAATATTCAGATTGCATGATATATATATGAATAATCAAATATTCAAATAGAATGATATATATATGAATAATCAAATATTCAGATGGCATGATATATATATGAATAATCAAATATTCAGATGACATGATATATATATGAATAATCAAATATTCAGATCGAATGATATATATATGAATAATAAAATATTCGGATGGCATGATATATATATGAATAATCAAATATTCAGATAGAATGATATATATATGAATAATCAAATATTCAGATGGCATGATATATACATGAATAATCAAATATTCAGATAGAATGATATATATATGAATAATCAAATATTCAGATGGCATGATATATATATGAAAATTCAAATATTCAGATAGAATGATATATATATAAATAATCAAGTATTCAGATGGCATGATATATATATGAATAATCAAATATTCAGATGGCATGATATATATATGAATAATCAAATATTCAGATAGAATGATATATATATAAATAATCAAGTATTCAGATGGCATGATATATATATGAATAATCAAATATTCAGATTGCATGATATATATATGAATAATCAAATATTATGATGGCATGATATATATATGAATAATCAAATATTCAGATGGCATGGTATATATATGAATAATCAAACATTCAGATGGCATGATATATATATGAATAATCAAGTTTTCAGATGGCATGATATATATATGAATAATCAAATATTTAGATGGCATAATATATATATATGAATAATCAAATATTCAGATAGAATGATATATATATATATATATATATATATATAGGAATAATCAAATATTCAGATGTCATGATATATATATGTATAATCAAATATTCAGATAGAATGATATATATATGAATAATCAAATATTCGGATGGCATGATATATATATGAATAACCAAATATTCAGATAGAATGATATATATATGAATAATCAAATATTCAGATGTCATGATATATATATGTATAATCAAATATTCAGATAGAATGATATATATATGATAAATCAAATATTCGGATGGCATGATATATATATGACTAATGAAATATTCAGATGGCATGATATATATATGAATAATAAAATATTCAGATAGAATGATATATATATGAATAATCAAATATTCAGATAGAATGATATATATATGAATAATCACATATTCAGATAGAATGATATATATATATGAATAATCAAATATTCAGATAGAATGATATATATATGAATAATCAAATATTCAGATAGAATGATATATATAGTAATAATCAAATATTCAGATAGAATGATATATATATGAATAATCAAATATTCAGATAGAATGATATATATATGAATAATCAAATATTCAGATAGAATGATATATATATGACTAATCAAATATTCAGATAGAATGATATATATATGAATAATCAAATATTCAGATAGAATGATATATATATGAATAATCAAATATTCAGATAGAATGATATATATATGAATAATCAAATATGCAGATGGCATGATATATATATGAATAATCAAATATTCAGATAGAATGATATATATATGAATAATCAAATATTCAGATGGCATGATATATATATATGAATAATCAAATAATCAGATAGAATTATATATATATGAATAATCAAATATTCAGATAGAATGATATATATATGAATAATCAAATATTCAGATAGAATGATATATATATGACTAATCAAATATTCAGATAGAATGATATATATATGAATAATCAAATATTCAGATAGAATGATATATATATGAATAATCAAATATTCAGATAGAATGATATATATATGAATAATCAAATATTCAGATGGCATGATATATATATGAGTATTCAAATATTCAGATAGAATGATATATATATGAATAATCAAATATTCAGATGGCATGATATATATATGAATAATCAAATATTCAGATAGAATGATATATATATGAATAATCAAATATTCCGATAGAATGATATATATATTAATAATCAAATATTCAGATGGAATGATATATATATGAATAATCAAATATTCAGATAGAATGATATATATATGAATAATCAAATATTCAGATGGCATGATATATATATGAATAATCAAATATTCACATAGAATGATATATATATGAATACTCAAATATTCCGATAGAATGATATATATATGAATAATCAAATATTCAGATAGAATGATATATATATGAATAATCAAATATTCAGATGGCATGATATATATATGAATAATAAAATATTCAGATAGAATGATATATATATGAATAATCAAATATTCAGATAGAATGATATATATATGAATAATCAAATATTCAGATGGCATGATATATATATGAATAATCAAATATTCAGATGGAATGATATATATATGAATAATCAAATATTCAGATAGAATGATATATATATGAATAATCAAATATTCAGATAGAATGATATATATATGAATAATCAAATATTCAGATAGAATGATATATATATGAATAATCAAATATTCAGATAGAATGATATATATATGAATAATCAAATATTCAGATAGAATGATATATATATGAATAATCAAATATTCAGATAGAATGATATATATATGAATAATCAAATATTCAGATAGAATGATATATATATGAATAATCAAATATTCCGATAAAATAATATATATATGAATAATCAAATATTCAGATAGAATGATATATATATGAATAATCAAATATTCAGATGGCATGATATATATATGAATAATCAAATATTCAGATAGAATGATATATATATGAATAATCAAATATTCAGATGGCATGATATATATATATGAATAATCAAATATTCAGATAGAATGATATATATATGAATAATCAAATATTCAGATAGAATGATATATATATGAATAATCAAATATTCAGATGGCATGATATCTATATGACTAATACAAATATACAGATGGCATGATATATATATGAATAATCAAATATTCGGAGTGCATGATATATATATGAATAATCAAATATTCAGATGGCATGATATATATATATGAACAATCAAATATTCAGATGGCATGATATATATATATGAATAATCAAATATTCAGATGGCATGATATATATATATGAATAATCAAATATTCAGATGGCATGATATATATATGAATAATCAAATATTCAGATGGCATGATATATATATGAATAATCAAATATGCAGATGGCATTATATATATATATGAATTATCAAATATTCAGATGGCATGATATATATATGAATTATCAAATATTCAGATGGCATTATATCTATATGAATAATCAAATATTCAGAGTGCATGATATATATATGAATAATCAAATATTCAGATAAAATCATATATATATGAATAATCAAATATTCAGATAGAATGATATATATATGAATAATAAAATATTCAGTTAGAATGATATATATATGTATAATCAATTATTCAGATAGAATGATATATATATGAATAATCAAATATTCAGAGTGCATGATATATATATGAATAATCACATATTCAGATAGAATGATATATATATGAATAATCAAATATTCAGATGGCATGATATATATATGAATAATCAAATATTCAGAGTGCATGATATATATATGAATAATCAAATATTCAGATAGAATGATATATATATGAATAATCAAATATTCAGATGGCATGATATATATATGAATAATAAAATATTCAGATGTAATGATATATATATGAATAATAAAATATTCAGATAGAATTATATGTATATGAATAATCAAATATTCAGATAGAATGATATATATATGAATAATCAAATATTCAGATGGCATGATATCTATATGAATAATACAAATATACAGATGGAATTATATATATATGAATAATCAAATATTCAGAGTGCATGATATATATATGAATAATCAAATATTCAGATGGCAATATATATATATATATGAATAATCAAATATTCAGATTGCATGATATATATATGGATAATCAAATATTCAGATTGCATTATATATATATATATATGAATAATATAATATTCAGATGGCATGATATATATATATATGAATAATCAAATATTCAGAATGCATGATATATATATGAATAATCAAATATTCAGATGGCATGATATATAGATATATGAATAATCAAATATTCAGATGGCATGATATATATATGAATAATCAAATATTCAGATAGAATGATATATATATATATGAATAATCAAATATTCAGATTGCGTGATATATATATGAATAATTAAATATTCAGATGGCATGATATATATATGAATAATCAAATATTCAGATGGCATGATATCCATATGAATAATCAAATATTCAGATTGAATGATATATATATGAATAATCAAATATTCAGATGGCATGATATATACATGAATAATCAAATATTCAGATAGAATGATATATATATGAATAATCAAATATTCAGATGGCATGATATATATATGAATAATCAAATATTCAGATGGCATGATATATATATGAATAATCAAATATTCAGAGTGCATGATATATATATATGAATAATCAAATATGCAGATGGCATGATATATATATGAATAATCCAATAATCAGATAGAATGATATATATATGAATAATCAAATATTCAGATAGAATGATATACATATGAATAATCAAATATTCACATAGAATGATATATATATGAATAATCAAATATTCAGATAGAATTATATATATATGAATAATCAAATATTCAGATGGCATGATATATATATGAATAATCAAATATTCAGATGGCATGATATATATATGAATAATCAAATATTCAGAGTGCATGATATATGTATGAATAATCAAATATTCAGATGCCATGATATATATATATGAATAATCAAATATTCAGATAGAATGATATATATATGAATAATCAAATATTCAGATAGAATTATATATATATTAATAATCAAATATTCAGATGGCATGATATCTATATGAATAATACAAATATACAGATTGCATGATATATATATTAATAATCAAATATTCAGAGTGCATCATATCTATATGAAATAATCAAATATTCACATGGCATGATATATATATGAATAATCAAATATTCAGATTGCATGATATATATATGACTAATAAAATATTCAGAGTGCATGACATATATATGAATAATCAAATATTCAGATGCCATGATATATATATGAATAATCAAATATCCAGATAGAATGATTTATATATGAATAATCAAATATTCAGATAGAATGATATATATATGAATAATCAAATATTCAGATTGCATGATATATATATGAATAATCAAATATTCAGATGCAATGATATATATATGAATAATCAAATATTCAGATTGCATGATATATATATGAATAATCAAATATTCAGATTGCATGATATATATATGAATAATCAAATATTCAGATGGCATGATATATAGATGAATAATCAAATATTCAGATAGAATGATATATATATGAATAATCAAATATTCAGATAGAATGATATATATATGAATAATCAAATATTCAGATTGCATGATATATATATGAATAATCAAATATTCAGATTGAATGATATATATATGAATAATCAAATATTCAGAGTGCATCATATATATATGAATAATCAAATATTCAGATGGCATGATATATATATGAATAATCAAATATTCAGATTGCATCATATATATATGAATAATCAAATATTCAGATAGAATGATATATATATACATCATCAAATATTCAGATAGAATGATATATATATGAATAATCAAATATTTAGATGGCATGATATATATATGAATAATCAAATATTCAGATGGCATGATATATATATGAATAATCATATATTCAGATAGAATGATATATATATGAATTATCAAATATTCAGATTGCATGATATATATATGAATAATTAAATATTCAGATGGCATGATATATATATATGAATAATCAAATATTCAGATAGAATGATATATATATTAATAATCAAATATTCAGATGGCATGATATATATATGAATAATCAAATATTCAGATAGAATGATATATATATGAATAATAAAATATTCAGATAGAATGATATATATATATATATATGAATAATCAAATATTCAGATTGCATGATATATATATGAATAATCAAATATTCAGATTGCATGATATATATATGAATAATCAAATATTCAAATAGAATGATATATATATGAACAATAAATATTCAGATGGCATTATATATATATGAATAATAAAATATTCAGAGAGAATGATATATATATATATATATATATATATATATATATGAATAATCAAATATTCAGATTGCATGATATATATATATGAATAATCAAATATTCAGATTGCATGATATATATATGAATAATCCAATATTCAGATAGAATTATATATATATGAATAATTAAATATTCAGATTGCATGATATATATATGAATAATCAAATATTCAGATGGCATGATACATATATGAATAATCAAATATTAAGAGTGCATGATATATATAGTAGTAATCAAATATTCAGATGGCATGATATATATATGCATAATCAAATATTCAGATAGAATGATATATATATGAATAATAAAATATTCAGATAGAATGATATATATATGAATAATCAAATATTCAGATGGTATGATATATATATGAATAATCAAATATTCAGATAGAATGATATATATATGAATAATTAAATAATCAGATGGCATGATATATATATGAATAATCAAATATTCAGATTGCATGATATATATATGAATAATCAAATATTCAGATTGCATGATATATATATGAATAATCAAATATTCAGATTGCATGATATATATATGAATAATCAAATATTCAGATGGCATAATATATATATGAATAATCAAATATTAAGATAGCATGATATTTATATGAATAATCAAATATTCAGATGGCATGATATATATATGAATAATTAAATATTAAGATAGCATGATATTTATATGAATAATCAAATATTCAGATTGCATGATATATATATGAATAATCAAATATTCAGATTGCATGATATATATATGAATAATCAAATATTCAGATGGCATGATATATATATGAATAATCAAATATTAAGATAGCATGATATTTATATGAATAATCAAATATTCAGATGGCATGATATATATATGAATAATCAAATATTCAGATGGCATGATATATATATGAATAATCAAATATTAAGATGGCATGATATTTATATGAATAATCAAATATTCAGATGGCATGATATATATATGAATAATTAAATATTAAGATAGCATGATATTTATATGAATAATCAAATATTCAGATTGCATGATATATATATGAATAATCAAATATTCAGATTGCATGATATATATATGAATAATCAAATATTCAGATAGCATGATATATATATGAATAATCAAATATTAAGATAGCATGATATTTATATGAATAATCAAATATTCAGATTGCATGATATATATATGAATAATCAAATATTCAGATTGCATGATATATATATGAATAATCAAATATTCAGATTGCATGATATTTATATGAATAATCAAATATTCAGATTGCATGATATATATATGAATAATAAAATATTCAGATTGCATGATATATGTATGAATAACCAAATATTTAGATAGAATGATATATATGTGAATAATCAAATATTCAGATGGCATGATATATATATGAATAATAAAATATTCAGATGGCATGATATATATATGAATAATCAAATATTCAGATAGAATGATATATATATGAATAATCAAATATTCAGATTGCATGATATATATATGAATAATTAAATATTCAGATGGCATGATATATATATGAATAATCAAATATTCAGATTGCATGATATATATATGAATAATCACATATTCAGATAGAATGATATATATATGAATAATAAAATATTCAGATAGAATGATATATATATATATATATATGAATAATCAAATATTCAGATTGCATGATATATATATTAATAATCAAATATTCAGATTGCATGATATATATATGAATAATCAAATATTCAGATAGAATGATATATATATGAATAATAAATATTCAGATGGCATAATATATATATGAATAATAAAATACTCAGATAGAATGATATATATATGAATAATCAAATATTCAGATTGCATGATATATATATGAATAATCAAATATTCAGATGGCATGATCTATACGAATAATCAAATATTCAGATTGCATGATATATATATGAATAATCAAATATTCACATAGAATGATATATATATGAATTAGATATTCAGATGTCATGATATATATATATGAATAATCAAATATTCAGAGTGCATGATATATATATGAATAATCAAATATTCAGATGGAATGATAAATATATATGAAGAATCAAATATTCATATTGCATTATAAATATATATGAATAATAAAATATTCAGATAGCATGATATATATGTACTAATAATCAAATATTCAGATGGCATGATATATATATATGAATAATGAAATAGTCAGATAGAATGATATATATATCAATAATTAAATATTCAGATGGCATGATATATATATGGATAATCAAATATTCAGATTGCATGATATATATATGAATAATAAAATATTCAGATTGCATGATATATATATATATATATATATATATATATATATATATATATATATATATATATATATATATATATATACATATGAATAATCCAGTATTCAGATTTCATGGTATATATAAAAATTAACAAATCTTTAGCTGGAATGATACATATATAAATGAACATATATTTAGAGGGCATGGTATGTATATGAATGAACGAATATTCAGTTGGCATGATATATATATATATATATATGAACAATCAAATATTCAGATGGTATTATATATATATATAAATGAACAAATGTTTAGATGGTATTATATATATATATATGAATAAACAAATATTCAGATGGCATGATATATATATGAATAATCAAATATTCAGAGTGCATGATATATGTATGAATAATCAAATATTCAGATGCCATGATATATATATATGAATAATCAAATATTCAGATAGAATGATATATATATGAAAAATCAAATATTCAGATAGAATTATATATATATTAATAATCAAATATTCAGATGGCATGATATCTATATGAATAATACAAATATACAGATTGCATGATATATATATGAATAATCAAATATTCAGATGGAATGATATATATATGAATAATCAAATATTCAGATTGCATGATATATATATGAATAATCAAATATTCAGATTGCATGATATATATATGAAAAATCAAATATTCAGATGGCATGATATATAGATGAATAATCAAATATTCAGATAGAATGATATATATATGAATAATCAAATATTCAGATAGAATGATATATATATGAATAATCAAATATTCAGATTGCATGATATATATATGAATAATTAAATATTCAGAATGCATGATATATATATGAATAATCAAATATTCAGAGTGCATCATATATATATGAATAATCAAATATTCAGATGGCATGATATATATATGAATAATCAAATATTCAGATTGCATCATATATATATGAATAATCAAATATTCAGATAGAATGATATATATATGCATCATCAAATATTCAGATAGAATGATATATATATGAATAATCAAATATTCAGATGGCATGATATATATATGAATAATCAAATATTCAGATGGCATGATATATATATGAATAATCATATATTCAGATAGAATGATATATATATGAATAATCAAATATTCAGATTGCATGATATATATATATATGAATAATTAAATATTCAGATGGCATGATATATATATGAATAATCAAATATTCAGATAGAATGATATATATATGAATAATCAAATATTCAGATGGCATGATATATATATGAATAATTAAATATTCAGATAGAATGATATATATATATATATATGAATAATCAAATATTCAGATTGCATGATATATATATGAATAATCAAATATTCAGATTGCATGATATATATATGAATAATAAAATATTCAAATAGAATGATATATATATGAACAATAAATATTCAGATGGCATTATATATATATGAATAATAAAATATTCAGATAGAATGATATATATATATATATATATATATATATATGAATAATCAAATATTCAGATTGCATGATATATATATATGAATAATCAAATATTCAGATTGCATGATATATATATGAATAATCCAATATTCAGATAGAATTATATATATATGAATAATTAAATTTTCAGATTGCATGATATATATATGAATAATCAAATATTCAGATGGCATGATACATATATGAATAATCAAATATTAAGAGTGCATGATATATATAGTAGTAATCAAATATTCAGATGGCATGATATATATATGCATAATCAAATATTAAGATTGAATTATATATATATTAATAATAAAATATTCAGATGGCATGATATATATATGAATAATCAAATGTTCAGATGGCATGATATATATATATGAATAATTAAATATTCAGATTGCATGATATATATATGAATAATCAAATATTCAGATTGCATGATATATATATGAATAATCAAATATTCAGATTGCATGATATATATATATGAATAATGAAATATTCAGATAGAATGATATATATATGAAAAATCAAATCTTCAGATTGCATGATATATATATGAATAATAAAATATTCAGATGGCATGATATATATATGAATAATCAAATATTCAGATGGCATGATATATATATATGAATAATCAAATATTCAGATAGAATGATATATATATGAATAATCAAATATTCAGATAGAATGATATATATATGAATAATAAAATATTCAGATAGAATGATATATATATGAATAATCAAATATTCAGATGGTATGATATATATATGAATAATCAAATATTCAGATAGAATGATATATATATGAATAATTAAATAATCAGATGGCATGATATATATATGAATAATCAAATATTCAGATTGCATGATATATATATGAATAATCAAATATTCAGATTGCATGATATATATATGAATAATCAAATATTCAGATTGCATGATATATATATGAATAATCAAATATTCAGATGGCATGATATATATATGAATAATCAAATATTAAGATAGCATGATATTTATATGAATAATCAAATATTCAGATGGCATGATATATATATGAATAATTAAATATTAAGATAGCATGATATTTATATGAATAATCAAATATTCAGATTGCATGATATATATATGAATAATCAAATATTCAGATTGCATGATATATATATGAATAATCAAATATTCAGATGGCATGATATATATATGAATAATCAAATATTAAGATAGCATGATATTTATATGAATAATCAAATATTCAGATTGCATGATATATATATGAATAATCAAATATTCAGATTGCATGATATATATATGAATAATCAAATATTCAGATTGCATGATATATATATGAATAATCAAATATTCAGATTGCATGATATTTATATGAATAATCAAATATTCAGATGGCATGATATATATATGAATAATAAAATATTCAGATTGCATGATATATGTATGAATAACCAAATATTTAGATAGAATAATATATATGTGAATAATCAAATATTCAGATGGCATGATATATATATGAATAATAAAATATTCAGATGGCATGATATATATATGAATAATCAAATATTCAGATAGAATGATATATATATGAATAATCAAATATTCAGATTGCATGATATATATATGAATAATTAAATATTCAGATGGCATGATATATATATGAATAATCAAATATTCAGATTGCATGATATATATATGAATAATCAAATATTCAGATAGAATGATATATATATGAATAATAAAATATTCAGATAGAATGATATATATATATATATGTGAATAATCAAATATTCAGATTGCATGATATATATATGAATAATCAAATATTATGATGGCATGATATATATATGAATAATCAAATATTCAGACAGAATGATATATATATGAATAATAAATATTCAGATGGCATAATATATATATGAATAATAAAATACTCAGATAGAATGATATATATATGAATAATCAAATATTCAGATTGCATGATATATATATGAATAATCAAATATTCACATAGAATGATATATATATGAATTAGATATTCAGATGTCATGATATATATATATGAATAATCAAATATTCAGAGTGCATGATATATATATATGAATAATCAAATATTCAGATGGAATGATAAATATATATGAAGAATCAAATATTCATATTGCATTATAAATATATATGAATAATAAAATATTCAGATAGCATGATATATATGTACTAATAATCAAATATTCAGATGGCATGATATATATATATATGAATAATGAAATAGTCAGATAGAATGATATATATATCAATAATTAAATATTCAGATGGCATGATATATATATGGATAATCAAATATTCAGATTGCATGATATATATATGAATAATAAAATATTCAGATTGCATGATATATATATATATATATATATATATATATATATATATATATATATATATATATATATATATATATATATATATATATACATATGAATAATCCAGTATTCAGATTTCATGGTATATATAAAAATTAACAAATCTTTAGCTGGAATGATACATATATAAATGAACATATATTTAGAGGGCATGGTATGTATATGAATGAACGGATATTCAGTTGGCATGATATATATATATATATGAATAATCAAATATTCAGATGGTATTATATATATATATAAATGAACAAATGTTTAGATGGTATTATATATATATATATATGAATCAACAAATATTCAGATGGCATGATATATATATGAATAATCAAATATTCAGATTGCATGATATATATATGAATAATCAAATATTCAGATGGCATGATATATATATGAATAATCAAATAGTCAGATGGCATGATATATATATGAATAATCAAATATTCAGATGGCATGATATATATATGAATAATCAAATATTCAGATGGCATGATATATATATGAATAATCAAATATTCAGATGGCATGATATATATATGAATAATCAAATATTCAGATGGAATGATATATATATGAATAATCAAATATTCAGATGGCCTGATATATATATGAATAATCAAATATTCAGATTGCATGATATATATATGAATAATCAAATATTCAGATGGCATGATATATATATGAATAATCAAATATTCAGATGGCATGATATATATATATGAATAATCAAATATTCAGAGTGCATGATATATATATGAATAATCAAATATTCAGATAGAATGATATATATATGAATAATTAAATATTCAGATTGCATTATATATATATGAATAATCAAATAATCAGATAGAATGATATATATATGAATAATCAAATATTCAGATGGCATGATATATATATATGAATAATCAAATATTTAGATTGCATGATATATGTATGAATAATCAAATATTCAGAGGGCATGATATATATATGAATAATCAAATATTTAGATTGCATGATATATATATGAATAATCAAATATTCAGATAGAATTATATATATATGAATAATCAAATATTCAGATGGCATGATATATATATGAATAATCAAATATTTAGATTGCATGATATATGTATGAATAATCAAATATTCAGAGGGCATGATATATATATGAATAATCAAATATTCAGATGGCATGATATATATATGAATAATCAAATATTCAGATAGAATGATATATATATGAATAATCAAATATTCATATTGCATGATATATATATGAATAATCAAATATTCAGATGGTATGATATATATATTAATGAACAAATATTCAGATGGCATGATATATATATGAATGAGCAAATATTCAGATTGGGATGATATACATATGAATAATGAAATATTCAGATGGTATGATATATATGTGAATGAACAAATATTCAGATGGTATGATATATATATGAATAATCAAATATGCAGATGGTATGAGATGTATGTATGTATTAACAAATATTCAGATTGTATGATATATATATATGTATGAACAAATATTCATATTGTATGATATATATATGCATAATCAAATATTCAGATGGTATGATATATATATGGATAATCAGATATGCAGATGGCAGGATATATACATATATATATATATGTGAACATATATTTAGAGAGCATTTAGAGAGCATTGTATATAATATGAATGAACAAATATTCAGCTTGCATAATATGTATATATATATATATATCTATATATATAATTAAATATTCAGATCGAATGATATATATATATATATGTATATATATATATATATATGAATACTTAAATATTCTGATGTAATGATATATACATATATATATATATGTATATATATATATATATATATATATATATATATATATATATATATATATATATGCAGGGTGAATAGAAAGTCCTTGCACCAATTCAAAAGTACTTTATTATTAGAAAATTACAAAAAATATAAATTAAACATGAATGAAAATTATAAGTTAGGAAACCAAGAATAAATTCAAATTATTTATTTTCAATGTGATGTCCCTTCCTTTCGATTAGACGTTCAATTCTCTGTCTGAAGTTACCAACCGAGGCACGCAGCGTTTCCTGAGGTATTTTAGCCCATTCACTCAGAAGAGATGTCTTCAAAGCATCAACACTTGGATGAGCAACAGAACAGACCTTTGCCTCCAACAAAGACCACACCGAAAAATCCATGGGATTCAAATCAGACGATGCAGGAGGCCACATCTCCTTACTCCAGAATCTTGGAAAATGACGTTGGCACAAGTCCTGAGTTTTTCTGGAGGTGTGGGATGGTGCTCCATCTTGTTGGAAGGTGAAAGGCTGATCTTTGAAGTGTTTCTTCATCTCTTCAAATGCTGGAACCAAAATATCGTTAATGTAGCAATCTGTGTTGATCTTAATCCCCTGCTCCACGAAAATCAGAGGCGACTTCCAAGATTTGGAGACTGCAGCCTACACCATGAGCGAAGACAGCTTTTGTCGGCAGAAAACTATTCTCACGGAGTCATCAATGTCTGCTGAAGATTTTGCGTAAACTCTGTCGTTCTGATTGTTAACAGTCGCTTCAATTGTGAAGAGTTTTTCATCAGAAAAAACGATCAATCGTTCTGCCGTGCCAGCCTTCAGTTCTCCAAGAAGAAACTTTGCTCTTTCAAGTCTCCTGTGCTTTTGGGCAGGTTTGAGGTACTGTCTCTTTCTCATCTTGTAAGGGGACAACTGGAGATCGATTTTTACGGTGGTTCTCATCGAGGTCACGCTCACATTCATGTCTTTAGCCATTTGTCTTGCAGATTTCTTCGGTTTCCTCCTTACCCTCTCTCGGACAGCTTTAATCACCTTCTTTGTTCGAGCAGTGCGAGGTCTTCCACTCCTAGGGCAGTCTTCAGATATACCAAGTTCCTTAAATCTGCTCACAACATGGTACATGGTGGATTTAGCCACTTTCAAGAGCTTAATAATCTCTGAGTTTGTCCTTCCCGCACAATGAAGCTGAATTATGGCCTCTCGTTTGCTCATTTTTCTGAAAGTTTAAACAAAATTATTTTAATATTTTTGTTGAAAATAATTAGATCAATAGTTAGACTAAATACTTACTTTATTCGAAAAGAGAAAAAGTGATTCTAACGCTATTTAATTTATAAACTAAAAATGGTCCAAGGACTTTCTGTTCACCCTGTATATATATATATATATATATATATGTATATATGAATGAACAAATATTCAGAACTCATTATATATATACGAATAATCAAATATTTAGTTGGAATGATATATATGAATGAACAAATATTCAGATGGAATGATATATATACATATGAATGAACAAATATTCAGAACTCATTATATATATACGAATAATCAAATATTTAGTTGGAATGATATATATGAATGAACAAATATTCAGATGGAATGATATATATATATATATATATATGACTGAACAAATATTCGGAACACATTATATATACGAATAATCAAATATTCAGTTGGAATGATATATATGTATATATGAATAATCAAATATTCAGATAGAATGATATATATATATATATGAATGAACAAATATTCAGAACTCATTATATATATACGAATAATCAAATATTCAGTTGGAATGATATATATATATATATATATATATATATATGAATAATCAAATATTCAGATGGAATGATATATATATATATATATATATATATATATATATATATATATATATATATATATATATATATATATATATGAATGAACAAACATTCAGATGGAATGATATATATATATATATATTTATACGAATGAACAAATATTCAGAACTCATTATATATACGAATAATCAAATATTCAGTTGGAATGATATATATATATATTAATATTTAAATATTCAGATGGCATTGTATACATATATGAATGATTAAATATTCAGATAGCATGATATATATGTGAATAATCAAATATTCAGATTGCATGATATATATATATATATATATATATATATATATATATATATATATATATATATGAATAATCAAGTATTCAGATTGCATGGTATATATATATAACTTAACAAATATTTAGCTGGAATGATACATATATGAATTAACATATATTTTGAGAGCATTGTATGTATATGAATGAATAAATATTCAGTTGGCATGATATATATATATGAATAATAAAATATTCAGATGGCATAATATATATGTGAACGAACAAATAATAAGATGGCATGATATATATATGAATAATCAAATATTACATTTATTTATTTATTTTTTTTTTATTACATTTTCACCCCAAACAAGGCACATTGCCACTTTGGTGTAGCGGGCTACTATCAGGGGAAACAACTACTGGGGTACTATGTAGGGATTTGGGCAGCAAGATGTTGGTTCACGTTGCACTTGAACTTCTGCATGTCAGTACAGTTGGGGAAGCAGTGACCTGGAATGGAATTCCAAAGTCTAGCGGTTCTGGGGAAGGAACTACCGGAGTAGAAAGATCTTTTACATCTAGGGATCTCTACAGTGTGGGGGTGGGATTTTGCAGCTTGTCGGATCTGTTGAGGGTGTTCACGTCGTGGAGGCACAAGTGCTTGCAGTTCATCAGAGCATTCACCATTAAAATACTTGTAGAACAGGCAGAGGGATGCAACGTTTCGTCGATGGGACAGAGGCTGAAGCTTAGATGCCAGTTTAGGGCCTATCAGATTTGCGACTCTTTTTTGAACTCTGTCAAGTAGCGAGAGACTAGTAGCCGATGCACTAGCCCAAATATGACAGCAATACTCCATACATGGGCGAATGGTGGCCTTATAGAGGTATAGGATACTTTCGGGTGTTAGTAGTTTTCTAGCACGGTAGAGAGAGCCCACCTTCCTTACAGCGGCCCTGGCAATGCCCTCGATGTAATTGTTCCAACTCATGTTTCCTGTGAACGTTAGGGCAAGGAGCTCGAAAGACGTACTCTCAGATAAAGAGTCGTTGGCCATTGCTATAGGTGATAGAGAAGGTTTCTTGTAATTATTGAATGAAACCAGTTTAGTCTTGCCGGCATTGAACATGACCATCCATTTTTGTCCCCATTCCACTACTGATTGGAGGTCTTCCTCTAGTGTTTCTGCCATTACTTTAGATATATGTTAATTTGTTTTCCTGTCGTGCCTGCTATAGAGTGGCGTCATCAGCATATATACCCATCTCAGAGGCAATTTTGTCGGGGAGGTCATTTATGAATATCAGGAACAGTAGAGGTCCAAGGATAGATCCCTGGGGCACTCCCGCATTTATATCATATTGTTTAGATGTACGACCGTCGAGGATAACCTGGATTTTTCTCTTATCTAAGAAGAATTTAATTATGTTAAGTATTCTACCAGTGATACCGTATGATCTAATCTTCCTGAGGAGACCCTCATGGCATACCCTGTCAAAAGCCTTAGATATATCTAGAGCTACCGCTCTGCCCTCTCTTGCTTTGTCCAGTGAATGGTATATGCGTTCAGAGATTACAGTGAGGATGCCTGCTGTGGAACGGGCTTGTCTAAATCCATATTGTTGGTCAGTCAGAAGTTTAGCATCTGTAAGGTGCTGGACTAGAGCATGGTTAATTAAGGTCTCAAATATTTTGAAAAAAAGTGGGAGGAGGCTAATGGGCGATAATTTAATGGGTCCGTTCTTTCGCCAGAATTCTTGAATACTGGTACCACAGAAGCAGTTTTCCAACAGCCCGGAAAGCAAGATTCATTAAGGCATTTGTTGTAGAGTTTGGAGAGAACTGACGCTACTTCGGCTGAGCACTTTTTTAATAGCACAGCTGGGATGAGATCGGGTCCACATGCTTTTGAAGTGTCAAGGTTTTTTATGATAGCATGCACCTGAGCAGGGGTGATTTTCAGATCGTCTAGTGTGGCGTCTGTCCGCATAGGAAATTGAGGTAGGGGTGGTTGGAAGGGTCCAGTGTGGAGTTTGAGGCAAACCGACTGGCAAGCATGTTAGCCTTTTCGGTTGCTGAGCAAACAACCTTGTGATTGTTGGTTAGTGGGGGAATTGTTGATTGCCCATTATTTACTACACTGTTGTGGATTTTCCAGAAGTCACGAGTTCCTAGTTTTTGTGCTTCGATGCGTTTTTTAGTGGTTTCCGTAAATTCCCTCTTAGCTGTCGCTATTTCTTTCTTAACGTTACTTCTAGCTTCTATGTACTTCTGTCTGTTTGAACTGGACTTATGTCGGTTAAACTTGCGGAATACATGCTGCCTTTGAGCAATGGCAGTTGCACAAGTCAAAGTAAACCATTGGGGAGAGTGGGGCTTGCTATAGAATTTCCGTATGGGAATATGCGCTTCGATTGCAGTTTTGAACCATTCAGTGGTCTCATTTGCACACTGTTCAGCAGGAAGAGAAAAAATATTTCCCCATGGGGCGTCTCTGATAAGATCTCTGATGGCTTCCCAGTCAGCCTTTTTATAATATCTCGTTGTTTTGAGCACTGGCTCTTCAGTGTTGGCTCTAGAGTTTAGGGCGATTTCAACCATTATCACTGCATGATCAGCATTCCCAAGTAGGCTGTCGGCTTTCGTTATACAATCATAAGGAACTGTGGTCAAAAACAGATCTAAAAGTGATGTGTGTTGTTCTTCCTGATCAGGGAAACGGGTTGGAAAAGTAACAATTTGTGATAGGGAGTGAGATATAGAGAAGCTATGAGTTGCGCTGCCCGCTGCATCTGTGTAAGTAGAGAATCCAAGCCAGTTTTTGTGATGGACATTAAAGTCACCAAATACATGTACTTGGGCGCTAGTGTTGAAGGAGAGTGCTGTGTCTATGCTGTAAGATACTTTGTTTATTATGGTGCAGTCTTGGGTCGAGGGAGAGCGGTAGAAAAGTAAAAGTAGCTAATGTTGTGTTGCATAATTAGTCTAAAGCACATAAAGGCTTGATCATCCGTTTCTAGGTTTGTTTCTCTAGTCAAGGGAAGGGTATTACGAACGTAAACTCCAAGTTCGTGCATATGTCTGTCAGAGTCCTTACGGCAGAGTGGGAGATATCCAGGCATGTTAAAGTAGTTAGAGGGGATGGAGGAGTGTAGGTTAGTCTCACTTAGTGCTAAGATATCCGGGGTATTTGTTAGGAGAAATGCTTCAGCATCAGCTAAATTAGTTCTAAGCCCACGGATATTTGTGAATGCAAGCCTCAAGGGAGGAGGCAAGTTGGATTTGTTTGACCCTAAGCCTGGTTTAAGCTTATTTTTAGATTGTACTGTCATCATATTTTTTAACGAGTTTCAGTTAGGTTAGGGGGAGCCGAACAGGAGGTTATGCAGAGCAGCACACATGCATCACAAGTAGATCATCAGCTGACCCTCCATCAACTAGGACTGTGGCCTCAGGAAAGCCCACCAGGGATGAGTGCAGGATCCCTTTCCATGCGCGACATGGCACTGCAAACATCATGATATTATACAACTGTTGATGGAGCAGCCGCTCTAAGCGCTACCAAAGAGTTAGGGTCCTGTACTACCAGTCGGAAACAGTAGCCAGTAACTGTCAATCCAGTACCCTCAACCCATCAGAGGAAGATCAACCACATCTAATTGCTCAGGCATATATGGTACTCAAGCACTCTCAAGTGCGCAGCTTTAGGGGTGGGGTGTGTCGGGAGTGGGGAGACGGCATTCATTGCCCTAGACATATGAATGAACAAATGTTTAGATGGTATGTTTAGATGGTATGATATATATATATATATATATATATATATATATATATATATATATATATATATATATATATATAATATACAAATATTCATGTGGCATAATATATGAATAATCAAATATTCAGATAGAATGATATATATATGAATAATCAAATATTCAGATAGAATGATATATATATGAATAATCAAATATTCAGATAGAATGATATATATATATGAATAATCAAATATTCAGATGGAATGATATATATATGAATAATCAAATATTCAGATAGAATGATATATATGTGAATAATCAAATATTCAGATAGAATGATATATATATGAATAATCAAATATTCAGATGGCATGATATATATATGAATAATCAAATATTCAGATGGCATGATATATATATGAATAATCAAATATTCAGATAGAATGATATATATATGAATAATCAAATATTCAGATAGAATGATATATATATGAATAATCAAATATTCAGATGGCATGATATATATATGAATAATCAAATATTCAGATAGAATGATATATATATGAATAATCAAATATTCAGATAGAATGATATATATATGAATAATCAAATATTCAGATAGAATGATATATATATGAATAATCAAATATTCAGATAGAATGATATATATATGAATAATCAAATATTCAGATAGAATGATATATATATGAATAATCAAATATTCAGATAGAATGATATATATATGAATAATCAAATATTCAGATAGAATGATATATATATGAATAATCAAATATTCAGATTGCATGATATATATATGAATAATCAAATATTCAGATAGAATGATATATATATGAATAATCAAATATTCAGATGGCATGATATATATATGAATAATCAAATATTCAGATAGAATGATATATATATATGAATAATCAAATATTCAGATGGCATGATATATATATGAATAATCAAATATCCAGATAGAATGATATATATATGAATAATCAAATATTCAGATAGAATGATATATATATGAATAATCAAATATTCAGATGGCATGATATATATATGAATAATCAAATATTCAGATAGAATGATATATATATATGAATAATCAAATATTCAGATAGAATGATATATATATATGAATAATCAAATATTCAGATAGAATGATATATATATATGAATAATCAAATATTCAGATAGAATGATATATATATATGAATAATCAAATATTCAGATAGAATGATATATATATATGAATAATCAAATATTCAGATAGAATGATATATATATATGAATAATCAAATATTCAGATAGAGTGATATATATATATGAATAATCAAATATTCAGATATAATGATATATATATATGAATAATCAAATATTCAGATAGAATGATATATATATATGAATAATCAAATATTCAGATAGAATGATATATATATATGAATAATCAAATATTCAGATAGAATGATATATATATATGAATAATCAAATATTCAGATAGAATGATATATATATATGAATAATCAAATATTCAGATAGAATGATATATATATATGAATTATCAAATATTCAGATAGAGTGATATATATATATGAATAATCAAATATTCAGATAGAATGATATATATATATGAATAATAAAATATTCAGATAGAATGATATATATATATGAATAATAAAATATTCAGATAGAATGATATATATATATGAATAATCAAATATTCAGATGGCATGATATATATATATATATATATGAATAATCAAATATTCAGATGGCATGATATATATATGAATAATCAAATATTCAGATGGCATGTTATATATATGAATAATCAAATATTCAGATAGAATGATATATATATGAATAATCAAATATTCAGATAGAATGATATATATATGAATAATCAAATATTCAGATAGAATGATATATATATGAATAATCAAATATTCATATGGCATGATATATATATGAATAATCAAATATTCAGATGGCATGATATATATATGAATAATCAAATATTCAGATAGAATGATATATATATGAATAATCAAATATTCAGATGGCATGATATATATATGAATAATCAAATATTCAGATAGAATGATATATATATGAATAATCAAATATTCAGATAGAATGATATATATATGAATAATCAAATATTCAGATGGCATGATATATATATGAATAATCAAATATTCAGATAGAATGATATATATATGAATAATCAAATATTCAGATAGAATGATATATATATGAATAATCAAATATTCAGATAGAATGAT